>NC_083294.1:21639213-21939213 GCF_963506605.1 Zootoca vivipara
ATCCACTCTTTATTAAATCAGTATTGTAAGTCCATTCACTGATCCCTCCACGCACCCAGATCCAGCTTCCTGGGGAACTTTCCTTAGATTTTTTTCTTGAAGATTTACAGGCACTTTAAAGCAATTCACACCTCTCCCCCTGACCTGCTCCAGGAGAGAGTTTAAAGAGTCAAATTCTTGGTAAATTGATTGTTTCCTTTCACCCTGTCAGCCAGGGGTCAAATTACTGCATCTCGTTTCACACAATGGAGGAGTCTGACTTCCTTTTAAAGCCTCCTGCCATGACCCAATATTTTACTTGTAAAATGAAGCTTTTTAAATCTCTTTACTCACGGTGCCCAATGTAACCCGATCTTCTAATTGGAAAAATCCACTGCTCTCTGCCGCCGGCATGAAGCTTCACTTTGCGAGGGTGACAGTGACGCTCGAAAATGGCTCCCGAGACTACCACCCCACTCTCTCCGGGGCTCCTAATGGAGCTTGCCGGGGAGTAGAGGAGTCGCCTTTTGGAGCTCTGCCGAGCACTTTGCCCCCAGAATGCTCAATCTGGGGCTCTTTCGGGGGCCGCGTCACTCTCACAGCTCCCTCCCCCCCCCTGCAAAGCCAGGTTCCCTCGGAGCTCGAGGGAAACCTCACCGGACAGGCTCTGGTGATGAACCGGAAGCCCTGCCATTGATTCCCTTTTAAAGCTGGCTAGGTTTATGCTGGCAAATTCAAAACTATCTGCTGTGTGAATAAGTGTTTCATTTTGTCTTTCCTGACTCGTCCAACATTATGCTTCCTTGGATGACCCTGGGTTCTAGTATTATGATAGTGGGCAGCAAAGCCTCTCTTCATCCACACCATGGATATTTTTATGCACTGGTGTTTTATCCAGAGAAAGGTTGAGCAAGACTTATTTTTCTTTTTACTTGATAAATTTATTATTCCCTTGAACAGATGTTAAGATAACTGGCCTGTAATTTCTTGGATCCTCTCTGAATGCCTTTTTAAGAGCTGATGTTACACTGACAACTTTCTCGTTCTTGGGTATAGAGGCTGATCTTATGGATACTTTGCATAGTTTTGTTAGAAGATCTGCACTTTCACATTTGAGTTCTTTAAGAACTCTTGGGTAGAGTTAGGAAAGTGCTGGCCTAAGGGATCTCCTGTCATTATGCTTTGCCCTGGCTTCCAAGACTCTTTAGGACTTCCAGATAAGTTAGATCAGGGGTCTCCAAACTTACCGCACTTCGGGCCGGTGCCTGCAGCGCCGATTGCACAGTGGGCCAGAGGGTGCGGGAGCGCGGACCCATATGTGTGCACAAACGCTATTTCCGGTCACTTCTGGCATGCACACAGGCCTCCTCCGACCTGGAAGTGTGCCAAAAATGACACTTGCACATGCGCGCAAGCTATTTCCGGTGCTCCTGCGACCTGGAAGTGGGCAGCCACGCCGCACAGGTAAGAGCGGGCGGCAGGGGTTACCGTGAGCCAGATAACTTCGTCATATCTGGCCCGTGGACTGTAGTCTGGGGATGCCTGAGTTAATCTGCCCTACATCTTCCACAGTGAAGAGAAAAACAAATATTTCAGCTTCTTGCCAATCTCCTTTTATTATTTTAACATTTTAAGTCCCTTCTATACCAAAGGTTCAACCACCTCCTTAGTTGGTTTCCTACTCCTAGTACAGTGGAACCTCGGTTTATGAACACCTCGGTTTATGAATTTTCGGTTTATGAATGCCGCGGACCCATCTGGAACGGATTAATTCATTTTCCATTACTTTCAATGGGAAAGTTTGCTTCAGTTTATGAACGCTTCAGTTTATGAACAGACTTCCAGAACCAATTACACCCATGCTTCAGTTTATGAACGCTTCAGTTTAAGTACTCCGTGGACCCGTCTGGAACGGATTAATCCACTTTCCATTACTTTCAATGGGAAAGTTCGCTTCAGTTTATGAACGCTTACTCCGCAGACCGTCTGGAACGGATTAATTCACTTTCCATTACTTTCAATGGGAAAGTTCGCTTCAGTTTATGAACGCTTCAGTTTATGAACAGACTTCCGGAACCAATTGTGTTCATAAACCGAGGTACCACTGTATATTTAAAGAATTGGTGGTGGTGGTGTTAATTGTGGGCTTTGTGAAGGCATGCATATGGAAGACTGGCATCCACAGGGAAATCGGCTGCTGTAGGAGGCTATATTGAAGACTGCTTCATATGTTGCTGTAACACCTGAAACAGTGCTTCATGAATGTAGTTAGACCAGGAAACTGCTTTGAAGAGTTCTGGAAAACTCTTGGGAGAAGTTGATTTATCAGCTTGTAACATAATTTAATATTGAAAACAATCCAGCAAGAGAGCAGTTGACAGGAAATGTCCCTTCTTGTACCTTCATAGGACCACTTGTTTATTATGTCCTTTCACAATGTAGCTATTCTGCGATAGCTAAAGATGTGGTCTGTGTCCTATTTTGTTTCCAAAAGAAGAGTCTAAGAACCAGAGTACTATACTGCTTCTGTTGAGGCAGGCTGGATGACAAATTCCTAGTTGTTAGTCTTTTCTTGCCCCACCCCCACCCCACCCCATCGTGTTCCTGGTGAGCACCTACATTTCAGGAGAGAACTGAATAGTTATTACTCTGGTATTGATTCATCTCTTAATCCACCAAAAAAAGAGCAGAGAAATATGATTGAGTTGGGGATGGGAAATAGAGTTTCTGGGAGCTAAACTCTCAGAACTGGTCACACAAGTATTGTGGCTGAGAAACAAATTTGATTGCTGGCGGGCAAGGTTTTGCTACCCAGGAGCAAGGTAGCAGAGATGTTGTATCAAATGGTTTTGACACCACTTAGTGTTTTAAGGCTGTGAAATGGGGCAAATATCTTATGCTTTCTCCAAATTTCATGGGTATTAAAAGACTCTTGGAGAGTGTCTTTTTTAAATGACAGTGATCAAGAAAATAGCATCTTTCCTCCACATTAACACTCCATATAAAATCTCCTTTGTCCTTGACCTAAGGGCCTCAGCCTCAAAAAGTGTTTGGCTGGGGGGAGACTAGAGGTTGGGACGAGTCAGCTGCACACATATGAACCATAGCTGCTGCATTCCCTCGATCATTTTGGTTACCCTTTTCTGAACATTTTCAGTTTGGAGAAGTCCTTTTGGAGCTCTTCACAATTTTGGGCAAAAGATTCCTACATTGCAGGAGGCTTGACTAGATAATCCTTGTGGTCCCTTCCAACTCTACAGTTCTATAATTCCATGATTCTTTTTGTTTTAATGACTCTGAACACCATCAGCAAACCTGAATTTTGACTACAACTAACCAAGCTGACGTAAATAGTGACAGTGACAGTCTTGGCCTTTTGTCTGACTGTCAAAGATATGAGTTGGCAGGTTGGCTGGAAGACATTTTTTATTAGTTAGTAATATCTGTAGGGGCATGATCATGGATAGGAAAAAATGATGGCAGAATAGTGCAGCGGTTTATTCTTTTGGGATGATACTGATTGCATTATATGCATACTTCCACTGGTTTTTCTAGTTCCCGTAGGACACTGGGTTTGTTGCACATAAATTCTGTTGCCATGTCTAATCTGTTTGTCAATATTTTTGCCACCTGGGCTGTGAAAAGGCTCAAGACATATGACCTTCTCATTTTCTTATCAACTAGTTAACCCTTAACACTGGGCTTATCTTTTGATCTAGTGTACTCACAAAAGCACACAAGGACTGCTTCACTTGTTTATTTGCTAGGCAAGGAACTGGAATGTTGCATATCCTGTCTTCTAGGATGAGGTCCATGCTGCTTATGCAATGCACTGTTCTATTATACAGTTGACTTAATTGAGGAATTAACTATGTGCAAATTTTGAAAGTTTTAGCATTTGGTGAAATTTTAGCAGGATTAACTAAAATTCATTTATTGAATGAGTGTTTTAGTTAATTTCAAAAGTGCATGTCAATTAGTCTAATATATGTTCAGAGTTTTTCTTACCCAATTCCTGTATTGGCAACAGCATAAAAAGGAATAAATTCCAGGCTCTAAAAATGAGTCTGTTGAAATTCATCTTGTTAGTATTTGTCCAGTTCTCCAATCTGTTATAAAGTCATTTCGAATCCTGTTTTCTGCAGTATTAGCTACCCCTCCCAGTTTTGTGCCATCTGAAGATTTGTTGAGTATACCCTCTGTTCCTTCATCCACGTCATTCAGAATCTTATGACACTCCACCGGGAGGTTTTTTTCCGGGAGGTGATTCTTAGTGAGCCATCTTGGGTTTGGTCAGTCAACCAGCTACAAATTCACCTAAGTTACATTGTTAGTTCCATGGTTCCCTAAGCATTTACGCAAGTACGTATAAAAAAAATGAGCTGCTGATTATACATGTTCCTACTAAACAGGCTTGGGGATGCGGGTGGCGCTGTGGGTTAAACCACAGAGCCTAGGGTTTGCTGATCAGAAGGTCGGCGGTTCGAATCCCCGCAATGGGGTGAGCTCCCGTTGTTTGGTCCCAGCTCCTGCCAACCTAGCAGTTCAAAAGCATGAAGTGCAAGTAGATAAATAGGTACTGCTCCGACAGGAAGGTAAACAGTGTTTACGTGTGCTGCTCTGGTTTGCCAGAAGCAGCTTAGTCATGCTGGCCACATGACCCGGAAGCTGTACGCCGCTCCCTCAGCCAATAAAGCGAGATGAGTGCTGCAACCCCAGAGTTGTCTGCGACTGGACCTAATGATCAGGGGTCCCTTTACCTTTACCTTTACTAAACCTTTATTCTGCTTTGTAGCAGCCTAGTACTAACACCTCCCATCTTGAAATTTCTAGTGTTTTTTTTTTACTGCCTGAGGCTAGGATTCTATTTTACTTTTCCTTGAGATATATTATTTTGTTTAATAGGAAGAACAGAATATGATGTTGCCTGTAGGATCTTAATAGCTAGGTGTTTTGCAGTTGAGCCAGCAAAAGTTGAAGAACACTGCTTTAGTCAGCATTTCATTCCTTGGATTTCTTCCTAGATTTGAAGATTAAATAAAATGCAAAATGAACTGAAAGACTCATCATTGTCTTTATATTTGGCATAACTAAGTTATTAGTATTCTATAATGCCATGGATGTGTAAATACAAAAAGAATATGTGTGATTCAGCAAATGGTGACAGCACTGTAATTTAACATGATTAGAGGCAAGAGCAGACAACTTGCTACTATTGTAGGGAATAATTTTAAATTAGCAAGACTATAAAGCATAATGGGTGCCTCATTTGGCTTTTTATAGCTAGAAACCAGCAGCATGCAATTGTTCTTTTATTTCAAGCATCAGGGGTTATTAGAACAGTGGTAATGATAATGCAATTGAGTGGGGAGAGAACCCTGCTGCTTGAATGTAACAATGTGGCTAAGGGCTGAGAGGGTAAAAATGCCTGGAGTCAGCACACGACACTCTCCACCACTGATGCATGCTCAGGGACATCCTTTAATTCCCACCACCACCCTTAGGCTCTGACTGTTGTTGGTCAGGGCTCACTGTTTAAATTTATTACAATGCTGTGAAACTCTACTACATCAAGGTTATTGTGGAAAGTGATGGTTCCCAACTGCCCAGCACTCATCATGGCACTTCTGCCTGCCAGACAGCCTTTGCAACCACCACCAGGTAAGCACTTTATGGAAAATCCATATAGGAATAGCCCCAATAGACAGCTGAGGAATCCTGCAAGCCTTTAACTGGTCAGGTTGGCTTCTGTAGCAGCCTTCGTATAGCCACTGTTTCATGCTACTTAAAAATGTAAAAAATTATCTTTGCTTTTGATGTTATAGCACAGCATGGGCAGGTTTTCAAAGGTTCTTCCTTCAGGAATCCATTCCATATTGACTGGGAATCCTCAAGTGTCTGCTATGGAATTCATGATACTGAAACAAATCCGAGGGTGTAGGTAGCTCACATGGAAAATGGCCAGTCCTGTTGGGTCTCATCACTGTATCCTAGGATGCATTCAACACACTCTAGCTGCTGCACATTGCTTGGGAAGAACAAGTAGTGGACAAGCTTTTAGAGGAATTTCCCCCTTGTTACCGATATTGTTACCAAACACTCATAAGCTTGCATAGAATGTCAAGCTCTCTTGGAACACAGCTTGAAAACCAGTGAGCTGAATAAAGCCTCATTTCCTCTTATCAGTAATCAGGGAACTTTTAAAAGCTGAGTTTAAACTTTAGAGTAGGGTTTCCCAAACCAGTTGTTGGGACTACAACTTCCATCATCCCTAGCTAGCAGGACCAGTGGTCAAGTATGATGGGAATTTTAGTCCAAAAACAACTGGAGACCCAAGTTTGGGAAACCCTAGTTTAGAGTAATGAAATACTGCAAATACTTAAATTCTAGCCTGATAACTGTAGGATATATAATTTATATAGTTCTTCACATTTTTAAAAGAAACACTTAAGCAGTTCACAGATATTACAAGCAAAGTACAAAAAAATGCTAGAGATAAAAATCAAAAATTATAAATACATTGCAGAACTTCCATCATTTAAAATACATTAACACAGCCAGTAACAGAACAGTTTAACCTTCCTAAACATCAAAGAAGACCATGTGTGAAACATTAAGTAGATGGGGCTTCAGAATCTTTTTTAAGAGGTTGCTCCAGAGGCTTGTTGCAGCAGCTTTAAAAGCTTGCCATGGAATTTCATGCACACTGGCGAAGGAGGGACAGGGTGCTGCATCTCTCTTCTGTGCCCAGCATCTCACTTCTGTAGAAACCAGAACAAGATGCTTTTTATTGATTATCAGCTTAATGCAACTGCATAGGAAAATGAAAGTAACCACAAGAACACTAACGGGTGGAGTCTTGGCTCCAACCTATAATACCTGGAGACAATGTTTAACTTGTATCATTACCCATTACTACAGAAACCAGTTGGGCTGCCAGAGGAGGCAAAGCCCTTCCTCATTTGTCATAGAAATGCAGGTAACTGCTACAGAACTCTTTTTAGCCTAAGAAGCATTTTTGTGGGGCAGTAACTTTTATGGGTTCATTTACAAGGCTGAAATAATGCCCACTTTTACACATATGGTAGTGAAGAACCAATTCAGAAACTCTTATTGAATAACACCACATGGAACATCTGCTTTCTGATTCAGTCACTGAGGACTCAACAGACTAGTTCCAGCTTGCCATGCTCAGGAGGGTTTTTCACTTTACCATCATGCAGACAGGTGTGGATTGTCTTTCATTGCTAAGGTCAGGTCTGAGTTTTTAACAGTCTGAGCAGCTTCCTTTTATGGACTTAAGAGAAGTAATGAGGTACGTTCAACACTTTCTTGGATGTTAGAAATCTGAGCCTCGGTGATTAAGAGCTACTTTGATTTGATCTCCAAGAATTTTGGTGTAAAACTTGGGCAGTAATGGAGTAAAACATCAGTATTTGAAAGAAAGTTTATTTTACTCTGTTTATGTTTATTCTGTCAAGACTTCAAGGTGTCTGACAACAACGAAGAATTAAAACAGAAGCTGAAATTGTATGTTGGGCAACTTACGGTCCTTCCCCCTTTCCCCCTGTACATTATGATGAACCAGGATAACTTTTACCCCATTGAATGCAGCAGAGGCGTAGCAAGCCCAGGTGCTACCCGGTGCATTTTTTTTGTCACCCCCCCCATTTACAGCTCGGGGTAATAATAATAATAATAATAATAATAATAATAATAATAATTTATTGTTTATACCCTGCCCTTCCCATTTCAGAAACCCGGGCTCAGGGCAGCTAACAACAAATTTAAAACACTTAATTGTAATACAACATAAAAGCAGCATAAAATACAGTATAAAAGCATGAATAACAATAAAATTAAAAGTTCAAAAATCAATTTGGGAGAAATCCATCCAATAAACATTAGATAGTCACCAGGGCTAGCTGGCTAAATTAGTCCTACTTGGGCCAGTGAGGAGGCCAGGGGAGAATTAGGGGTCCCAGAGCAGGTAATCTTCATAAAAAGGGGAGGGGGGGAAGAAGGGAAATAAAAGATCAGGCTGAGTTCAAATTAAAGGCTAGGTGGAATAGCTCTGTCTTACAGGCCCTGTGGAAGGAGGTTATATCCTGTAGGGCCCTAGTCCCATGGGACAGAGCATTCCACCAGGTTGGAGCCATCACTGAAAAGGCCCTGGCCCTGGTGGAGGATAGTTTGATTTCCTTAGGGCCCGGGACCTCTAGAATCATAGAATCATAAGAGTTGGAAGAGACCACAAGGGCCATCCAGTCCAACCCCCTGTCAAGCAGGAAGCACCATCAAAGCATTCCTGACAGATGGCTGTCAAGCCTCCACTTAAAGACCTCCAAAGAAGGAGACTCCACCACACTCCTTGGCAGCAAATCACACTGTCGAACA
Organism: Zootoca vivipara; assembly: GCF_963506605.1. Lineage (NCBI taxonomy): Eukaryota > Metazoa > Chordata > Lepidosauria > Squamata > Lacertidae > Zootoca > Zootoca vivipara. The sequence continues at coordinate 21,647,590 of NC_083294.1, forward strand.
GCTCTTACTGTCAAGAAGTTCTTCTTAATGTTTAGGTGGAATCTTCTTTCTTGTAGCTTGAATCCATTGCTCCGTGTCCGCTTCTCTGGAGCAGCAGAAAACAACCTTTCACCCTCTTCTGTATGACATCCTTTTATATATTTGAACATGGCTATCATATTACCCCTTAACCTTCTCCTCTCCAGGCTAAACATACCCAGCTCCCTAAGCCGTTCCTCATAAGGCATTGTTTCCAGGCCTTTGACCATTTTGGTTGCCCTCCTCTGGACACGTTCCAGCTTGTCAGTATCCTTCTTGAACTGTGGTGCCCAGAACTGGACACAGTATTCCAGGTGAGATCTGACCAGAGCGGAATACAGTGGTACTATTACTTCCCTTGATCTAGATCAGGCATCCCCAAACTTCGGCCCTCCAGATGTTTTGGACTACAATTCCCATCTTCTCTGACCACTGGTCCTGCTAGCTAGGGATCATTGGAGTTGTAGGTCAAAACATCTGGAGGGCCGGAGTTTAGGGATGCCTGATCTAGATGCTAAACTACTATTGATGCATCACACTGTTGACTCATGTCAAGTTTGTGGTCTACCAAGACTCCTAGATCCTTTTCACATGTACTGCTCTCAAGCCATGTGTCACCCATCCTGTATTTGTGCCTTTCATTTTTTTTATTTTTTTTGCCCAAGTGTAGTACTTTACATTTCTCCCTGTTAAAATTCATCTTGTTTGCTTTGGCCCAGTTGTCTAATCTGTTAAGGTCAATTTGAAGTGTGATCCTGTCCTCTGGGGTATCAGCCACTCCTCCCAATTTGGTGTCATCTGCAAACTTGCTCAGGATGCCCTCAAGCCCATAATCCAAGTCATTGATAAAGATGTTGAATAAGACTGGGCCCAAGACAGAACCCTGTGGCACCCCACTAGTCACTTCTCTCCAGGATGAAGAGGAGCCATTAATGAACACCCTTTGGTTATTCATGGACCTTAAGGTCCTCTGCGGGGCATACCAGGAGAGGTGGTCCCATAAATACAAGGGCCCACAGCCACATAGGGCTTTAAAGAGGTAGGCTTGGGAGTCGCGGGCGGGTGCCAAATGTCACCCCCTCAGTGTTGACACCTGGGGTGGTCTGCCTCTTCCTATGCCTCTGCACCCCCACCCCGCGCCTCCCAAGTACCCCGAGCTGTCAGGGGAGGGGGGGAACTATGCAGCTTTGCCGGGGCACTGGCAAAGCTGTGCAGCTCGTCCTCTCGGGAGCCATGGCTCCCGTCTGTCCCCCTCCCTCCCTGGCTACTTTACAGCTAGTTAGGGAGGGAGGGAGGGGGAGCCATGGCTCCCATCTGCCCCTCCCTGGCTCACTGTAAAGCGGCAAAGCAGGAGCCGCTCACAGTGAGCCGGGGAAGGAGTGGGGCTGGGAGGGGGCGGATCCTGCTGGCGGCAGAGGGATCCCACTGCCGTCCACACGGCGCTCCAGTGGCGCCAGTGGCAAACCGCTATGTACAGTGCATGTGCAGTGTTGCTACTCACAGTGCATGCGTGCAACACCGCACATGCCAGATTACAACTCCCTTTGTGCCTGACCCATTGATTAACACTGATGGGAGCTGGAGTAGTATAACAACATATGGAGAACCTTAGGCTCTACATCCCTGGCACAGAGACTGGCCTTCCATCACTCTGATATTTCATTTTGTTGTGTTGGGGAAATACTGGAGTTCCAGACCGATACCCTGGGCTGCCCGGAACAGCCAATAGAATTCAAACACTAATTATCAGTCAAACAGGAGGTCATTATTTAGCATTGCAAGGGACACTAATTAGGCCGAAAGAAAAGTGCTGCATTGGGTAGAAGATACAGCAGTATTTATACTTTAAGCATTCCTAAACAACAGCTATGTGTCTGGCTAAGTCATGTGGCATATCAACTGCCTTCTGACATAGCAACAGACTTCAGCCTTACCTCCTTCCAGCAGTTTCTCCTGCAAACACAGTATTCACATTCATTTCCTTGTCCCTTCTCTCACACATTTCAATTTTCATTCTATAATGTCAATTTCTCCCACAACATATTTTTAGTCCTTTTTCATTGCATTTCTGCCCTGTTGACCAGTCTCTTTCCTCATAATTTGTTATGAATCTCTATCATAACAAATATTAAGAACAGATGTAAACTATATCTTTATTATGTGATTATGAAATGGGCTAGGTTGGAAATGTAAAATAAAGTTACATAAATACAACTAGTTAGATATTTTACTGAGGGTTTGTACTGTGTTTATAATTACCATCTGCAAGGGTCACAATGAATATTTGCTGAATATGACTTTCGTTACTTAATGAAGGGTGTTAACTGCTTGCAAAACTAATAATCTTCTTGAATGTGTATTATAATATGCTTGGGTGATAACAAAAATATTCTCTTCTAATTTTGTATTAGAAATTGTCTAAGGAAATGACACAGATATCTGTATCTGTTTATAGTTGCAAAACTGCTCAGCTTAAAAGCATCTCTTCTCAGACAGATTTGTCAATGTCAAGCAATAAATCTGTCAGCAGACTGAAAATGAGTTTTGAATTGGATGACATGTTGCAAAAGTAGCATAAATGTACCCAATGACATCAGTCTTAACTGGGTGGGTGGAGAGTGGATCAATTGCAGGTCATTTTAAATGACCTTACAAACAAATGTCTTCAGTTATCTAAAGTACATTACTTATATATAAATATTGTATCTTTTACTACATGAAATTTGTATACATTGGAGAGTAAAGTAGTGATCTCATTTTTTAATTAAAAATTGATTTGATGGTTTGAAATATTACCTAATTTTAAAAATTTTCTTTCTACCTTATCAAGTAGGAAGGGGCATAATTCATTCTGTAAAGAGCCATTGTAACACCTCCCGGTGTTGTATTTGGAAATATTGGGATAATTTGTTGACTTAACACATTTCACAGAACTCCTGCCACTGTTATTGAACAGTGGTTCATAGTTCTTATTCACATCAGTAAAGGTTTACCAACCCAAGCCACAAGGCAGAGAATGTAAAGCCAGAGTAATTAATGACCTCACATGAAGCGCACATTGCAGGGGAAGATCTCTAACCATAGAAAAACACTTTCGTTTGCCCTCAATAATTTTCTTATAGAGGCTGCCCTGGTGAGAATTTCATGGATAAAATCTGAAAGATACTGCCTACCACTTTTTTTGTTAAACATATTGGCCCTTATATTATCAAAGATAAACTTTTTAAAGTGTTCTTAAACAAAATAGGCAAGGAGAAGAGTGACATGTGACAAAACAGCTTTCCCCCAGAAGACCTGACTTGGATCAGTTTGCTGGTGTAACATTCTGATAAGCATTTGTTTTTTCATTTTAGGTATCTTCTCTTCACTACCGCCAAAAGGCCTGCCTTGCCCCTGATTGTAAACACGCTAGATGTTGGGTGCCATGGCTGAGACTGCAGGAGAAGAACCGGTCTTCAAAGTTGGAGAACTGTGCCATGAGTGTGGGCAGCTCCACTTGTTGCTAGACAATCATCTTTATAACTTCCAGGATGAAGTGGATGATGAGCTCACTTGCCATATTTGCCTTCAGCCTTTGCTGCAGCCTATGGACACACCTTGTGGACATACATACTGTTTTAAGTGCCTTGAGAACTTCATGCAGGAGTATGACTTCTGCCCTATGGATCGGAAAAAACTGTCCTTCCAGCAGTGCCGGAAGTCTTCCCTTTTAGTGCGGAATTTGCTTGATAAGCTCATTGTCCTCTGCCCCTTTCAAGAAGATTGTAAGCACACTATGCAACGGTGTGAGTTAGAGGCTCACTTACAAAACAGGTGTGTATATGGTTCAGTAGTGCCATTAACTGTACTTGCATCTTATCCTTTCTGGCTCCTTCACCTTTATTAGTACCTTATAATTTTTGTTTAATTTTGGCCTGCATATTGCATATATTAACAATAGAAGGCAACTGAGCAGCATTCTTGGTTAAGAAATAGATCGCTTAACCGCTAAAATATGTTAATGGGCTATTTCCCATTTTTCAAATGTGTGTATTCATGTGGAAGTTTTCTGTTTCTTTCTTTTTATAATAATATTGATTAATTTTTTTATTTTAACAATCCAATAAAAACCACATTAATAACATTCCAAATTATACAATAATGTATTAATCTTAGGAAGAAACTGAAACCCAACAGAAGCAGCAGGGAAGGGGGTGGGCTATATGGAAACTTTTGAGTTGAGGAATGTGGATGCTGAGTCAAATACAAAGCTACACTGGAGATATAGTAGTTCACGTCTAGCTTATGATTTTTTTTTAAATTTAGAAAATGAGGTGCTTCCTAGTTAATATTTGCCCTAATTGTGAGAACTTAAATACACACTAATGATAATGCTTGGCAGCATCACTGACAAACCAAAGAAAAAAGGGGGGATCCTTATTAACATAAATGCAAACTTAGTGCCAACAAGTCCTCATCTTGACTCATCAATGTGCACCCTGCCCCCCCCCAAATACCCCTAAGCTCTAATGCATCTGGGAGTCTAAATTTGCTGTCTTGCTCATTCCTTGACAGCCCTAGACAGAGCTTAACAGTTGGAAAAATTTATTTGAGCTAAGCAAACTTAAATAAATGAATCACTGTAACCTGTTATATAATTGACTTGACAGAAATCATTAGAAAATATATGGGATGTACAAAGCACCTCTTGAAAACTAAAGTCGTGGACTATCAATATGCTTAACTCACAGCAATTCTTTTGCTCTTATTGAGTCCCAAATATTTGCTTAAGCATTAAAAGTTGCATATATTGTAAATAATATACAGTGCTTGATTAGCAAACAGGGAAGCAAATGAGAGTTACTCCATAGCAAATGAAAGTAATGCCTTTATCTCCTCTCTGATTTCTTAAACTTACTGATTTTTTAAGCTGACAATGGCATATGCATATTGAATAGGAAAACTATGTGAAAACAGCCACCCCACCCATCCTGTTGGTGGAAACTGTGTGGTTGTCAGAACTTGTGTTGCTTTGTGAAGGCCCTATCATAATGGTGTGTAATGAGAGATACATCTCCTTTCATAGATTTTTTCCATCTCGTGCAGGTGTCCTGGGTTCAAGAAGTTCAAAGCTCATCTTGAAAGGAAAAAGAATCCTCGCTTCAGGTTGAAGGGAGATTCTGTTTCCAGACAGGAAGCGAGTACTGTAAAGGAGCCTGAGATATTGAACGTAGTGTCGTCCCTTGTTTCTGGAAGTTCAATAGCTGCAGTGGTTTCCCTGGAGACACCGGAACCTGGATTGATTAATCCAGCCTTTGATGGGAGTGAAGAAGGTATGCATTCATCTCTCAGAATGAATTCTATGGTCAGAGAAAGAAAGTCTGCCTTCGCAAAATTTATTTTGAGTTTTCATTCCATCTGATTAGGTTACAAAAATTCATTAGTTTGTGGTAAAAGAGTTGAAAGCCACAGTTTTATAAGCAAGGCTGCTCAAATTGTGGTACATTCAGACCTCAGTTGTCAAACGTAATCCATTCCGGAAGCCCATTTGGCTTCCGAAATGTTCGACAACCCAGGCGTGGGTTGCGATTGGTTGCAGGAGCTTCCTGCACTCACCCGGAAGCTGTGTTGGACATTCGGCTTCCAAAAAACATTCAAAAACCGAAACATTTACTTCTGGGTTTTCAGCATTCAGGAGCCGAAAGTTCCAAAAAGGAGGCATTCGGGAGCCGAGGTTTTACTGTACTGGGGGCAGAACCCAATTTTCTAAGAATCTTGACTTTATTTTTTTATTTTTTTAAAGGTAAGTTGCAAAGATACATGTTTGAAAGAAATAGTCAGATCTACCCATTTGCATTGTTTATATAGATTGCATAGTTCAGATTTTCTTAGTGCAGAAGTTGAGTTCCATTGGAGCAGAATTTAAGTTCTTAAGAAGTGTAGAATACATAGCCCTGTTTATATAAGTTTCTATTTAAGTTTATTTATTTCTGTCCATAATAAGCACAGGTGCTGATGATTGTACTGTATTTGTACAATACATATCCACAGGTGAACCAAGGAGAGGAGACAAAAGTGTGCTTTTGGAAACATCCTGTATACTTCACTTTTCTTTCTGTTTTGCTAGGAATAAAGGAAAATTAAGTCTTAGGAAATGGAAAGTTATATTTATTTTGCATACTGGGTTGTTCAGAATCAGTGAAATAGGTGGCCAGTATTTAAAATTTCTAGATTTGATCTGCAAGTGTGTCTCCTTTGTCTTCCCACTCCCATCTCTGCTTCTCACTTTCAGATTTACCCCAAAGAGCCAGTCTTTTAGCAGAGACAAGCACAATTGAAATTCACCGAGAAGACCCTGAGGAAGAACTTGGGATCCGGATAGTTGGGGGTAAAGACACCCCACTAGGCAACATTGTTGTCCAAGAAGTTCTTCGGGATTCAGTTGTTGCTGCAGATGGAAAAATAGCACCCGGAGACCATATCCTGGAAGTAGGTTTGATATAATTAAAAGGCGTCAGAATAAAATTACAAATCAGTTCCAGGACATTAAAATGCAAAATCATGTTTGAAAATTAGTTTGCAAGGGGAGGAGATATATGGGAGCATTTTGAAAATATTTAAACTGGTGTAAAGATTTGGAATAAAAGAGTATCCACTATAATGAGAATATATTCCTTTAAATGGATATCAAACTATCCTTAAAATGACAAGTGGCAAAACACTAGGATTGGATTGATTCCCCATTGAATGGTATAAGACATATATAGATATATTGGCACCAAAACTTCATCAATTATATGATGAGATACTTCATGGAGGTATATTGTCAACAATAATTAATCAAGCTTACATTACAGTTATTCCCAAACCAGATAAAGACCATACACAATGCACAAACTGTTGCTCTATATCAGGAGTCAGCATTCAGCAACCTTTTTCAGCCATGGGCCAGTCAACCGTCTCTCAGACCATGTGGTGGGCCGGACTAGATTTTTGAAAAAAATATGAACGAATTCCTATGCCCCACAAATAACCCAGAGATGCATTTTAAATAAAAGCACACATTCTACTCATGTAAAAGCACCAGGCAGGCCCCACAAATAACCCAGAAATGCATTTTAAATAAAAGGACACATTCTACTTATGTAAAAACACACTGATTCCCAAAGCATCCATGGGAAGGCAATTGGGCTGCATCTGGCCCATGGGCCTTAGGTTGCCTACCCCTGCTCTATATGCTTGATCAATGTTGATACAAAGATCCTAACAGGGATTCTAGAAAATAGAATTCAGCAGGTAATAGCAGCGATTATCAAGAGTGACCACACTGGCTTTATGAAAACAAGATAAGCTGCAGATGATATTAGATTAGTGGTGGATTTGGTAGCTCTAAATAAAAATAAAGACCATTCGTAATCACATCGCTAGTTGCTGAAAAGGCTTTCGACAAAATCTATAAACAGTATATGGAAGTAGCTTTACTTAAATTTGGATTTCTATTGGATTTCATAAAATGAATTAAAGTAACATATGAAGTACCTGCATCAAGAGTCAAAGTGAATGGTATTATGTCTGCCACTTTTCCTCAGGCCCAATGTACCAGACAAGGATGTCCACTCTCACCCTTGCTTTTTTACAACAGCAGCAGCACAAATGGTATATGCTCTAAAGTGGAAAGAAGATAAAATACTAACAAAGGAAGAATGGCAGATGAAGTTAATAGAGTATATAGATACGGCAAGATTGACAAACAGAATAAGAGACCAGGATGAAAAAGTATTTAGAGAAGAATGGAAATGTTTTGTAGACTGTCAGGGGACCTTCCTACAGGGAACCTCCCCCCCCCTCCTGCTGACCAGCACTCCACCCAGTGAGAGCAGCAGCAGCGGGTCAGGTGGGGGGAATGAGGAAGTTAGTGGGATGGAGGAGGCAAGGCTCAGTGATGTGGGAGAGCCCTTGCAATGCTTTGACCAACAGGTGGAGGGGAACAGGCAGCCCCTTCCGGCCCCCGAATTAAGGCGCGCCACCAAACGTAAGGTCAGGAGGAGGCGTTTCAGGGTGCCCAAGCTCTTATGCTGGCCACGCAACAGGAAACGTCCACTCCCAGATTCTGCGAGTGACTAGGAGGTCATGTTCTCTGCTATCTCTGCACTGTAAATATTATGCACAATAAAACCTTTAAAGACAAGCACGGACTTGGGTGTCTTTACTCGAGAGTAGCCGCAACAACACCAGCACATAGATTATTTGAAAAATTAATGTAAACATATTAAAAAGTTATCAATAAAAGAGTAAATTCAGCACTAAAAATTATTGAGATATAAAAATTGAGAAAAAGAACATATTGGGAAAATTAGAATATGTAATGGAAATGAACCATGGAAGGGGGGGAAGGGAAGTTGAAAATAATTGTGTGTTTTTATTTGGATTATTCTTATTGCTTCAGTTGTAAAAAGGAAAATGATTTTTAAAAAATTGAATGAAAGAACTTCTTGAGGAAATGAACTGCTCCTGTGAAAGGCCATCTATCTCCCTGCATTGCTTTTATTCTCTTTTTTTTCCTGGAAGAAGGGAGGGACAGAGTATCATAGTATAAGGCTCTGTACCAAGTAGTATAGTGAGCAACTCTTTGTTTTTTTGTTTTTTTCTAAGGTGAATGGCGTCAACATTAGCAGCGTGACCCATACTCAAGCTATCTCCTTACTGCGTCAGCGCTGTGCTATGTTTCACTTCATAGTACTGCAAGAGAAAGGGTTTACCACCAGAACTGGGCAACTGGATTCCAGCCGTTCAGTAAACCAGGAAGTGATCCATGTTACCCTTGTAAAGAGAGACCGATCTGAACCTCTTGGCATCAAATTGATCAGAAAAACAGATGAGCCTGGGATTTTCATTCTGGACCTTCTAGATGGAGGCTTGGCAGCCAAAAATGGGAAACTTAGTCAGAATGATAAAGTTCTCTCTATAAATGGCCAGGATCTAAGACAGGGAACTCCTGAAGCAGCTGCACAGATAATTCAGGTAACGAAGTCACAGGTGGGGAATTTTGGGCCTGTGGTTGAATTTGGCTCTCCAGATTGCTTTACAAAGATAAGTGTTGTATTTGTTGCCATGGACACTTCTTGCCTTTGGCCCCCAGAATGTTAGCCATGAGGGAATTCAGCACTCTGGCTGAAAAAGGTTCCCCACCACTTGCTTTAAGGAGTGCCACAGTCAACACTCTAATAACTTATTTGAATTTTCAAATGTTGCAAGAAGGAAGCCTTGGTAATATGAAGATATCTCTTTCCCAGACCTGCAAGTGGGATCTTTTTATTGATGATAATTGAACCTGGTTTATTTACTACAGGGGTCCCCAGACTTACCGGGCTTTGGGCCGGTGCCCGCCGCACCGACCGCGCGTCGGGCCGGAGGGCAGGGGAGTGCGCGCCCATGCGCACACGCACACGGTTGGAAAAAAATCGCCGAAAATCGCTTGTGCGCATGCGTATGGGCCTCCCCCGACCCGGAAGTGCATCGGAAATGACCTCTTCTGGGTCGGGAGAGGCCCATACGCATGCGCACAAAGGATTTTTGGCGATTTTTTGCCGATTTTGAAGATCGCCGCCGCGCCCGGGGGCCGTAGTTTGGGGACCCCTGATTTACTATGTATTTATTTTTAACTCACATAACAAAGTAGTGAACTGTCTCTTTTGTAAACTTTTGGAAGTTCAGTCTTCAGCTTGTTGTCTTTGCATATACAGTGGTACCTCGCTAGACGAACGCCTCTCGGCACAAAAAAATCACAAGACAAAAACGTTTTGCAATTTTTTGGCAGACTCGCAAGACAAAGTTTTCTATGGCCGTGCCATAGAAAACTTCGCAAGACGAAGCAGGGCGTCGCAAGGAGGTGACTTTAATCCACCGAAACGGCCGCCGGCAGCCAAGCAACAGCCGGATCCCCCTCACTCTCACTTTAAGCCGCCTGCGTGCGAACGGGAGAGCTGTCTGGTTGGGCGCGAGGGTCTGGCTGCTGGGGAAGGAGGGAGGGCCCTCCTCCTGCTTCCCCCTCCCCAGAGCCTTAAAACTTCTGGAGCAGCCGTCTGGTTGGGCGCGCAAACGACTGCTGGGGAAGGAGGGAGGGAGCATGGCTGCGATGTTGGTGCCGAGCAGAAGTCGTGGGGCTTCCGGAGCGGCGTGAACGCGAACAGCTGCTGGGGAAGGAGGGAGGGAGCCTCTCCCTGGCCCTCCTCCTGCTTCCTCCTCCCCTTAAAATATGAAAAATGTCTGGCCGTGGCGGGTGAGTCGGCGCCTTTTTTGTGCTTCCCTCCCCCCATAGGAATGCATTAATTAAATTTCAATGCATTTGTATGGGAAACCGCGCTTCACAAGACGGAATTATCGCAACACAAAACGACTCGTGGAATGAATTAATTTCGTCTTGCGAGATACCACTGTACTATATGTATAGACACAAATAAAAATAAATTGATTTCACAGTTTGGCCCTCTCATTTCTGTTTTAATACAAAATACTTGTAAGCTATACAAATGAAGAGTTTAAATTAGTGTTTTCTGTTGAATATTTAAATCAATCCATTCTGTTTGCCCACTTTGCTGTAGTGCTGTCCTGTGCTTGATATGTCATGTTTTAGGATTAGATAGGCAGATTCAAATATGTGTAAGCAAGGGTTGTCTCCTGGTTTGTAAACCCTAATTTGGAGGGAGGCAGTCTTGTATCTGCACTAGAACTTTAAAAGAACCTGGCAGCCAAGTGCTGAACTAACTTCAGCATTCATATTATAATTATATCATGATATTGTTGGCATCTTTCTCAAGAGACAATGGAAGTGTGTGCCATCGGGGGTAAAGTCAAACTGTTGGAGAGTTACAGCTCCTGTTGTGGCTATAGAGACCAGCATGGAAGAGACATGTTTTATTGCAGCTGGGGCAGATCAAGGTGTCTGGTTTTGCTGGGGCAGATACACCATGATGTTTCTTTTCTCTGCGCTCCTGCCAGCAGTCATTTCTCCTTTGGTTTTTGCTGTCTTGTCTCCAGGCACTGCTGTCATCTGCAAGGGATTCCCATATAGTTGGATTAATGTTTCCATCACATCATGTTTGCAGACATCTTTATAACACAGTTGGTCTGCCAGTAGCCCTGGTACCTGAGGCCAGCTTCCTGTAAAACATAGCCAGTGCTTCCCGCCCCCGGAGGGGCACTCAAGGGTACACAGTACCAGCACTTCTATTTTTGTTGTTAAAAAGTGTGGTGCATGAAATTACTTCATGATGAGTACCAGCACCTCTTTTTTTGGGGGGGGGGAGTGTTAAAAAGTGTGACACTTAGAGTAACAGTTTCATGGTGAGTACCGGCAACTGGTTTTCTAGAGAAAAAGCACTGAGCATACCATTGCAGATCCTGCCATCTTCCATTCTATGTAGATGACCAAGCCAGTGTAGATCTGGGAATGTGGGCTTAGAAAAGCACATATTTGTTTGAGACTCTGTCTCAATATATATAATGTAATATAATATGTACATTATAATATACAAATTACCTATTATAATTTTTCTAGTGACACACTGGAGAGATCTTGCAAATTTGCATGCTTGAACATTATCATTTTAAGCTTCTTTCCTTTTTGGCTTTCTTGACAGACTTGTGAAGCGAGAGTAAACTTTGTTGTTCTCCGTCAGTCTGGTGTGCAACTCCCAGAAACTGTTGAAGATGGCAGCACATCAAACACCAGCAGCAGTAGCAGTGGGGGAAGCCCAGTGCACCATCGCAGAAGACCTGAACAGAATCATTATCGATGGAAATCCAATTATCAGAAGGTATTGGTGATTTTAAGTTTTGGTTTTGGGTGGAGATTGGCTTGATTCCTTTCCTCCTTGAGCACTGGGTATTATGCAAATAGCACCACCAGATATGAGAAAAGGCAAGACAGTGAGTGATAAAATATGGGTTTATATTAAAAACAACATTCATGATCTCCTGAGCAAATGATGTAGATTTTGCTTACAGGTCGAATATTTTTTACGGGAAGAGAAACTGTCTTCTGAACAGGGTCCCCCCCCAAGCTTTCTACACTCAAGAAATCCTTTAAACAACAACAACAACAACAACAACAACAACAACAACAACCCATAGACTCATTTATTGATGAAACCCCTGTGTGTTTGCCATGGCATCTCAGTGTTCCATTGCAGAAAATTCCAGAGCATATTCTAGAGGACATGCTTGGTTCATGAAGGTCACATTGCCTGTTGGGCCATGCTGCTGTCTAGCTTTAACTGAGAGTATGGTCTTCAACAATAGTAAAATGGATCAATAAAATTTTATCAGGGTTCCTGATCAATACAGAAAGGTTATGTGTAAATCACCTTGAGATGGTGGTTTAGAAGGTGATTAATAAATTAATTGTTGTTGTTGTAGTAGGAATGGGATGTTGGGGGTGGGTCTGGCACATGTGCCCCTACCTCTTCCCCAGCTGAATAGGAGTATAATTTGGCTTGAAAGTTGTTTTTTGCTTGAGGAGGATTGAGAGTGTTTAGATTTGGTTTGATACAACAGTCAGGGGGAGTGTGAAGGCATCCCCAAACTTGGCCGTCCAGCTGTTTTGGAACTACAAGTCCCATCATCCCTGACCACTGGTTCTGTTAGCTAGGGATGATGGGAGTTGTAGTCCCAAAACAGCTGGAGGGCCGAGTTTGGGGGTGCCTGTTCTTTACCAAAATGAAGTTTCTGCATCTGGATTTATTTGGAGCAAATGAAGAATCTTCTTCAGTTAGAAGCTAGTGGAAGGTGTCTGGAATTGGTGAAGGTAGGGGAGAGAAGAGATCCTGATGGGAAAATGGCTTCTTCCTCTAAAGTAGCCTATGTAGGTAGTAAGTTTTGTAATAATAAGTGAGAATAGGTTTCAATAGCATAAGTAGGAGTAGTGTTTATTATCACTTGTTTAATATCATATAGCTGTTGGCCTCAATAGCTTCATTAATTTTGGAGTGTGTAAAAAAGATCTATTACATTTACTGTTTTTGTTGTTGGTGGTTAACTGTTGTAAATACCCACAATATAAATTGGTAAACACCTGATTATTCAATCTTTTAAATGTGGAAATCCAAGTTGTAAAAAACCTCTAATGCTATTCCACATTGCTAAAATACATTCTAAGAAGGATTTTCAAGATGTTTTAGTTGTTCCAAAGAGCAAAGTACATTTCTAAAAGGAAATACAGTGGTACCTCTTGTTGCGAACGGGATCTGTTCCGGAGGCCCGTTCGCAACATGAAAAGGACGCATCCTGAAGCGCCACATCTGTGAACGCGCATGACGCAATGTGGTGATTCTGCGCACGCGCAAAGCGCAATTTAGCGCTTTGCGCATGCACGCAGGTTACGGACACACCAAACCTGGAAGTAACCCGTTCTGGGACTTCCAGGTTTGGCGCACCCGTAACCTGAAAAGACGCAACATGAAGCGGACGTATCATGAGGTATGACTGTAATGCTAAATTCCATTGCTCCCTATTAGTTTCAGGCTCCCCACACCACAAGAATTGTGCTTTGTGATTATGCTTTGAGCGTAAAAGATTAATACATTAATCTTGAAACCTGCCACCTTTATAGAAACATAACCAGATGCTCTCCCCTCCTCTTGTAAGGGGAACTTGAACAGAGTATCATTCTGATGCCGGTCCCTTGCAGATTGTTCTTTGTTTAAACTGCCTTATGTGTGAAAAAAATCTCTTGAACTGGTTGAGAACCTTTCATGTGGTGTTTTAATTTTTCAGTCAAGTGCTTTATATTTTGATGCTGTCATAAAGCTGTTTATGCAAGAACTTTATCTCTCCTATATTCATTTTATTTCGTTCCTTCCTCATGGCCTGACAGGATGCCTGGACTTTTTACAACAGACTTTTTACAACTGAGTTTTATAGGGTGATGTTGGTTAATTTGGGGTTAGAGGTAAGATTTTCAATAGTGCTCCATACTGACCTGCCCTCACATTGGTTATAACGATCATTACCATTAGCACCATTGTATGTTGAGAAAAATCCTACCCTAAATGTGAACTGAAAATGTTAATTGGAACTTGGTAGTAATTGGATTTGTTCACACAGCAGTAGTTTAGTGCTATGTGCACAAGCTGGAACAAAACCATGAAAAGCCTTGAGTTCATAGTAGCATTTAGTTTCATTTTCACAGAATCCCAATTAATGAACCAAAGATTTTAAAACAAGCTGGTCAGCTTCTTAACAAGCCAACATCAAAGCATGGCTAAATGCCAGCTAAGTGCTTTCCACTGCATGGGAGAGTAAATGGGAGGGCTTCACTGTTAAGCAGAAAGGCACTAATTGGTTTTGTCCTGTAATTATTAGTAGGACTCTACAGACTTCCCTGTAGAATGTGATCCAAAAGCAGTTGCAGTTTAATCACTATGTGATTGATATAGTGGTCATATTCTATTGCTTTTCCTATCTATATCATCTATCTATCTATCTATCTACCGTATCAATTTCCCAAATTTTGATTATGATTATTGTTCATTCATGTTGGATCCACCCTGCCTGACTGCTAAAACTCTTAACATCCATTAAATAACACCACAAAAATCATATGCACGCTGCAGAAATGCTATAGCCAGTTACTACTCCATGCTGTGCACACAAGGGCAAATATGATCTCGTCATTCAGTGCATTAAAATATTGAGTAGCCATATGTAGTATCATCTGGGTCACATGGGGCCCTTTTGCAATTCAAACAAGCCTGGTTTCTATGAAAGAGTAGTGCTAAAGGTGGAAAAAAAGTGTGCATCCCCAATAGTTTCTTCCCATCCATTTCCCATTCTCTTTAGTCATTTCTAAATAGATGATCATCACACAGCCCTTAAGGGCGGGAGGGGGAGAGCAGAAATAGCTAAAAGTGGTTGATTCCTTATCCTAAAACAGTCCCCAAACTTACCTCGCCAAGGGCCAGTGCCGCCAGCACTGATCGCGCTGCGGGCCGGAGCGCACCCCCATGCATGTGCACACACACGATTTCCGGCACACGTCTGGGTCGCCGGAACACCAGAAATAGCTTGTGCAAATGTGCATGGACCTTCTCCGACCTGGAAGTCCGCCAGAAATGACGCTTGTGCATGTGCACAAGCTATTTCCAACACTCCGGCGACCCAGAAGTGGGCAGCTGTACCATGCTGTGCCGTTAAGAGCAGGCGGTGGTCGCCGTGGGCCACATAAAAGAGCTTCAATAGACGTGTTGAAACTAAACTTAGAATGGTGGGCCATCACCCTTGTCCTGCTTTTCAATTCTATTTATTGCTCAGGGCTTGTACCCAAATCATGGAATAACTCAATAGTGGTTCCGATCTTTAAAAAAGGCGATAGGAATTCCCAAGAGAATACAGCCATGTATAAGTAAAATCTACGCCAAATCCCTCCTTATTAAATTGGATCAATGGATGTTAACTAAAGGTCTGCCTGGCAGGAACAAGTTGGATTTAAGGCAGGCTCTTCAACCCTCAACCATTGCTTAGTCTTAAGCCATCTAGTAGATAAATACATCATGAGAAATAAGCGAAGACTCTTTGTGGCATTTGTAGACTTAAAAAGTGCTTTTGACTCGATCGACCGTAACAAACTGTGGACTAAAATGAAACACCTTGGCATAGACCAGAATCTACTTGCCCTGATTCAAAGTTTACGTTCTAATAACCAAATATATGTTAAAGTCTCAAAAGACGGTAGAACGCACATATCTCTGTGGCAATAGCCAAGGCCAAAGGGACAGCCCACCATATCAAATCTCATTTTTCTCCCCTGAAGGAAATAGATATATTCCAGCGGCACTGCAAGTAATTGACATGAAACTCTGCCCGCAACTTTTATATGGCGCCCCACTATGGATTTCAGGCGACCTCAAGAAGCTGGACAAATTCCATGCATCCCTCCTGAGGTCATTATTTGGACTTACAAACTCTGTAAAATATGAGTCAGTATGCTGCGAGCTAGGAATACTACCTTTATCAATAAGAGCATGGCTGAGGACTTTGAAATACTGGATCTTCCTTCATAATAGAGCCCTATCCCCTAACTCTCTCCTTTACGACCTTCTAAGTGATAATACAAGCAATAACCTATC
This sequence comes from Zootoca vivipara, assembly GCF_963506605.1. Classification (NCBI taxonomy): domain Eukaryota; kingdom Metazoa; phylum Chordata; class Lepidosauria; order Squamata; family Lacertidae; genus Zootoca; species Zootoca vivipara. The sequence continues at coordinate 21,663,711 of NC_083294.1, forward strand.
ACTGACTTGTAGGAGAAAATTGAACTCAATAGGACTAAAGATAACTGATTTTGAAAACACTGATCCCAAAGACGTCTGGAAAATTATTAGAAAGACTCTTATAGGGAAAAGCACTCTCTACTTACTTGAGGTGGCGGGGCGCAGCACCTGCTCCCTTTATATCTGAACCTCCCTATGTGTAGAGACTTTAAAGGGGGATATATGGCAAACTTGAAGAGTCAGGAAGGGTGCAGGCTCTTCATGTTGGCTAGATTCAATGTGTTCCCCTCTATGGAGATAAAAGGAAGATACCTAGCTTTCCCCAAAGCCAAATGTTTATGTAAATGCAGGAAGAATGAACCAGATACATTGGATCACATTTTCTTTTCCTGCAATTATGGTATTAATGCAAGAAGGCGATTGCTGGGTGCTTTGCAGGTGGATGCATCAATCGCTGCATTGCCAACTATTCAGGGGTTACTGTCGGATAATAATGATGGAGTTACTTTAGTGGTGGCTGAGTTTTTGTGCTCGGTTTATGCTGAGAGATTGGGCCACTGGAGAGGACCAGGGGATGCTAATTGAAAATTGATATATCATTTTAAAATAATAATTTAAAATATGTATTTTATTTCATGAAGTCTATAACATGAATGTTTTATCCATAATTTTGTTCTGAAGCTCTTGAATTTGTCATGCCTAATAAAGGTTATTGATTTGATTGATAAAAGAGCTTCGTGGGCCGCATCCGACCTGCGGGCCTTAGTTTGGGGAAGCCTGTCCTAAAATATCAGGGTTTTAAAACACTAGCTTCATGGAGTTATTTCCCCCCACATCCAGTTTCTTGCTATCCTGTTAATATGCCTGCAGTTATTTCTCTCTGTTCCCCTCTTTCAGGCACTCCCTCAAGGTTACCTCAGCCAGGAGAAGGTAGTTAACATAAAGAAGGAGCCGAAAGACTCTCTGGGAATAACCATTGGAGGTGGAAGAGACAGTAAAAATAAACTCCCTATTTATGTAACTAGCGTACAGCCTGTTGGATGCCTCTTCAGAGATGGTAGAATTAAGAGAGGTAAGATGCTTTGGAGCACCTGCTTTTTAAATTTAGTACATGGGCTAGCATGAAGAGAACAAAGTACCATGTCATTTTGTACTAAGGAACTAAGTGTTGCACTAAGGTTTAAATAGCTATACAAAGAAATGATGTTTTTATATATATTTATATATATCCCCCGCGGGGTGAGCTCCCGTTGCTCTGTCCCAGCTTCTGCCAATCTAGCAGTTCAAAAGCACACCAGTGCAAGTAGATAAATTGGTGCCACTGCGGTGGGAAGGTAAACGGCATTTCCGTGTCTCTGGTTTCTGTCATGGTGTTCCATTGCACCAGAAGCAGTTTAGTCATCCTGGCCACATGACCCGGAAAGCTGTCTGTGGACAAACGCTGTCTCCCTCGGCCTAAAGCTAGATGAGCACCACAACCCCATAGTCGCCTTTGACTGGACTTAACTGTCCAGGGGTCCTTTACCTTTTTACCCATAAATGTAATGTTATATATTATAACTTGTCCTTTTTTTATTTACTTAACAGGAGATGTACTGTTGAGTATAAACAATGTTGATCTGACTCATCTTAACTACAGTGAAGCAGTCTCTGCACTGAAATCAAATGCAGCACTGCACACAGTGACATTGAAAGCCTTGGAAATTGTGATAACGGAAAATACATCTGAATTTACTGAGGCACCAGATACCAGGGAAAATGGGTTTAGTTGGGCTAGCTGGGCTCCTCTCTGGATCATGTGGCTTGGATTGCCTAGGTAAGTTTTTCTGCTTGATGTCACTGTGGGAAATTTCCCCAATAATGGTATGCCAGTTACATTTTGAGTTGATCTATTTTGGTTAAAATATTGTAAACGAAAGTATCACTTGCTTTGATCAAATGTTGTTGTTTAGTTGTGTCCGACTCTTCGTGATCAATTAGTCTTGCCTAAAGCACATAAGAAAACCAAAGCTTTACTAAGGAAAGTGATGCTTGAAAGTATTTTTTAAAAGAAAGGAATTCTAAAATGTACTCAGAAATCAGTGACTAAGAGATTGAACCAAAAGTAGCTTAACTATGGTTTGGCCTGATGTCTGAATTAACAAACCATGGTAAGGGTCATTGCCCTGCTTTTTCCCCCAGAAACTGCAGGTGAGAGTAAATTTATAAAATTTATAGCACAGAATGCAAAAGAAGACAAACAAGTCAGCCCATCCCCCAGTTAAGGAATTCAACTGATGTAAAGCAAACCACCTCCCTTTGCTCATTTAAATGGGCCTTAAATACCCATTTTCTTACCATGGCTTTGGGAGGTTAATTTGTGTTGCCAAGTTTTTTAATGCGCTAAATGGGCTATTTTGTTGGTACACTGACTTGCCTATTCGTGGGATGGAATTGGATATTACTTTTAACTGGTTTAATAATTGAAGTTTAGGGTTTTATATTTGTATTTTGGGTGGCATCTTTGCTTTAAAAATGGTCTAAAAGCCTTTTAAATATGTCTTTTTAAAAAGTTCTTAACATAAACCATATTTTCCTACCTCTCAAATGTTTTGAAACCATGGTTTGAGTTCTAACCTATATTTACCAGTGATTAGAAACCATAGCTTGATTGAACTGAGCCACTATGTCTTAGAAGGCAGAATCAACATCAAGTTGATGTGGCCTTTGTGGCTTTAGGCTATAAAATATACTCCAGGAAGATGCTGACAGATGCGAAGACAAAAGTGAGTTTCCCATCAAAGACTCCTGCATCAGGTTCTCTTTGCTTTGTCCATAATATGTGATGCCACTCCATTGTAGAGTGGGGCTTCGAAAATACACAGTGTAGTTGCAGCAGAAGAGCTAGTGGAGGCATGATTGACAGAAGGGGAATGGAGTGGAGTGTTGGATGGCATTAGAGCAAGTGACTGTAGAGAGTGTTGATTTGGAAACAATAGCTAGCCTCTCTTTGACTGTTGATTTCAGGACTGTTTATGCCTTTTCTATCTTAGAAGGCATAAACAACAAGCAAGTTGTTCATATGGTGTGGGGGCAAGGCTTTCAGCCCATTTTGAAGGAATCACCAATAATTATGTTTTGGTAGTTCCAAAATGTTTAGAAAAAATGCTCTCTCCTTTTGGGTTGGCCCAAACTTTTTTACAATATTTTTGAAAATCTTACCGGTATATGGAGAAAAGAGTGGACAAGTTCTTTCCAACCAAGGTCACAATTAAGCATTTTACAGGCATACGGTAGCACTGCATAACATAGTTTTCAAAGCTAGAGCAGGCTTCCTGGATGTTTGTTCCTTTCTCGCCTCCTTTTTAGCTATTAACCATAGCCTCATGTAACATGGGCACTGACACAAACTATAGTGCTCTTATAAACCAATGACTGTAGCTGTTGTTTGAGATGTGTTTGCAAACCATTACACTCAGGCATCACTTTCCAAACACAATGTGATGCCAGTCAATTGTTTGTTATGTGAACATTCACACAGCAAGCTGACTATTTCCATTATTCCCTATGGGAACATTTCTAATCCATGATTTGTCTGTTCTGCCTCCCCTCCTCCCTGGTTTCTGCATGAAATGGCTGCACAATTAAGGAAGTGGACAAACTCCAACTTTTTGGATATCTGAATCCGCTGTTTGTATAGTGAGGTTTGGGTATAATTCTTTGTGTTCAGATACCAGATGAGCATTCTGATAGTGGGACCTGCATGTACAGTGGTGCCTCGCTTAATGAATGCCCTGCTTAACGAAATTTCCGCTTAACGAAAGGATTTTTCGAGCGGAGGTTGCCTCGCTAGACGAATTCGTTTTGTGAAAAATTCATCTAGCGAATCGCGGTTTCCCATAGGAATGCATTGAAATCCAATTAATGCGTTCCTATGGGCAAAAAAAAATTCAAAAAAATTCAATGCATTCCTATGGGAGTCGCTAGACGAATTTTTCGTTATAAGAAAAGACCCGTGGAACGAATTAAATTCGTCTAGCGAGGCACCACTGTATTATGATGGAACTAAGGTATGGGGAAATCACTTCAAAAGAGGGGAGGAGGGAGCATTTGTTTAGAAAGCAGAGTTTGTAGGTCAGTGTTACATCTTCACCTGTCACAGTATATTGTGATGGTGAAAGGGATCCAAAATTTATTCTCAAATACTGGGAATTTTGTAACTTTGGAGGGCATTTTAATTCTGAAAATCTACCCCAGCCCGTATTGTTACACATATACTATATATATTTAAAGTCAATACAAAACTCCATTTCAAAGAAAGGTCCTGATTTGGGTGTTTGATCAAGATGGCCTTTTCCAACATCGTATTTGCTTTCGATCAAAGAACCGGCATGCTGAATGCAGTCTTTGTTTCTGGTGCATGATCCACCAGAAACCAGATATTGATTCTCAAACAGCAGTGCTGCTACTGACAATGATCTCATAATTGTATTGATTTCAAGGAATGCTCAAATGTAGCACAGACTTGGCATTTCCTGCTTAGCTTCCTATAACACAAGATGGGGTGAAGCCAGGAATGCCATAAAGTTAATACAGTCTCCACATAAAAACGAAAGTGGGAATTCTATATGGAAGCCAAAGTGTGCTCTGTTTTCTATTTCAGTCACCTCCATTGCTGTCAAGATATTATCTTGCATAAAAGCAACTCTGAGAGCTGGGGATTCAGCATAGTTGGTGGGTTTGAAGAAAACAAAGGGAACCAGCCGTTCTTCATTAAAACCATTGTGCCCGGAACACCTGCTTTCTGGGACAGAAGACTGAAGTATGTACATACACTGTTGTTTCTATTACTTTTGCATTCTTTATGAAATCTCTGATGTTGCAATGTAATTACTCTTTTTGATAAAAACTACTGCCCTGGTTAATCAGATTGAGATGGGTTTTTCATAAGAGTGACTGGTGAGGGCATTTTATCCCATAACACCTGTTGCAGAAACACAGAAATTACCAATTTTTAGCAGAAGTATACAAAGTCAGAGAAATAAATCTCTCTGAGGGATGGTAACTGTGTTGTGTTCCTGTACTGCATTGACTTATCTAATTTCTCCCTAATTACTTGCCTGTAATGAAGGCTGCTTAGAGGTATGGACAGATTTCTGAATTATGCAGTGGGACAGCCACCTCACAATGGGCAAGTTCTTTGGGCTCATGGGCATTTCTATTTATTTAGAAAGGTTAACTAGCAAGTCTGTCATTTTTTGCTTGATGTACTTGATGTTTTAACACAATCAGTGCAGACCAATTGCTGCTGTAGCAATAGGGACATATATTAAAAGCATTACTAACAGTACTTTTGTCTTTTTCTTTGACTAGATGTGGAGATGAAATTGTGGCTGTAAATGGAGTGTCTGCCATGGGAATGAGCAATGCTGAATTGATTCCCATGCTGAAGGAACAACGGAATAAAGTAACTCTTACTGTGGTGTCCTGGCCTGGAAGCCTTGTGTAAGACATAAACTCGGTATAATTTTGGGACTACTTTGGTGCCAGATTTCAAGATTTTGAGTGATGAACCAACCAAAGAAACAGTGAACTGATTTAAGATGGCTTTTCTCAAGGTTGTCACCTGGAATCCTATTCCTATGCCAAAGGCAAACTGCTTATTTTATTTTTTTTACCCAGCTTCCTGGCAGACAGAAGCCATGCTTCAGTGATCAATTAAAAATTTTGTTATGTAACTATTGGACGTTGAACATATGAAATCTAAGCTTCAGCCTGTTTCTCCTCAACTCACATTTTAAACCTCTGATAAACTGCTTTGGAGTTTGTTTTTACAATCAAGGGGTATATAAATTTTATGAAATAAAAATAATATATATATGAGTAAAAGAGAAACCTATAAAAAACTTATGGCTCCTGGTAAATTCAATAAACATTGGCTAATATTTAACTCTGGTAGCTTTAAAGATATTGATAAATAAATCCTGCAAGTCATCATTAAGGTCTGCCTTACCAAAACTATCGTCCCCTTTTCATGCTTGGTGGAAAGGATATGTGAATGCCATCTTTTGGGTAAGAATCACAAGATGTTCTTTCTCCTTTTTTCTGCTCTGCTGTGCCTTGTTGAACTTGAGACCATTTGCAATGTAAAGCTTGTCTCTGAGCATTTGTGTTTTCTGTGTAAGGATGTGATGCACTAGTGTGATGCCTGATGCCTACTGCACCAGCCTTCTTCTGCTTGAAGACGGGATCTTTATTGCTGATGAAAACGAGCTGAAGGACCAATGGAATAATGTTCCTGCTGATGCATTAGCTAGTAGAGATCTCTCAACATTTATTTGTGTTACCGCTGCTTGTTGCAATTCAGGCGCTGGGTGGCAAGTTGCATCTCATTCCCACTGTCTCTCTGAAAGAGTTGGGGATTGGCATCTAAAGCCACTGATGGGAAAATTCTGCAACTTGAAGAAAGTTGAATGGATGGCACCTGTGCCAAGAACAGAGACTGTGTGCAAATATTGAATGTAAGAGAAGTCTGAGAGGACTTTCAGTGAACAAATCTTAGAACCAAAATAAATATAATGGCAGCAGACCCATGTGCAGAATTGTATGTAAAACTGTAAAATATTGTATGTTAACTGTAAAATATTGTATGTGTAAATTTAAACCACAACCACCCCTTCTCACAACATACTTTTTCCAAAAAAAATGGCCATGCTTATACTTACGATCACATAACTAGCAGGGTCAAAATGGCTTTAAAATAATAATACAGCGGTACCTCGGGTTAAGAACTTAATTCGTTCCAGAGGTCCATTCTTAACCTGAAACTGTTCTTAATCTGAGGTACCACTTTAGCTAATGGGGCCTGCTGCTGCCGCTGCACGATTTCTGTTCTCATCCTGAAGCAAAGTTCTTAACCCGAGGTACTATTTCTGGGTTAGTGGAGTCTGTAACTTGAAGCGTCTGTAACCCGAGGTACCACTGTAATATGGTGGGGAATGTATGGTTGCTGGAAAGCATGCAGATCCATCCAGAAATGCTGTGTTTTAAATTGTCTCCTCTGCATTCCCCACTCCCAACTTTGTAAGGGATCCTGTCACTGTACTATCTAGTTGTGCCCTTGTGGAAGGGGAGACAAATAGCTGTTATGGCAATTCTGTGTAGCTTGGGGGGCAAACCCCATCAAAGCCTATCCATTCTGCTATTGTCCTTTTCCCACCCCACAATGTGATGATTTTTTAAATGGCATTACTCCTTTCAGTATCGGGGCTCTCCTGCTTCAATGTTTCTTAGTGTTTAAGTTCTTTAGTGTTTAAGATCCAAGTAGGAAGGGACATTGGAAGCAGCATTCTACCAACTCAGAACATTGGTCCATCTGGCTTATTATTGTCTACACTGACTGGCAGCAGTTCTCCACGGTTTCAGGGAAGAGTCGCTCCCAAACATGAAATGCGGGGATTGAACTTGGAGCCTTCTGTCTGCAAGGCAGATGCTCTAGCACTAAGCCGTGGCCCTTCCCTGCAATTAGGTATAATATTCCTTTTTTGCCAGAGGCCTGCTGTTAATAGTTGGATGGCATGTAGAAATTGCTGGGCCAGACAGTTGATACAGAAGTGTGGCACCTGCAGGTAAAATTCAACTACGCAGTTACCAAGTACACCTTGCGGGGTGGGTGGGAATGGAACCCCTAATGTTGACAGGACTGTGGATTTCAATCTTAGTAAAAAAGATACACTCTTCTTCCCTAGGCAACCACAGTTCCAAGCTGGTCTCCAAGTGTAGGCTCATTTGCAGTATCTATTTCTTGATTCTACTAGCTTGATTGTAGACTAGAGACGGTAAGTTTGAGGAAAATTCTATAAGGATGGCAGTGTGGGATGCTCCTTTGTTGTTCTAAGATTGTGGTTTGCTTAATGTGAGTCTCCGCCCTTGTGAAAACTGCTTGCTTTACCTGCATACTATAGGGCAAGTATAATGCTTAAAATAACTTTTGGTCCAGCATTTCTGTATACTAGTACTCTATGTAACTTGTATAAAATGCAGGTTGAAATCAGACTAACAGCTATGTGTGAAATATGAGTTCAGTGGTCAACTTTCAGGAGCAGTCCATCAAATCTACATGTTTTAAAAATCCAAAAGGATCCGAGGAATGATTCAAATTGCCATCTCTAATTTAAATGTCTTCACTGCCTGATTTGGGTGTTGCAAGCTGTTGCTATTGCCACGTGTGAGAGGACATTGATCTAACGGGGCATGTGGTTTTCATGTGGGTGAGGTGTCCCTGCAAGTCACAGCATCAATACTGAGTGTTAATGCTTTCATGTAAATGTGGTTTTAAAAGGAATCACCATTTACATCTCCTTGCAAGGGGTGATTACAGAATTCACAAGACCCAAGGTGGAAGCCTGGAGTAATATTTGCCTCTTGCGATGACTGTAGAGAGGAAAATGTATGCTTTTTCCAAATGAAGGGTATGGGCTGCCTCAGCAGCACTATTTCACTATGTTGTCTTATTTCAAGGTGCCTTTAACAATCACCAGTAAATCTACAATGTTTTGCACCAAAGAGATTATGGTACATTGTTAACAACTCTGTTATTATTTTGATGCATTTATAAATTATTCTGAAGTTATTGAAGCTGTTTTGATGTGATTATTCTGATCATATTGGCTCTCCTAGCATGCAGCATCCCTACAACTAGCTTCTAGCTTTTAGAAGCCAGACTCTAAGCTAGCTGTCAGCTAGCTTATTATGTTAATTTAGTCATAATACTTTACTTTTTTGGACAAAGCTTCATGTGGCTGTTACTGTTCTAAAAAATAAAAGAAGTCAATGATTTGCCAAGTATTGTCCTATATTCTAAATGCATTAGTTTGCACGGAAGCTATCTCCTATAAGAAGCTATGGGATCTCACATGTAGGTAAATAACTGCTTTTTTTGCTGCCAGTTTTCTCTCTCCAAAAATCCTTTGAATGTTGTCTTCTTTCACAAAGAGGAAGCTTGTGCCCATGTTTGGTTGCTAATCATTTCAGCCATTTAATTTCTCAGAGAGAAAAAGGTTGCTACAGACAATCTGGCTGTAAAAGTGTCACTATTGTTTTTGGACCACAGATTTGCTCCTTCATGGAATCCTGTCCATTTCTCTCCGGTACACCTACCTCATGCCTTCTCTTTCTTGTTGTGCTTGTTCTTTTTGTGCTTGTGACGCCTATGGCTTTCACCTTCTTTGCTCTCATGCTGCTTACTAGGATTGGATAAAAATACAAGAAGAATTAATGCTTTGCTCCTTATCATAGAAATACAACTGAATCCTTGGTGGCTTTTAAACAAAACTATAAACTTATCTGTCAGATTTTCTAATACTGTACTGCCAATCCAACATCTCAATGCAAGAGAGAATATTATAGTGAAAAAGTAGTACAGAGTTAAAAAATGGAGAGGCAGATGATTGGATGCAAAGCAATGTTATACATCAGCTCTGGACTACAGCCATCCTTCTTGTACAGAAAAACTGGTCTTAGAGCTCTAACAGCAAGAGACCTTTTCCACATGCTGGCGAAATGTCCCAATAGGAACCTGAAACACATGGTATTTCAAGAAAATCAATCCAGAAGAGACTGATCAGTGAAATTCTACCTTAAGGGGGAAACTGATGGGAATGCAACACACACATACCCAAGTCACTCTTATCACAGCTGTGGGGCTCTCACAACCATTGATGCAGTTGCAGTCAGGTATGCTCCACATCTTTGTATTCCCAAGGCTAGGCTACAGTTAACAACCTCTATGGGAATGTCCTCTAGTGCTGAAAATTTCAGCTAGTGCAGGAAGGAGACTGAATATATATATATATATATCAGTATGAATCAGACTGGAACACAGTTTAACCCTACATAATTTAATGTTCCTTGGCCTTATCCCAGCTAGAGGCTCCAACCTGCCAATGGGAAACGCCTTACCACCATGATTTGTGTTTGACTGCTTCCTCTTTGTCTCTGTCCCTTTGCTCCCTATGATGGTCTTGCTCTCTACTGTGATGTAAAGGTAAAGGGACCCCTACTGTGATAGTCCCACACAAAATCATAACTACATTCTTGGCTATAGTAATGATTCCTTTCATCATCACTGAAAGGAAAGAATGAGGAATAGTGACTTAGAGAAGAGACTTATTCCAACAAGAAAAAGGTTTCAAACACTATTATCTCTTCAGTTTCATAAATAGGTCACAATATTTACCTACTAGAACCTCATCATAAACTTAGTTTCAAGAAATGTAAACACTTGGAAAGTTGATCACAAATCATGTGGAAACCTCAGAACCCAACTTTTAAAAAACTGCTTATTGTTTTAACAGTTATGGGCAATTACAGTGATAGGGTTTACAAAAGAGCTCCTGCCCCAAACTTCCCCTCCCCTCCCCACAAAATGGATGGACACTGACACAGAAAAAAAACAAGTGGTGAAATGGCTAAACCAAAACAAACCCAAGTCAGAAAGGTGAAGCCAATAAATTCTTCCAGAAATGTTTGTGTGAGCCTGGCAGGCAAAACCCACAGTCCTTCACAGCAGCATGGTCAATAAATCTTGCCTGAGTAGTATAGTTGTAGTAGTTCCTGCCTAGGGTGAAACTGTCGCTGAGGGAGCTGGGGTGGTTTTGCCAGTGCAACCCCTCTAGCTAATCCAGAAGGATACCATGGTCAATGGTACTGAAAGCCTCAGAGATCCAGCAGAACTAGGAAACAGCTTTTACCTTTGTCCCTAGCCCACCGGAGATCATCGACCAGCGCAACCAAGGCAGTTTCAGTCCCATAATGAGCCTTGGACCTCCACAACATCCATAATGGAACTTGCAACAAACTCTCCACATAGATATAGCCAAGAGAAAGTCCTTGCTTGCTTGCTTGCTTTCTATCTCTTGAAAGAGAGAATTAGGCACAACTGTGTAAGCTATCCAAGTCATATCTATTGCAGAAGTGCTTCAGTGGAGTAGCTGATGAAGAATGCTGATTGGAAACTCTCAGGAACTGCTTCCCTAACCCTAAGGAAACTAGTTATAGGTAGAGGTAAGAAACTGGAAGATTTTAAGAATCCACCCTTCAAGCTTACTCAATAAGTGCTAAAAGCAATGGACTGTACAGAAGTACAGTTCCAGAAAAAAGGCACTCATCTGTCACAACCCTTTTAAAAGAGGTACATTTTGTGTTTTGTGGCCCAATGGTGGTAAAAGGCCTGCTCCATGTTCCAGAAGTCTATGCCCCTTATGAAGTGGACACACAGAGCAGAAAATAAAAGCATGGCTGGGCTAATAGATTATATCTAAGGAATAGGGGAGGGACCGACAACGCAAAGCACTTTAAAATCTAGAACCAGTGTGGCCGATGGTTGGGAATGATGGGAATTGTAGCCCAAAACATTGGGTGGACTCCACCTATTTGACTGAAATGAACACAGTCTCCTTTCTCATCAGATCAGCATTGCCCAGCCTCCTACACAACTCTTACCTCCATGTTAGCTCAGAGCAAGTATCAGTATCTTCCATTTGTTAAAATCAAGGCTTGCATTTGAAACAAAGTGAGTGATTCAAGTACAGTAGCATCAAAATGTGGCTAACATGAAACTGTTATATGGGTACAGAGGGAAGAGTAACACAGTGAAATCTGCAACCAAGTGTTTGCACCCTGTTTGGCTTTGCAAATAAGGCCATTGCCTTATTTGGGTGTGTGGTGTGGAAGAGCTCAGAAAATTATTCAGATGTAGATACAGAGCAGTATTAATATGCAGTTCCTCAGCAGCAGATACAGAACTGTGCTTAAGCCATCCACTTCCTACAAGGTAAGGAGAGAAGCAAGCATTATGTCTTCAGGGAGGATGGCAGGTACTTTGGTATGTTCCTGGGAAACATACCTGGAAGCAGCAACTGGTTAATAAAATTAAGCATGGGCAACATGTTAAAAGGGTGGTTACACTGGCTGGTGCTGGTATTTTTCCATGTGGAAACATTTGTGATGGTGTGGGGGAAAGTGCACGTATGTGCAAGTGAATTTGGGAACATGTTAAGGCCAGGAAGATTAGGCAGGGATATGCAGGAGAGAAATCGTAGAAATATTGTAACATTCATATGACATTCCCCCCCCCCCACTCCAGGTGTTAGCAGTTGGTGGGAGAATGAACAAGGCAAATGCTGCAACACAGGAAGGGGAAGCTCAAACATGGCTAGCATAGAAGACGCATCATGGTGCATAGTGGCACTCCAGCTCTTCTACACCTGCCAGTTTGCAGAGGTTAACATTTAGTGGCAGCTTATATCCAAGAATAGACAACCTGTTGGCAGACATAGAAGATGAACCTGCCTGGGCTCAGACCCCGCCACCCTCATAGGCATGCTTGTTTTATATTTTATATTTTAATTCTACTAATGTAAAATTGATTTTTTAAAAACAGGTTTCTTTTTTATATATGTTTTTAGCTACTTCCATTTTAGTTGTAAGCTGCCTTGAGTCCTGCCAGGGACACGTGGGCTATAAATACTGTATTGGCCTGAATACAAGTCACACCCGAATATAAGCTGCACCTTTGAAATTGGAGGGGGGAATAAAAAAAGAAAAAAAATACCCCAAAATAAGCCGCTCCATTCCTCGCTGCTTCTGGCTGCATACCGGGGGGGGGGGGGGAAGCCACACTGCGTTGCTGGCAGCCTTTCCCCTTCCTCACTCTCTCCCTTCCTGGCCTTGGGGGAGACGACGGGGAACTACACACGGGGCGGCCGCTGCTTTGCCGCACTCCTGGTGCTGTTTGCCCCACACTCCTGCCTGTAGAGTCATGAATATAAGCCACACTTTAACTTTTCACGGTCAGAATTTGGGGAAAAGGTGAGGCTTATATTCAGGCCAATGCAGTAAATATAACAATAATTAAATAGAATGGTCTAAGGTTCCCCAACAAGAAGTGAGCTGGGAAATCCACATAACCCAAAATGGGTAGCACAGGACACTAATTGATTTCAGGCAGCATGTCTGAGGGGCTCACCTGTGGAGTTGTAGCCAAATGGAGGTGGTTGACTGTTGTTGTAGCTGGCAGACTGGCTTTGAGAGAGGGAAAGAAGGAGAGAGAGGGAGAGCACAACAACAACTGGTTAGTAATATCTAGCTCCCCTGTCACCCATTCAGAAGGAGAAAAATTAAAATCAGCTGCTATAAAACACAGCATCATTGTCCCAACTCCCTTAAAGAGTTTCTCTCTTGTTGACCATAAGCTTCATCAAAGGTGCTGATTCTTTCCTAGTCCTGCCATGCCATCTCTCCTAGCTACCACAGCTTTCTTGTCTATCCACTAGGAGCACAACCGAGGAGTGTTGAGTATGCAGAGAGCTAGACACAAGTATACTGAAGAGCCCTGCTGGATGAGACCACCTAGCCCAGCATACAGCTTTCCACTTTGAACACCAAGATGCCTCTGGGAACCCTACAAGCCAGGCATGCTATCACCCTCTCCTGCAGTTCCCTCCTCCCCAAGTGACATTCTGCCTCCATAAATATGGACGTCCATTTGATTATCATGGCTGATGCCCACTGAAATCTGTAAAGTTCCCTGTAAATTTGTCTAATCCAGCCTTTCCCAACCTGACACCCCTCCAAATGTTTTGGACTCTCAGCATCTGTGGCCATTACTATGCTGACTGATGCAGATGGGAATTTAGACTAATACATCTGAAGGTTGCACCAGGGTGGGGAAGATATAATCCCATTGTAAAGCCATCTCCACATTTTGCCACAATGAGCTCCATAAATTGACAATGTGGGGAATGTGTAAAAGTTCTTAATCAAAGCTCCCCATCTTTTCTTTGTACAAACATTTTTGCTCATGAAAAACCTTCCCCCCAAAGGCCATTGGCAGTGCATTAAAACCAATGAAACCAGTATACACAAAATAAAATCCAAATATCTAAAACCCAGGAAAACAGAAAAGCTAAATCCTTAAATCTCATAATTAAACACCAGCAAAATTCAGGGGGGGGGAATGCTTGCCTAAAAGCTGTTAGGGGCAGGCCAGTCTAACTTATTGTGGAAGGGGATTCCATATCTTTTGGGAGGGGGGCTGCCACAGAAAAGGCCCAATCTGCCTTCCTACCAAACTAATCTCTTTGGCTGATGGGACACAAATCAGGACATCACAAGATGACAGTAACCTATAGTGAGATGAGGCTGTGTTTCAGATATTCCTGGACAGGTAACAACCAGCATCTAGAACTGGGACCAGGAAAGCAGAGTGGGACAAAGAGAGAACCAGAACCCAACGAAATTGATATAAGACTAGTGTAATGTGGCTGGGAAAGTGCTCACCATGAAACATTGTGGCTGCTGTATTTTTCTGCTGTTTCAAGGGCATCACCACATTCTCTACACACCATTGGAAAGAGCCACAAATCATCCCAAGGGTTCTGCTCTTAGCAACTCACGAACTGGCAGTCTGTATGCCACTGCTCAGCAGTAGCTGGAGGTAGAAACTGCAGGGAGATAAGGCACACTGAATAGGCATGAGCAGCTCAGTTGATAGTTGCTGACCTCTATGAAAGCTTTCAGGTCAGATTGGCTCACATGGTCTGAGCAATCTGGAATCTACCACCAGAGAAGCTACAGATCAGCTGCCTCCCTCCATCTGCTTTTGCCTCCCACCATTGCCCTCAGCTACGGCTTGATCTGGTAATCTACAAAACTGGGACTACAACCTTCCAGGTGGAATGGAGAAGGCAAATAAAAAGGGGGGGGACACACCAAACAGCCCTAGCCCTATCTCCAGGAACCCTCACTAATATGATAATTTACAAGTAGCGCAGTCACAGTGGATCAATAAACTGACAAAAGACAACGGTGACCAGTCTCAGCCTAAGGTTAAAAAATGTGTTGGTGTGCATTTGAATGGTGCTTCTGCTAATGCCTTCAATCAGATTCAAAGAGCTCTTTCCCAACCACAAAGTAATGCAAAACCACAACCACAATTCTGCTAGCCTCTTGCAGCCTACAGATGAGACAATATTAAGAGGGATGTCAGTGTGGCATAGTGGTTAGAGTGTCAGACTAGTACCTGGGAGACCAGTGTTCAACTCCCCACTCAGCTGCGAAGCTCAGTTGGTGACCCTCGGACAGTCACTGGTCTCTCAGCCTAACATACCTCACAGGGTTGTTGTGGGGATTAACTGAGGAAGGGGAGATCCACGTGTGCCACCTTGAGCTAAAAAAAGGTAGGATATAAATGCAACAAATAGAGTGTTAGTGAGTTAAACCCATTTAATTCTCACTTACCCATCACATGTTGGAATTGAAAGGGGTGGCGGTGAAACATGAGGTGGAGGAAACAGACCGGTAGACAAAGTCATACTAGTTTAAATGTGTGGAGAAGAGGAAGGGAAGCTCCCAGCTCCCTTGCAAACGCTGCTACAATGCATGGCAGAACATCATACCAAAGTGGAGGCCACCCTGGCCTCATTTCTCAGATGAAGAAGCAGCAGCACTTTCAATGAGATCACTTGCTGCCTCTAAAGGAAGACCCTTCAACTACCACCAAAGCCTTCTCTTTTCTCACTGGTGTTTTTGCTTCAGAAGCAGATGGTGTTGTTTCTTTGGCCACAGGATGGGGACAGAGCATGTCCCTTGAGCTCCCTCTTGTGCTCAGATCCTGCTTGTGATTTTCTTGTGTTTCCACTGTGAGAACAGGATGCCAGACAAGATGGGCTACTGGTCTGATCCAGCAGGCTCTTCCTAGAACTTCACAATGCCAATTAAAACCCTGGTACCATCTCCAGTCCCCCCACCCTGCATCCTACAGTAATGTGTCACAAAGCACACACCTGTCTCTGAACTTCTTCATGTTTCATCTCCCTGCACCCCAACCAGCTGCTGTCAATAATGCAAGGCAGGGAACACACAATGTGATAATATCAGCATATATTCACTACATATTAGTGAAGGGAGAGAGACTGGACTCAACAACGGACTCGTGTCCTACCCATAATGTGCAATTCTGCACACCTGGGGTGTTGGTTATCCCACCTGGAGTTGCCAGGTAGCTTTCCTTCCAGGTGTCTACCACATCTACTTCTGTCTCAGGAACTTAGAACAGACACTTTCAGACCTCAGCCTTGCCTATTCCATTATTCTTTAATGTGTTTCCCCACCCCATAACCATTACACTTCAGAGAAGTTAAAAATTTCATAGGTTGGTGCCCAATGAAATCTATAACTTCTCTGATGTATAACGGTTACAGGACAGTCCCCTCTAGATGTTTCATGATTCCAGCTCCTATCATCCCGACCTAGAATGGCTAATGGTCAGAGATGACAGAAGACTTAGTCAAGCAACATGTGGACAAGACCATGTTTGATTGGCCTCCAACTGGTGATTAGCTACATGTGTTCATCCAATTAAATGCTACCCAGATTTCTATTCAAAGGCTTTAATTTGAAGTGCTCCATTCTCTAGTAGGCCAGATTGCATTTGCTACCCTTATGCTTAAACAGAAGTACTTGCCTGGAACAGGAGCTGGGGGTGGCATACCTAGTCAATAACAGAATACTTTCAAGCAGGTTTACAAATATGGTTTAGAGCAGGGGTGGAGAACCTGTGGCCCTGTTGTTGGACCCATCAACTCCCATCAACCCCAGCAAATGCCACCAGCAGTCAGGAGTGATGGGAATTGTAACCTATGGAGGGCCACGTATTCCTTAGTCCCACTGTAGCTAATGTGAAGAATAGAACAGAAAGCACTGTAAGTATCTACACCACCAAATAACAATTGGGCATAGCTCTGTACATGCTGCAGAACAAGGCGAGATTGAAGTGGTATAATCCTGAGATGATCAGAAGCTTTATAATCTTTAAAGCTTTATAAATCTTTATAAATCTTTAAAGAAAGGATCCTGGAATTCTGAACCTCTCCTTACTTTGCTTTTGAGCATGTGGACTGAATTTACCATATTATCCCGTCCATAAGACACCCCCATGTATTTGGAGAGACTCAGATATAAGAACATGGGAGGAGATGGCCCATGTATAATATGCCCCCTAATTTTTGACATTATTTTTTAGGGGGGAAACCTAACCTTATACATGGGAAAATACGGTAATAAAAAAGGGTATGCAATCAGCCTTGAAGGAGGCTCCTTTAGACAAAGGGTGTGATATAAATTTGAGAAGTAGTGTGGTGGAGTGGTTGGACTAGGACCTGGGAGAGACCAGGGTTCAAAGCCTCCCACTTGGCCACGAAGCTTTCACTAGATGATCGTGGGGGCCAGTCACTGCCTCTCAGCCCCACCTACCTCACAGAGCCATTGTGGGGATTAAATGAGGAAGAACACACCACCTTGGAGAAAAAGGTGGGATATAAATGCAATAAATATATAAACAAACTAATCCGCTTGTACTCAAAAGTGAGTTAGATAAGAAAGCAAAGTTCATGGAGTCTGGACATATTTCTTACCTGAATTAAGTTTTACTCTGGGCCATTCTTATCACGGCACCTTCCTTCCACTCTCCTAATAGTGCCTGGCTCTCCACCTATCACATCGATGGTCCCACTTAGCTTCCTGATTAGAAAAGGGAAAGAAGCAACATCTTCTCAGATTCAGCAAAAGGAGGTGACAGGCAGATGGTCTAGTTGCACACTTGCACTCTCCCCCTCATTCAGCTATGCAAATGGGGAAGAGATGGAAAGCTTTGAGATTTGCCAACACGTAGGTCATATACTGCACCAAACTCCTCTGTATATAGACCCTTGGCCCCTAGATCTTCCACAGGAAGGAGTTGGGCATTCTTACCCAGTCTGAATGAATAAACAAACAAACAGACGAATGAATGAAAGAATGAATGAATTCAAGTGCATAGTAAGATTCAAGCAGAGAGCATGGCATCCCTAGAAGCCAATTAGGGTGGCCCAAAGACTGCAAAGCATTCACTGGCTCAGACACACGAGTACCTCGTCTAATAACAAGTGTTGAGGTTTTTCCACACCTAAAGCTTTCGCTGGATGTTGTAGGGTTTTTACTGCCTTCTCTTGGGGTCTCCAGGGGAAAGAATAACACTTTAAGACACAGGGTCAGGAACAAGGAGACAGGCATTTCCTGCTTGGCTTGGGAACTTTTGTTATTTTACTACTGTATGTCCCCCACAACTACATCCACTTGGCTCCACCCAGAGGCAAAAGGCATGCTGTGTTTTGGTGCAGTACGTGCCAATTAGGCTACATTCCTTTCCCAGGAATGGGCAAATTCATGGAGGATAAGGCTATCAATAGCTACTTGCCATGATGGCTATGTTCTTATCCTCCCCCATCCTTAACTCAGGGGCTCCACCCCTTCATTTCCAGGCTGGAGATTGTGCAACTCAGATTAACCCTCAGGAACCCTGGTGACTTGAGGGGTTGGGGTTTGCTAAATCCTCCTCTAGATGCTTTCTTTTCCTCCCCCTCATCTGAATATCACTCTTCTCTTCATGCCCTGCCCTGCCCCAAGCATAAAGAGCTCACAGTGATGCCTGGCCTCTGCTCCTTCTCTTCTTCTTCTTTGGCGATCACTCGTCGCCGAGTAAGATTGTCTTCCATAAACACAATTTTAACAATGGGTCCGTAAGTGACTGGAGGCCAATTCTGGATCCACACATCCTTCCACAGTGGGGACATTGAGTATGCAGAGTCTTAATGCTGGAGGTGTAAAGAGGCTGAAGGGACTTTTTATCATATGTGGTGGGATTGTAAAAGTGCTAAGGTATACTGGAAAAATTATCTATAATGAATTATAAAAAAATGTTTAAAATAACGTTTGTTAAACAAGCAGAAGCCTTCCTGTTGGATATTTTAGGGCAAGACCTGCCAAAAGAGAAAAGGACACTATTTATGTATGCAATGGCGGCGGTGAGAATACTACTAGCACAGAACTGGAAGACTGGAGAAATTCCAACCAAGGAACAATGGGAAGAAAAACTGATGAGCTATCTGGAGTTGGCAAAGCTGACACACAGGGATTTTGAAAAAGGGATTTTGAAAAAGAGTGGGAACCTTTTATATTATATTTGCAGAAACAAAGAAAGAACATTGATCTGATGGTGGACTTACATATTCACAACTTTATGGATAGGGAATAAATAATGTAATAAAAGGGAAAATATGATATTTGTAGAAAATAGCAGAATATATATTGAGGTTAATAAAACAGAAATGGAAGCCGAGGGAAGTTCAAAAGGGGGGGGTGGGGTTATGTAAGCTGTATGTTATACATGTATATGTAATGAGAGGAAAGAAATTAATTTTTTAAAAAATTAAAAATCACACAACCTAAATCAACAAAATGATTCAGACTGTGTCACAGAAAGACTGGGGTGGGGGTAGGAATCTGGGCAGTAACTATCCACCTTCATCTGATCTCAGAGGAGTGTTAAATCTTCACTTGGCAAGTATGCCACACTTCTGATTTGCTGGGAACTGCCTGCCAAATGGGGGTCTTGAGCCCCTTATAAATGGACTGTGCTATGTAGCCTTTGTCCTCTCACATCAGGATCCATCCCACACCCATCAGATAATCCTGCAACTGACCATCCTTGTTACTTACCTGATCCTAAGTAGAAAGTTTAGGATGAGATAAATTAGAACCACAGATGTTCGTTTTAGTTTTCCTTATTCTGCTGGGTTCTGTTGACATCTCCCTTTCCCTATCTGACATTTAGAAGACATCTGTGTAATCCCCACGTAAGTGTTTGAGTGAGGCTCCCAAGAGTCCCTCCTGACTTGTGTTATGGATAAAGGGTGGCCGCAAAAACCAGACAGCTGAGCCATAACTGGCCTACTCTACAGGACAGTTGTGCAAGGAAGGGTAGAAACCATCTTTCCTGAGTCTCTTGCTTCCATTACAGCTTTTTCATTCTCTGGTCTAGTAACACCTCCTTTGGAGGTCTTTAAGCAGAGGCTTGACAGGAATGCTTTGATGGTGTTTCCTGCTTGGCAGGGGGTTGGACTGGATGGCCCTTGTGGTCTCTTCCAACTCTATGATTCTATGAACACACCAGAACCAAAACAGTCTCTATAAGGAAATATGAACGTCCTTAAAAGTTCCACTGATTAAAACTGGCTTCCCCCCCATTAGTCAACTAAAGGTTTAGCTGATTTGATGTAATGATTAGAGCTTGGACGCCTAATCAATTATCCAGTTATAACACTGCTGCTGCAATGTTTTCTGCAACACACGTCAGCGAAACATTCTCCTCAGGAGCAAATATTCCCAAGGGTCTTTTGATTTAGTCAAGACTTCCATAAATTAAAGTAACTGGAAGCTTTAAAAATGTGTTCAAGCTACTTCAAGATCATATCTGATACCACTACACTTTGGCAGATGAATTTCACCAGTTACACTGTCTACCAAATTTAACCCTTTCACCAGCCTCCCAAGGTTAATTAATTTGCTCAGATCCCTGGTCTGCACCCTTCACAATTAAATCCAATGAAGAGAGCAGCTTCAGTTTATTTTACAATGCTGCCATTCTAGTTCTGGGATTGTAATGATTCAGCCAGCCAAATTTCCTACCCAGCAATTGTCCAAGAGGCTCATCTTTAACTTTTCACTTAAAAAATCCAATTTCACAACCATCTGATAGAATTCCCCCACTCTCTTTTTCCTTATGCCTGCTATCCTCTGCAAAATGTTTCACTTATTTGAATCTACACCAGGCAAAGGCAGCTTTGAGAGAGATTCACAGGAGAAAAGACCACTTTCTGTTGTCTCTCTCAACGGTCTTGCCAGGGCTAGGAAACTACTTCCTGAAAGTTTGTCCCAAGCACATGAGTATATTTAATTAGTAAATTGGGAGCACTTCAACAACCAATATGCTTGTGACAATTTAATTTATTTATTGCATTTATATCCCACATCCCCCCCCCAAGGAGCTCAAAGTGTGTTGTACATGGTGTTGGGAAATAACTAGGGAATAACAGTTAATCCTGAACTCCCAACAGCTGACTACCTAAATTCAAAAAAAGCGTAGGACTTGACTCACTGTCTAGCCAAAAGAGCCCCCAGTAGAGTTTAAAACTAAAATATATGTGCAGTGTTTGCAAAACATGGGCAATATAGGCTGTTAGACCTTTAAATATACCAGTATTAAGCACTGACAATTGTGCTCCCCCACCTCTAGGAGTGAATAGACCACAACCTTAAGTAAGTTTAAATGTTTTACTTACAGTAATCAGAGGTCTTGGGACACGGGTGGCACTGTGGGTTAAACCACAGAGCCTAGGGCTTGCCGATCAGCAGGTTGGCGGTTCGAATTCCCATAACGGGTGAGCTCCCGTTGCTCAGTCCCTGCTCCTGCCAACCTAGCAGTTCGAAAGCATGTCAAAGTGCAAGTAGATAAATACGTACCGCTCCAAGCGGGAAGGTAAATGGCATTTTTGTGTGCTGCTCTGGTTCACCAGAAGCAGCTTTGTCCTGCTGGCCACATGACCTGGAAGCTGTACGCCGGCTCCCTCAACCAATAACACGAGATGAGCGCTGCAACCCCAGAGTCGGTCACAACTGGACCTAATGGTCAGGGGTCCCTTTACCTTTACGTTTAATCAGAGGTCTCACTCATGCATCGTTCAATGTTACAGCAGAAACAACACAGGTAATGTATTCTTGGTTACAAAATACAGAAGTTGACTTCAAACACACAGTCTGATTCTGGAGCCTCGGTCTCAGATGTCTGCTCAGTTACATGGTTCAAAGAGAAGACACACAGAGAGAAGAACAGGAAATAACCCTTGCATCCTCCCTCCCCGATGGTGAGGGGTCATGAGCAATCTGAGTCTTCTCTAGCAATTAAGAAGTTTGTGATCCTTAACCCCTTTCTTACTGGTAATTTATGGTGCACACCCCGGGTGCCGCTCTGGCATAGCTGCCAAGTTTTCCCTTTTCTCGCGAGGAAGCCTATTCAGCATAAGGCAAAATCCCTTTAAAAAAGGGATAACTTGGCAGCTATGCGCTCTGGGTGCCCAAGGGGCTTCCTCCACCACTGCTTCCCAACCATTCTGGGTCTCCTCTTCTTCTGTTAAGTTTGGCAAAGAGCTAAACCATTCTTCTAAGCCAGCCATCTCCAACCTGGTGCCTTCCAGATGTTTCGGACTCCAAGTCCCATCAGCCCTGACTAGCACACCTGTATGTTGCTGGCTGGGGCTGATGGGAGTTGGGAGATCTAAACATCAGAGGAGCACTAGGGTAGAGATCTCAGATTGATTATACTGTACTGCTTACTTGCTGTAACAATTTTCGTTCTTCATCACTGACAGTCTTTTTCTCCTTGGGAATGCCTTTTAAAGGATGAGGTCCTGTGTCCCTGATAAACACAGAACACACAGAGATTAGAATCCATGTTGGCTCCTTCTCAAAACACATCTGAGTCACAATGATCAGCAAGTCTGTCAAGGTGACAGAGCAGTGATTGGTAACCACAATCAGTAAAAGAGACCAAATAAGTAAATAAATAAATAAATAAATAAATAAATAAATAAATACTGTTTTCCATTTTCCATTCTCTCCCCCCCCCCGCTGTGTGTTAGTTAGCAAAAGACAATAGCAATGTTGAGAGGGGGAGGTTGGAGGTTGCCAGGGTTACAGGGGATGTGATGTCCATACAGGGGTGTGTGGTGTCCTTTTAAACAGAGGTTTTTGAGCAAGGTTTTGGGGAAGAAGTATGGAGGGGCAGAACTCCATGTGGTGTTGACTGGAGGAGGCTGAACCATACCTGGCTTCTGCTCTGGACCAAAGCTTTCTGAAGCTATGAGATGAGCAACAAGATACACTATTGGGGTGTAATTTTCTGCATTCCCTCCACCTAAACTCAGGTGTAAATATGTATAAATAAACCAAATTTCTAAAAGGTACTACAGTCTCCAATGTATCTCATTCCAAAGGGGTGGCTGGTAACAGTATGTAAGCCATCCTGGCAAATGTACTGCAACTGCCCCCCCTCCCCCCCCGCCAATGCATTTGACTCCGCATTACAAAAATAAAATAAAATTTACCGAGGAATAGGTCCATCTTCTTGATTACCGATGCCGCCTGCAAATACATCAAGAGGAAGAAAATTTTATGAAAGCTTCAGAAACTTTGAGAGATAGAACATACCGCTACATTTGCATACATTCCTCCCTAACAAAACATGCAAGATGCTTATATCACTTTTCCCCTTTGAAAAATTCAGTACAAAAAATAATAATTGCCGCTGTAGTATGCTAATGAGACACCCTGCCCAATGGAGGGGAGATGTGTCCGGGAACACAAAGAAGCAGCACTAACTCTGGATCCGCTTCATGTTTGCCTCACTTTCATTTCCCAGGGCTGTCCCTCGCTCTAGGGCACACGCAACCTCCTGTCATCCCTTTTGCTTTCTTTTATCTTCACTTTGGCCAGCACAGCACCTGTTGCATCCCATTTAAGGCTTCCAGTTGGTCCTTGCTGCCTTCTGTTAGTCATATAGAAATCCTGCTGTCTAACTTTTTCCTCCCCCATCAATGATGCCTAAACCTGCAGGCATACAGAGCCAGTGGGAAGCTGGCTGCCCTTACTAAACCTCCAGCCAAAACGTTCACCTATTGCCTTCTCTTAGGAAACATCCCCTGTACATGACGTTTACCTTCTACGAGAAATAGATACCTGTACTCGTATTCAATGCTGTGCAAAGTAAGTGTCCTGCTGATGCAAGGATTCCTGCCTGCACAGCATATCTCACTCTCACATCTATTTAGTGGTGGAATCCTTGCACTGACAGCATGCAGTGCATTGGATACAAGGGAAAGACTGTCCAACTCCTTGGCTATTAATATGAAGCAGGGGCTGTCAGTACTTTGCTTCAGACCCTTCTGCTTATACAGGCCTTTTCTGATGTATAGCTCAATTAATCTGTTATTGTGTATCTTAAAGATGAAATACTGAAGGCACAAATGCAGACAATCCCAACAAGAAGAAAAAAAGTGGGAGGCATTTAAAGAAACCGGCATAGAGATGAGCGGAGATTTAAGAAGGAAAAGTATAAGAAATGAAGAAAAGGGAAAACCACAAGTGAGGAATATACACGAGTAGTCAACAGTTGCAGGGAGACGGTCAGGCAGGCCAAAGCCCAGAAGGAAAGAGGTTAAAAATAACTTTAAAAGATTTATTCTGCTTTGTTCAAAGCAAGAAGCAGAACAAGCAACTAGTATGCCCCCTGGTGGAGATTATGGAGAAATACTATTGAATGACAGAGAAGGTGGAACTGCTCAACACCTGCTTTGCCCGTTTTTACCCAAAAGGAAAGCAATACTCAACATGGGCATAGCTAGGATTTTTGTTGGGGGGCAGGCCTTTTGCTGGGGGGCTATCCCTCCCTGCCCCCCCACCTACGTCCATGATACACAACCTGGTGATAACATAAAAATGATGCAAGGAGGGAGCTGCAGCCCAAAGTAGGAAATGAGGTGGTAAGGGAACACCTAGCTACTTTAAATGAATTCAAATCTTCAGGGCCTGTTGAGCTGCATCCAAGGGTACTAAAGGAGCTTGTGGGTGTAATATCATAACATTTGTCTATACAGTGGTACCTCTAGTTACGAACTTAATTTGTTCCAGAGGTCCGTTCTTAACCTGAAACTGTTCTTAACTAGAGGCGTGCTTTCGCTAATGGGGCCTCTTGCTGCTGTTGTGCCGCCAACACACGATTTCCGTTCTCATCCTGGGGCAAAGTTCTCAACTTGAGGTAACTCTTCCAGGTTAGCTGAGTTTGTAACCTGAAGTGTTTGTAACCTGAGGCATTTGTAACTAGAGGTACCACTGTAATCTTTGAAAATTCTTGGAGGTGAGGTCCCTGCAGACTGGAGGCAGGCAAATGTTGTCCCCATTTTCAAAAAGACCCATGTAACTACCAACCAGTGAGCTTGACATCAATGCCAGGAAAGATCCTAGAATAGATAATTAAACAGTCTGTGAGCACTTGGAAAAGAAACCCAGCATGAGCTACTCGAAAACAAGTCACGTCTGATGAAACTTTTTTTTAATGGAAAAGATCCAGCAAGCTTGTAACTCTATAACTCTACAATTCTAAGATTCTACCAAGATCATAAGCAGTGCCTGCTGGATGAGGCCAATGGCTCATCTAGTCCAGCATCCTGCTCTCACTATGGCTACCCAGATGCCCCAGAGGGAAACCCTCAAGCAGGATTCGAACACAGGTCTCATCTCCTGCAGCTTCTGCCTTCTTAATCTAATTTAACCCACCCTGCTGCTTTCAGGGGTAACTTCCCATGCCCAGTTTAAAGTGCGAGGTCTAACCTTTAAAACCCTGAACAACTTGGGACCAAGTTAATTTTAAAAAAACTGGGCCTTGTAAATCAATGTGGTCTGGATCTATCAGTTTTTAAACCTATGTTTTAACTTTGGGGTGCAGTGAATTTGAGGGTTGTGTGTGTTTATGTTGCTTTTTATTTTAAAGTTTTAGGACATATTTGGTATTTAAACTGGTTACTTACTTGTCAATTGTAATACACCCAGAAAACTCTGCATTGTGGGGAAGAATACAAAAACCATTACAGCTCCTGTTATTTTAAAGCCTTACTAGTTTGCTATTTTGGTTTGCAAGGTGCTGCAAGAGCTTTGGCTGAAAACTGCTAACTTTAAAAGAATGAAGTTGCAACCCCTGTACTCAGCCTTACCTGGGAATCTAAGTCCCACTGAACTCAGCCGGGCTTACTTCCAGGATCGCCCTGTAACAAATGTGCAAGCAGCTCCTCAGAGAACGAGACCTTTATTGTTGTTGTTGTTGTTGTTGTTGTTTGTTGTTGTTGTCACCATTGCTTGAGACGCTCTGGAGTACCCTGAGGATGGAACGCAGGCAATAAATAGCCACAGTGTCACACTACAAGGCAGGAGGCTACCTACCACTCCATGAGCGAACCGCATAGCGAGGGAAAGATGCTCTCCTTCCGAGTTGAAGTCCAAAGCGACCCTAGGCAGACGCCCCCACCTCCTCCTCCTCCTTTTCCTCACCTTCCCCAGAGCAGGCAGGGCAGCGGCGTCGGGAGCCTGCGGTGGGTTTTGCCACGCGCTGCATCCCGGCGGTAGCGCAGCGGCTCTACTCTCCGGACAGCTGCCCCAGATCTCCGGCCAAAAGGGGCGGTGTGGGAGGGGCCGGCGGAGAATTGAACGCGGCGCGGCGGGTTGAAGTTTGCAAAGGCTCCGCTAAGTTGGCATGGCATCCTCCCTCCTTCCACCCCACCGATCTTTCCCACCCTCCAGAGCAGCGAGAAACAGAAAGAAAAAAGGGGTTAGGGATGGGATCGGGGCAGCCGCCGCCTACCAGCCTGCCTGCCTCCGTAGTAGAGCCATTGCTCCTCGTCCTCCGTCTGCATGGCACTGCTTCCCAAATACGTGGCCATGGCGAAGGCACTTTGGCTGCGGAGCCCAGGAAGGGAAGCGGGCCGGGAAGAGGTTGCACAAGAAGGGAAGGAAGGGATCCAGCGAGCGAGGCCTCTCAGCAAGCGCAGCAGAAGGCTCCGGGGAGGATTCAGAGAGATTCAGAGAGGGAGGTGCGCCTCAACCGGCTCTACCCTCCGCGCGGAGCTATTGGAGCAGTACCCCCCCCCAACCGGGGCCGCTGGGCCAAAGTGCCGCCATCGCCCTTTCTTGGGCTTTTAACCCCGGAAGGAGAGGGGGTGGGAAAAAGTGGGGGACGGGACCTTTCAACGTCGGAGCAGTGGAGGCAGAGAGGTGGTTGCGGCTGCTGTTGCCGGAGGAGCGGCCGGGTCCTAGCGCCCAGCCAGGAATATCTCTGCTTGGCTTCGGGCCAGTATTTCAAACGAAATTAAAATTTAAGATAAATAGTGAGTGAGGCTAGTGAGTCTGATCACGAGCGCGTTTCCTCCCAAGAAGGCTGGTTGATGGGTAGGTGGATTTGCATGAGGAAAAATGGTCCCGGTAAAGGAAAAGCAGCGTGACAGGCTCATAGCTGCCAAGTTTTCCCTTTTCTCGCGAGGAAGCCTATTCAGCATAATGGAAAATCCCTTTAAAAAGGGATAACTTGGCAGCTATGGACAGGCTGCTGCTCTCTTAAGTCAGAGCTTTCCAAACTTTTCAAGCTGGTGACACACTTTTTAGACATGAATCGTTTCATGGCACAGCAAATTCAGTTTACTAGCAAAACGCGTTATAACAGCGCGTATATAACCCGTTATAAGAACGCGGGGAGCGTTCGCGCGTCTTGCAGATATGCACCGCCACAAGGGCACGCTGAAGCGAAGTATAGCCTATGCGTGCGCGGACCCATGGATCTTTTAATCTTTAGAATTTATATGGGGCTTTTTGAACCAGTCAATGATCAAGGTGCTTCTCATACAACAGCCCCAGGAAGGTTATGCAGTGTCGGCCCCACTTTTGCAGTTGAGAAGGCAGAGAGTGAAAAAGAAATAACTGACACTCAAACCGCGTTTGCAAGTAAATGCCCAAAACTCAGCCTTGACGATTGATTCCAAACTAGTGCACTGGTTTGGTGCTATAATTTGGTGCTATAATGCCAAAAAAATCCAACCTTGTCTAATTGTCTCCAAACAGGTGCCAGTTTTGTGCCGCAAACCCCACATTTTGTGCTGCCTCCCAAGCTGAGTAATTGACACTCAAACTGGGGGCCGTAGGCACACCCCAAAACCCAACCTGTTATCTGACTGCAAACTAATGCCAAAGTTGTGCAAACGGTTTAGCACTAAACCTTGGCATCGGATTGGAGGGGGAGCTGAAATTTCGGGCTCACACATTACAAAGCTCACTGACTCTGTAACTGACTGGGTGTCAGCTGGGAAACACAGAGCTAATCTGGCTGCCCAGCTGCATGTGCCCATCTAGTTTACTACTTATCTTGTGTGAGTTTTGAATACTTCTATATGTAAAACAAACACGCAAACATTGCAAGAAGAAAATCTGCACAGTTAGGAGACTTCTGTTTTTTACTTGCATTGCTGGTTTGGGGCTAGTGTGTGCGTGCGTTTGTGTGTTTCATTTTGAAACCATAGGGGAACATTCAACATTGGTATGCCTCCTGCTGGCTGAAGTGGCACAGCCTGCCCACCGTCCCCTGCCTCATTCTACTGCATTGGTATGCCTTGTCTTTGTCTCTTCCCGTTTATATACAGTACATGAATAGTTGTATACGTTATTGGAAAGAAGTGGGTACCCTTCTCTTTAAAAGACAAAACAGGCACAGATAAGCAGCACTTGAATGCAAGTTCATTATTGCAGGGGTAAAACTAGGCTCCTATCCATTCTGAAGGAAACCAGCCCCGAGTGCTCACTGGAAGGACAGATCCTGAAGCTGAGCCTCCAATACTTTGGCCACCTCATGAGAAGAGAAGACTCCCTGGAAAAGACCCTGATGTTGGGAAAGATGGAGGGCACAAGGAGCAGGGGATGACAGAGGATGAGATGGTTGGACAGTGTTATCGAAGCTATGAACATGAGTTTGACCAAACTGCGGGAGGCAGTGCAAGACAGGAGTGCCTGGCATGCTCTGGTCCATGGGGTCACAAAGAGTTGGACACGACTAAACGATTAAACAACAAAAAAACCTAGACTCATTTTCGCCTAG
This sequence comes from Zootoca vivipara, assembly GCF_963506605.1. Lineage (NCBI taxonomy): Eukaryota > Metazoa > Chordata > Lepidosauria > Squamata > Lacertidae > Zootoca > Zootoca vivipara. Next base: position 21,692,290 of record NC_083294.1, read on the forward strand.
GTCAAAGACCCAGTTTGGCACACACACACACCCCATGCACCTTTGCTTACACACACACACACACACACACACACACACACACACACACACAGGCTAGGAGTCTCAGTGGTGCCCTTCTGGAGGCTTCACACTGTGGAAGATCACCAGCATTGCAAACCAAAGGTCCCAGGTTGAGGTTCAATCCTTGGCATCTCCAGCTAGGAAAGCCTCCTACCTGAAATCCAGGAGAGCCAGAATGAGTCAATGTAGGCAGTATTAAACCAGGCCAGAATCAGGCCTTCAGTGGGGGTGGGGGGTATTTTTGGAACCCACTCCCTTTAAATATCAGAAAGAGAAATTATTTGTTCTTTCCACACCTGTTGAAGATGTTCCTTTCTTAACAGTCCCTTCTAAATGAATATTGGAATTGGTATTGGATTTGAATTGTTTTTTTTATGTGTGTGTGTGTATGTAATTGTTGTTGCAGTTGTTTTATGTGCAATTCAATTATGTTTTTATTGCATTGTAAATTACTTTGCGATGTTCCTTAGGAAATGATTCATAAATGAAATAAATGTTATCCAGCCTGCTAGGCTCACAGCCAGAGGGAAGGCAGCTATCTTGGCAAGGGCCACACAAAAGTTTGGAGCCAGCCTTGCATCGGTGACAAGGCAGAAGCCCCCCTGCTCCGGGCAAGGAGATATAGATTAATAATGTACTGTATGTACAGTAAAGTTGAACTTAAGCACACTCAGTATGGCATCAGCCTGTGACTGCAGCCACCAAGCAACCAAATCACGTAACTCCCAACGCTTGTGCACTGTGCAGTATCTCCTTTGATATCCCTGTCTGCCACAAGTAGAGTGAGCAAGCTTTGTAACTTCTGTCCAGCCTTATCTGTCTAGGGCTGTTTTGTGCCCTCATTATATGCTGATCTTTCAGGTGCGGAAATAAAAATACTCAGCATTTTCCTAAAAGGGGAAGAGTTTTCAGTATAACTTATCCTTACCCTGCATAGTAAACCTGCCCTTCTCATTACATGCCAGCCTGATATTGCACACACAAATACAGCATTATCATCCCATCAAGAATTAAACAGGAGCATAATGCCTGAAAAGATCATGAATGGCCAGCTACTGGGAACATGCAGTTCCAAGATTAGTATTGTGCAATCTATGCCAATGGTGCAGATTTGACTGGTCATTATACCAAGGGCTTTTACAGTCTAAAATATTATCATTGGAAAAACAGGCAGGTGGTGTAGAAATGTTTTAAATATCATATTTTCCCATGTATAAGACAACCTCTATTTTTTTTGAACCCCAAATCATTATTTTTGGGTTGCCAAAGTTGTTGATTGCCCATGTACGAGACGACCACCCATTAAGAAAATGTCTTATACACAAAAAAATACAGTAATTGTGGGAAACCCTTTCGATTTAGTATCAGTAGAATCACAAGCACTTGCTTGATACCAGTGTGTTTTATAGAGGTTCTGTCAGGCTAGGATAGGAGAAGATTCAAGGACCCACTTGGCCATGAACCTTCAGCCCATCAGTATCAGCCTAACCTACCTCACAGGGTTGCTGTACATGATAGAACACCATATTTGTTACCTTACGCCAGGACAGAAATGAAGGAAACTACATTGCAGAAACTGTGTTCCAAATTAAAATAGGCTAAAGTAGTTTTATACAGCAACAGTTGTTGTTGGCATCAATCTCAAGACAGTGGAGTGTGCTCCCAGGGGTGAAGTCAAAACACGATGTTAGCACCTAAGTGACCTCTCCAGGGCACAAGCCTGGGCAGTGTGTGGAGGTCCTGGGTTGCCCAGATGACAAGGCCACCCTCTGGGCCTCACTGATGTAGTCCAAAGAAAAGCAGAGCAATATGTTTGGCACCAGCTTTGTTGGAGGAGTTGCTGGAAGGTGGTGTTGTACAAGGCACCATCCAACCACCTTAGGGACAGGTTTGAGTAGGGTTTTACTGCTTAGCCTTTTCTTCTCCCAAAGATGTCCTGTATTATTTGTGCTCCAGGAAAGGTTGACTGTTAGGTTAATTTGGCCTTTGGTCTGACTTGACTAAGCACAGCCATTTTTAGGTCTTCAATGTCAAAGTTAAAGCAAGCATTCAGAAATGATTGAGATGCAAGCAAAGTCACACAGGAGCTGTCCCTGATTATTAGGAGCAGACACCATCTATTTTCAAGGGCCTCTGTATTCTCCAAGCACTAGTCTGGAGGCCAGAACAATCCCAACACCTCACCTTGTGGCTGGTCAGACTTGATAGTGCTGGTTGGCAACCCTGAAAAATAAGGTTATCACTTGTATGGATCAATGAATGATCTCAATATCATTGACTGAAAGACTGAAGCATTTTATTCAAGAGGTAGATTAGGGCATGTCCTGAAGGGACATGAAGCTACCACTCCAGGAGATCCGGGCCTGGTCAACACTTGAATGGGAGACTGCCTAGGAACTACATGTGCACTGAGCTTTCATGATGGAAGATAGGCAGAATAGAAATGTACAAAAATAAACAGTCTGACCACCAGGGGGCAGCTAAAGTTGCTTCAGGGCTACATTAAGACTGCAAGTTGACTGTCCTCTTAGTGCATATTAAGTACTGTGTACATGGATGCAGCACTTGTGAATACAGCCTGTTTACGAAATGTTGTCTGGTTGGAACTTATAAGGAAACCAAAGTAACAGAAAAGCTCTCATTGCAAAAAAAATGGTTCAACAGTAAACTATTTCCAAAAGCAATTCACAGTGGAAATACCTAGCACCCACATGTTGGATAAAGGAGACATAGGGCAATGCAGGAAGTCACAGACACAAAGCTTAATTAGTTTTTTATTTTAAAAACTTCAAGGCATAAGATCCTATTTAAAAAGTGGCTGTTAATTTGTAAACTGAATAGAAGTATTGAGGACTTAATTAAAATGCATACAGTTCAACAAGTTTCATGAGTTACAAATAATTATAAACGAAAAATTCACAAAATTGCAGAATGTGAACATATTTTAATGCAATGCTGTTTACTAAAATGGTTAAATTATTTACACCGTGTATCAACCCACTGATCCCTCTCCCCTTATTGCTCTATGCTAGTGTTTTCAGGTGGAAGTGATCAGTCATTGTCAGGACACTAAAATGCAATATTCACAGTTGAGCATGTAGAGTTTTGAATCTTAATCAGGACGAGAAAATGGATTTTTGAATTTATCAGTTAGTCATATTCAGGAACAGACCCACTGAAATAAATGGGTTTTTCAATGGGTCGGCTTCAAGTGTGACTTAACATTGGATATCTATCACACATTCCATAGTCTGGGGTGCAATACTGATGCAAAATGAACAACCAGTACACATATTATATACAAAAAAGGTGGTACACTTTTGGACTGTACCAGATGTCTGCAGGTGTGCAGTATCCAAAATGCTCTCCCAAATTAAAAGCACCCGTACACATAGTCAAATAGTGCATCAAGGAGAAAGTTTAGTGTGGCCCACCCCTTGTGGTTCTAGTTTAGTACATGCGGAAAGCTTTGTTACTTATAATTTGGAACAGCTTTCATATGTAGGACACTCCTCACCTATGGAATTCTACCACCTCTCCTATACCAAACAAAATGGCTTAAACCTTGTAGGGAACAACAGCATAAAATCAGTGATGGCGTTTGGCTTGGGTTTTCCAGTTTGCCAATGAAATTTCATAGCTTTATGTATATAGCTCTGTACATCTGAAATGTTCAAGGCACTTCCTCTTCCACTACTTGGGCATGTTACTATAGATCAGAGATGGGTAAACCTGCAGCCTTCCATGTTACTGGGACCACAGCTCCTGTCATTGGCCATGCTGGCTGGGACTAATGGTGTTGGGAGTCCAACTTCTGAAGGTCTACAAGTTTCCCGTCTCTGCTGTAGATCTACTTGACCGTTACAGGTTATGAAAAAGAAAAGAGGAACTTCTGTCTTGGGGATGGCCCAACTGCATAAAAAATCAGCTGAAGAGGCAGCATGGAAGGAGCAACCAGTTCAAGATGTAAACCACTCGAAACAGCACTAGGGAATGCTGAAAACACAGTAGGGAATGTGAAAACCAAGGAGATGCTCCACAGAATCATTTGTAAAGCCACTAAGTGTACTGGGATGCACCTCTTGGGTGGTGTATACATTAACTCAGAATAGCAGAACTTGAGCAGAACTTGGGTTTTTACAGAATTAGACTCCAGGGGTGGTATTCTGTCCTCACAATCCTACTCAAAGTAGACCCACTGAAATTAATGAACCCATTAGTCATATCCCTTAATTTCACTGGGTCTACTCTGAGTACGGCTGCAGTTGAATACTACCCCAAATATAATTTACTTTCAGACTGAAGGCTACGTGGTTCTATCTTACAAATATTTGGATATTAAGAAAAAGATGAGCCAAGTAAACTCTTCCACACTCATGGGTATTGAATTCAATGTTCTCAAGTGTTAGAAGGGAGAGGTGGACAGTAATAAGGATGGGGGTGGGGAAATTTATCCACAGACTGCATCTTGGCTCCCTATGTGGAACCCTCAATCCCAGAGCAATCTGAAGGTGAAGAGGAAGTAAGGTTTGGGGAAGTCTTTGTAGCTTTACACATAGCTCCTGCAGCTTACTGAAAACTGAAAGGGCTGACATCCCCATTCCTCATAACATTTCATTGCTATTGAATCAGTATGAGGACAAGAGGAAGGGGGGAGGCTCACACTGTGTAAACATGCCTCAAATACTACCCCAAACAGGATGAATTGGGTAGTATTTTACATCTGTAAAAAAGCAATACTTATTTGAATCAACAAAATTCTGCATGCTACTATTAGTAGCAACACTGCTGGACCATGTTTTTTCATTAGAAATTGAATTAACAAACATTTCGCTCTTGTACACCTAACGGGTAACACGTATGGACCCTTTGTCAGACAAACTTTAGAATTCAACTGAGCTTTTAAACTGTCTGAGACTTGGAAGATTTGTAACCTAATCCTACAAAGGGGGAAAAGAGAGGTTAATTAGAAACAAGTCACATTAGTGTCTATGGAATTAGCTGCTACATAATATGATCAGAATGGGAAGGTGGAGGTGTTTTTGTAAAAGTCTTAATTTAAGACATACTGTACTACCAAAATGAAAAAGCTCCAAGCTTGGCACAGTGTTATGATTAGTTGAAGCAAGAATGGGGTGGGGCGATAATCCCACTGTAACCACTGAGCAAAGAAATGACATACATCTAAAAAGACACATGGATAGTATTCAGAATTCATTACAAAGAGTGTCAAACACAAACTCAAATCTTCTCAGTGCTAAGAAACTATCCAAAGAAAAACTCACAGGGGGAGGGGAATCATAGTAAGATTTGTGGGGTTTGGGCTATTTTGTGATATTCGAATGTGACAGTTGGTGCACTGTAGCATAAGAAGCTTCAGTTACATCAGGCAAGAAACAATATTTAGAGTTACTATTTTTGGCAATACTGTACATAACTCTCAGCACCCTTTATAATGAATGGAAAAACACTATACTGCATTTCACACTGTACCACATTATTTGGCTATTCAAATATTCATTCTGCTTTCCAATACTCCTCTGTTCAATACCATGAACATTTTAACAGAATGTGAAATACCTACACTGAGTAATAAAAAGGTCTAAGTAGCAAGCGGCACCTCAAAAGTTCTATTTAACTGATATTCCATTTTTAATACTCAATGTTCCATTTTAAAATCCAACCGGATAGCTCTTGCCATCAGGAATTTCCTCCTGGAGCCAGAAGCCTGGGCACCACTAAATATTTCAAGGTTCACGTTATACCACATACCTTAGAATACTTTGCTTTTGCAGCTGCGCAGTGTAAAGCATACTAAGGAGCACCCCGTTCAAGTCCATGATATTAAGGATTCCACAGGCACTCTGGTGCATGCATAGAGCTCCAAGTAAGCAATGGCTCCACCATTCTACTAAATGTTATGGGCCACCCTAAACATGCAAGTGGTATATGCATACATAGATGCATGCAAGTTCTTCATGAAACAGGAGCTCTGGTCTGCACAAGAAGCTGCAATGCAAGGCTCATGATGGTGGTAGCTTGCTTTCTTCATCACCGCTGTTAAGCAGTGCCACAAGCAAGCAACATAAAATTGCAGGCACCTTCCCACCCCATTTTAGTCACAATTATAGCAACGTAATGGGGGTAAAACTGGAATATGTATTGTGAAAATACATATAAACCAAACATTCCAGAGTCAAAGCTAACATATTAATCAAAGAAATATTTCTGATGAGTTTTTGGCTTCCCAATTCTTGAATCCTACCCTGCACTCATAAGAGGCTTTTCAGGTATAAGTGGCCTTTGTGCTCAATATTATTCAGTCCACTGGACAGAGAGATATTCATAGAATCATAGATGATCCTCACCTCCAAAATCAATCTGTCAACGAAGACCAAGCAAAACAAGAGCCACCAAGCTGAGTGCATGTCTTGACATATAATTATTCAAAAAGTAAGTTATTGAAATAGATGAACCTGGTGGCTTCCAGATCTCCTATGCTATTTCAGTAGTACAGTTTACCCAGATTCTTTAAACTTTTTAGAGGGATAGTTTTCATAGAAGGAAGAATAATGTTATGTTCAACAAAATAATATTATAAGAGAATACCCAAGTATAACTCTGCTAAAAATTTATTTTCTTTACTGTATTTCAGTTCTGCCACAGTCCTTAAAACATAATGTAGATTACAATCCTAACCATGTCTACTCAGAGATAAGTCCCATGAATCCAATGAGGTTTCAATGGTAAGTGGAGTTAGGATTGCAACTTTAGAGCAGAACATATTAAGGGGGATTTTTGATGTTCTCTCCATGAAAGCAGACACTCACCCCAGTGCCATACCGTATCATAAAATGCATTTGAAAGTTTCCCCAGTTTCAATGGAAGCTAAGAGGCATGCTGTGGAAGAAATTCAAGCCAATAATCCCATTGGGTTTGTGACTCCTTGAAGATATATAGGTGTTGCAATAACACCTTTAGAAATGTGATACGTTTTCACATTCATTTACTAAGTGCACCTAAATGGGACTTTTGGTATGCACAAACCCATTATTGGCTTCATAGTATGGCACACTAATGGGTCATACAATCAGAAGAATGCTTACAGACATAATTCATAATAAATCTATGTAGAACAAATGTAAAACAATAGGAATTATATTACAATTTGTAAACCTTCATGTAGTATCACACTTGACATTATACAATGAGGCAATATTTACAGACCCATTGTCTGTATTGCAAATGAACCCCCAACCCGCTCCCACAGTGTAAAATGAGCAACTTTGCAAGTGCAGGACAAAACCAGTGCTGTTGTTCATTGCAAGTCTTATACAACTGAATTATCAAAACTGTATTAATAGTTTTTGAAAACTAACCTTGGTTGTTTCTGTCAAGAATTTAAGGTAGTGTGAAATTGATGTACCGCATCAGAAGGATGTATGTTTGGAAAACAGATGGATTTCAAAATTCATAAGGCAGCATGCTAAAAAAAAGGCTACAAGCAGCACTGATTCTATATCAATATTAGATCTGTAGTACCCAACTCTGCATCATTAAAGAAGTTTAAAATAATAATTCAGGATACACACAGGAGCCTCATTATTTAACATTAAAAATGTGCAAATTGTTTTCTTCTTAAAACAAAAGAAAGTAACATAGCAACGAAGTTACTCTACTAAAGAACACCTTTGTGTTTAAAAATCACAGAAAAGTAGACCATCTTCTCTCCAACATCCCCTACAAGGCACTACAGGTAGGAAATGACAGATAACATGAAAGGTAATACTGCTCCTCAGTCGGGTCGAAATATGGGATATTTTGGTAAGAATTCTATTAGTATTACCTATAGAGGGGGAAAAAACACAAACATATATTAAACAATACTTTCAGCTCATTGGCATACAGAATATTAAGTAAGCTACAAGTAATTAAACATGTTGGGTAAAATCACAGACGGTACTTTATACCAAATCAATCACTGGCCCATTTAATTCAACTCTTCTATACTGACTGTGTTAAGGCTGTTGGGTGCTAAGGCCCACGGTGAAGTGTACCCAATTGACAATAATTCAGACCTTGCTCCCCCTAGTGGATCCTGAAGGTGCTTTTTCACTGAATCTAACTTGGCAGTTTTCATCTTCTGAGTTATAGCTGCTTTCTGGTTGTTTATTCCACAAGTGGCACCACCAACACAGGGCAGAGTTATCAGCAATTTTGTTGCCTTATACAGCACTTGAATGTGGAAAATGAAGCTTCTGAGACACTGTGGCAAGTCCTTAAAAAGGGAAGATTGAAACTTCCCTGTTCACAAATTTAGCAGCCACTGTGGCACCGTGCACAACCTCCTCTCTTCCCACTGCTCATGCATGTCACCAGTGAGCAAGTACAGGGCTGGTTACAACAGATGACTGCCAATCTGAAACCTTTCCTGAACAAGTTATGCCCCCAAACTAATTACACATGGAGAGGCCATAGCTGCCAAGTTCTCCCCCTTTTTAAGGGAAATTCCCTTATGCTGAATAGGCTTCCTCGCGAGAAAAGGGAAAACTTGGCAGCTATGGGAGAGGCCCTAAGTAATCTAGGAGGAGGTGAATAATTCAGCACTAACGGCTATGAGAATCTGAGCTAAAGGTCTGCACATATATGCATGTAACTGAAAATTCCCCGAGTGCCACAGGACTCTCAGTCTCATATGTTCAGAAATTCCAGTATGGTTCTGTAAAATTCAAAAGGTATAGACCATGTAATGAAAGGTAGATGGCTAACACCTTGTTGCTATAACCAGCTTGCTTAAGAGCCACAGCTGAAATCTGTGATTTTAAAAAGGTCTGATGGGCCAATCTGCATCACCTCGGGGCCTAAGATGACCACATTTACTTAAATATATATATCTGAATCAGAATGGTTAAGGATGGGGGGGGGGGAGAGAGAGACGGGGACGACAAAGGTAAACGTAGATTCATGATATCCACAGGACAAACAGACAACTTCAGAAGAAAAATCAATCTGCAGCATAAGCAACTTGAGGACCCAGTGCCAAATATGCGGAAGTCCAATACAGTATGTAACAAATGAGGCCAACATGTATGGTATGAACAGAAAGGAAAGGGGATGGGGGTAGGGTGGGAGAGGAGAGGAGAGGGACAGCTCTTTCCCACCTATCTAAATTGCACCACATGAGTACCTGGGGGAAAGGAACTGGACCAAAACTACAGCTTGGAAGCACAATATCATATTAACCCAATGCTACCAACTTTCTCTAAATGTTGAAATAAGGCAGACTTTTTAGGAAAGAGAGTTCCCCAGTGAATTACACAGACGGATACATAACCAATCCTATCCAGGTTTACTTAGAAGGATTTCCTACAGATTTCAGTGGGGCTTATTCCCAAATTAGTATGTAAAGAACAGAAGAGCCAAGAGTGTTTTGTTCAAAGTAAGAGCAATTAATTGACAAATCAGTCAGAAAAATAGGGAAACACATTTGTAACCAACAATCTGTTAACAGAGAAGTATTACATACTTACATACTCCATCATATTGCTAGTTTCACATTTCCTTTTACTCAACTTCCAGTGCAAACCAAGCTAGGAAAGTAATATAATGTTTAGCATTACCTTAATGGGAGCATAATATTTAGCATAATGTAACATGACTATATGTATGTGTGGTTATTTTATCTGTCCATTTGGCATATTAGCATTTGTAAGGCTACAACTGGGGCACATAAGCAATACAGAAGCAGCTTTAATCCAGCAATGTGTCTTTCTTAATTACATACTACTTGCTTATATTATATGTATTCACATTAAAACTGAAAAAACCCTGAAACACTCCACCATGATTAAAACAGCCACTTCCCTTCTTACCTTGTGATATAGCCTGTTATTTTCCCATTCTAACAACTTCTGAATTGATCTTCTAGTCTAGGAAAGATGACCAAAATAGCGTTAGAATACGGATTCAATCATTTCCCTTAAATATGGCCCATAAAACTGGCCCATGTGTCTGTGGCAATTGACAGGGACTTCTGCAAAGGATCTCTCTCATTTCTTTGGCTCTACACAAATAAGATAGGACGAAGGAGAACACAACAGAATGAGAGATATACAGTCTTCTCCAGTTTAGATATAATCCACATTGAGCACCGTTTGCTGTGAAGCACAAGTGTGGAGAGTGCTGTTGTGCTCATACCCTTGTTTGTGGGCTTCCTAAAGGCACTGTGAGAAAGACTAGATTGGCCTTTGGTCTCATCCAGCAAGGCAAGGCCATTCTTATATACGTATTTTGTTCTGTGAACCATCCTGAGACCTCTCAGTATAGGGAGGTATATAAATTCAATCAATCAATCAATCAATGAAAAATAATATAAAATAAAATATATGGCCAGACTGCTTGCAGTATTTACAGAAGTTGCACAGGGGTCAGGAATTTTGATGATCATTAGTGTCTAGCCCCAAAGTAAAAAGCAAATCTGGACTGTTCCAGACTGTTTCCCAGCACGGCGGGCGGGCAGAGCTGCATGGCCGGGCCGGTGGGTGGGCGGGCGCAGCTCTGTGGCGGGTGGGCGGGCACAGCTGCGCAGCGCCCCCAGGCAGGCGGGCGGCCTGCGTCACCCAGCCTGGCCGTAGGGCCAGCCCTACAAATTCAGGCATCTATAATTATTGATTGGATTTCCACAGAAATAACTTATAAAGAATAACTTATAAAAAATAAAGAATTTAAGGCCATGAGTCACACAGGACTGTTTAGAAAATAAAATAATTTATGAATCAATCAATTAATTAAAAGAATAAATTCCGCAGATCATTGTGTTGTAACGAATTTTCATCATTTGGATATAAATCAGAAAAACAGAGGTTTTGTTGTTTGAAAAAATAATGAGAAAAATGCTGACAGAAAAGGACTGATGTACTAGGGTCAGTGCAAGAAAGATGTGAATTATTTTGATATAAATTCAAGAACAAGGTTTGTGCAATTAATGATCTAAAAGCAATAAAGAAATTAAGAGGTCAAGCAACTGCAGGTAGCTGCTGGTAAAACTAGTAGCCTAATATGTGTACTTACTCTTTTGTTCAGACAGACGGCAGGCCACAGACTGCAGCCAAGTGTGCAGCAGCAGCACAAACACCCACAGAGAAGCCATTTTACACTGATAGGGAGATTCTTCTTTAAACACACATTTACACGACTGATACTTATCTTGAATTCTTCTGGAGCAACCTGGAAAAAACAAGAGATAAACCTATACTGAGAACCATATATATATATATATATATATATATATATATATATATATGAGAGAAAAAGAAAATATATTTCTGGGATTTATTTATTTCATAAAATGTATATACTGCTTGATTGTAAAAGAATATTGTAAAGGCTGTCAGGAATTAGAACTCTACTGCCGGTTTGTGTGTGCAAAAATGCAGTAATCACTATGGATGAAATTTTTGTTTAATTTGTTTTAGTTACTCTACAGACACTTTTGGTATTCTTAATTGTGTTTCTTGCCTGCATAAATAATTTAAACACTTCAACCTTATACCAAATCAGTTATTCTTATTATCATCATCATAATCAATGTTAAACACAGTAAAATGTGAGGTCTCTCTCTTCCTCTTCCTCTCCCTCTCCCTCTGCAAATATAGTTTTAGCAGGCTACGGTAAGCCCCACAGTCCTTAGGATAATGTTGCATGTGTGAATTATGGAATCCTTTTCAAACACCCTTTCACACAAAGGTCACAAGGTATGGAAACGTGATGGTCCTCAAGGAGCAAGTGACCAGAACAGTGGTCCTCAGTAAAACAGTGTTTTAGGAACTTTAGAAATTTTCTGGAGGAAAAACAACCCAAGCATCCGGAAACCATTCTAAGAGAGATTCCTTTTCAGCCCAGTACACCATAAAAGGGAATAAAGGTGGAGGGAAGGGTCATAATACTTTACAACAGGATACAAGAGAGGAAAGGAGCAATGACCAGCAGGCTCACTCTCCCTTCTCCGGCCATCATAATCACTGCCCAATCAATCACACCTTGTGCCAAATTACAATACGAAGGGTATGTTTTATGACTAACACTTCCTTGCACTGGACACCAATTTCCCCACAGAAGTCCTTGTTGTTTTAAGATCAGGACAGGAAACTGGACTTTCCCCCTAAAGGATTATTGATTGATCCAGGTGACAAGGAAATGGCAGATTTAAGGCCATATCACAAACCAACATTTTCTTCCATCAACTAACTTAACTTTTTAAAAAAGGGACAAGAGTTCGGGGAGAACTCAAAGATTTACCAAGGAAAAAGAATGATTGTAAAGCTGAAGAGGAGGGAAATAAAATTGATTTTGAGACTCACCCCCCTTCTGCATCTTGCCTTTTTAAAGCTCATCATAGGCTTCCTACTTAAAAACTTCATTTTGTACAAATTAAAACAAAATCTCAATCCAGCTATCTCAATTCAAAAAATAATTACACAAAACATGTTCAAATTTTTTATTTATGAAGTTATTTCGTATTATCAACATGTATTATCAATAATATAAGAATTCAAATATTAAAAAACAATCCAGCAATCTGAAATGTGGCATTTAAACATAATTGTTCTGTTGCATCTTAATCCTACAAATATCCTTTTTTAAATATAAAGGTAAAAGTACAGGATTAAATATACTGTATAAGGAACAAAACACACTCAACAGAATATCTTCACAATACTTGCTATAACTCAGCAATATCTTACTATTGCTAAAATTAGTATGTATTGGTATTGTTATGATTCAGAATTCCATGATATTAAAAGTGTTGCATGGTAATTGGTACTGACTTTAACTTAAGTATTTTAAATTATGCCCGTGTTGAAAATGAAATGGATGGTAGTTACAGAACCAAAGATAATATGTGTTCCAGATAGCATCATCATTTATAATTTGTTAGTGCTTAAAATGTACAAGGCACTGTACATTTAAAAGTGTACAGATCTCTACTACACAAGGTATTAGTTCTGTGCCCGGACATTAGAAAGGTGAAGCAAGATTTGGGGAAATTATGAATGCAAGAGAGAAGCAATAAAACAAAATGAGGATTCTGGGAAGAGCTAAATGAACCTTGAATCCAATCAGATGAAGTGACTAAGATGTCAACAAACCCTACACCTGGGTACTCTGCTCCACAGCACATTAACTTGAATGTAAATTCCATGAAAATCAGTGGCTGGATCTCAAAATATAGGAGTACAGGTCAGGATCATCAGATCTTACACTTCTTTCAACATTTAAGAAATTCAACCGACTGAAAGAAAAGCATTTTTGCAATTTTCAGGGGGTACACATGCTGACTTACCTTCCCTGTCAGAACAGAGGGAAATTCGGTGTCAAACTTGTTGGTCAAGCCAAACCTTAAAAAACAAAAGAGAAAAAGTATTTCCACCTAACCTGTTTCTAATGCCATAAGTTATATATCGCTGCTACTTTCCACATCAGCTTTCAAGTGTTCATAGTACATTTTAAAGTGCAACTGAAAATGTGCAAGGAACATAGCTCCTTTTATTAACACTTAATTTAAAAACCACAGCCAAAGGCATGCACTTTCCTCCCTCTTTCGTGGTTAGAGAGTAGACTATTAGGGCAATTGATGTTTCTATTTGTATTAAGTAGTGAATATAAAGTTCATCCATTTCTTGCTTATGCCTACAGCCTGATGAACTGTAAAGAGTACTTTGCTGAGATTATTGCAGAAACTGAAAACTAAAGGAGGCATTCAACATAGCGCTTGACAATTGTTTCAGACAGAATGATCTGCCCTCTTCTCTCCCTATATCCTGTTCCAAAGCTTCTCGTGACCCCCATAGAGGCAATTTGTGGGGGGCATGTGGGGGAAGGGGGTTAAAGCTGTGCAGTCCTTTCTTGGGATTCTGCTAGTGAGACTCATCAGCTGAATATGACTCTAGGAATTAGGGGCATAATCCTTTCAACAAAACTGACACAAAAATTATTGTACTTTGAACACACACACTCCACTTTACTGTTGAGCTCCCTTTGGATGACAAAATGATGCAACATCTTAACAGTAATCCCAGTGGGTCCCTCAAAGGATGGAATCACAGCAGTGTCATTTTGGCTTTGCTACCTGCTTTGCATACACCAGGGCTGGGCGATGCCTGGTTTCCAACATCAGGTTAGATATCACCAGCTAAACTTCACAATAAAACAATGTATCACAATGTCTGAAATAAGGATGAAATTATGTGGCAACGAGATAACCTCCTTAAAAAAAAAAGGCAACAACCTTTATTTTTAATACGGAGGGAAGCTATTTATGGGGCACCAAAAATGTAAACTCCAGAAAATGAAAACACTTATCTCCTTTTTCACCAGTGAGTGTGGGCCAGAGGGAACAAAAAGGAAGATAAGGAAGCATAGGGGGTGTGGGAGGGGAATGTGTGAGAAAGCAAAGGGGCAGGGGAAAATTGGGGAGAGTGTGTTGGACGCGGATGGCGCTATGGGTTAAACCACAGAGCCTAGTGCTTGCCGATCAGAAGGTCAGCGGTTCGAATCCCCACAACAGGGTGAGATCCCGTTGCTCGGTCCCTGCTCCTGCCAACCTAGCAGTTTGAAAGCATGTCAAAGTGCAAGTAGATAGATAGATAGATATCGCTACAGCGGGAAGGTAAACAGCATTACCGTGCGCTGCTCTGGTTCGCCAGAAGCGGCTTAGTCATGCAGGCCACATGATCTGGAAGCTGTACGCCGGCTCCCTCAGCTAGTAAAGTGAGATGATTGCCACAACCCCAGAGTTGTCCTCGAATGGACCTAATGGTCAGGGGTCCCTTTACCTTTATCTCTAATGGTAAGACTGATTACCCCTTCATGGATCAATGCCTTGTCATGGCGAAGGGGCTTGAATAACTCAGAGAAGCTATGAGCTAGGCCATGCAGGGCCACCCAAGATGGACAGGTCATAGTGGAGAGTTTGGACTAAATGTGATCCACCTGGCGAAGGGACTGGCAAGCCACTCCAGTATCTCTGCCAAGAAAACTCCATGGACAAAGACAACAGGCATATAAAAGTTATGACGCTGGAAGATGAGTCCCTCAGGTCAGAAGGCGTCCAACATGCTACTGAGGAAGAGCGAAGGACAAGTACAAGTAGATTCAGAGCTGATGAAGCGGCTGGGCCAAAGCTGAAAGGTCGCTCAGTTGCGGATATGCCTGGAAGCGAAAGGAAAGTCTGATGCTGTAAAGAAAAATATTGCATAGGAACCTGGAATGTAAGAACCATGGATAATGGTACGCTGGATGTGGATATACAGGAGGCAGCAACGAAAACCATCCCAAGGAAAAGGAAATGCAAGAAAGCAAAATGCCTGTCCAATGAGGCCTTACAAATAGCGGAGGAGAGGAGGCAAGCAAAATGCAAGTGAGATAGGAAACTGAAACTGGAAACTGATACAGGAAACTGAATGCAGATTTCCAAAAAATAGCAAGGAGAGACAAAAGGGTCTTCTTAAATGAGCAATGCAAAGAAATAGAGGAAAACAATGAAATGGGGAAAACCAGAGATCTGTTCAAGAAAATTGGAGATATGAAAGGAACATTTTGTACAAAGATTACCATAATAAAGGACAAAAGTGGTAAGGACCTAACAGAAGCAGAAGACATCAAGAAGAGGTGGCAAGAATACACAGAGGAATTATACCAGAAAGATATGGAGGTCTCATACACCCCAAGTAGTGTGGTTGCTGACCTTGAGCCAGACATCTTGGAGAGTGAGACTCTTGAGAGTCCCATGGACTGCAAGAAGATCAAACCTATCCATTCTTAAGGAAATCAGCCCTGAGTGCTCACTGGAAGGACAGATCATGAAGCTGAGGCTCCAATACTTTGGCCACCTCATGAGAAGAGAAGAATCCTTGGAAAAGACCCTGATGTTGGGAAAGATGGAGGGCACTAGGAGAAGGGGACGACAGAGGACGAGATGCCTAGACAGTGTTCTCGAAGCTACAAACATGAGTTTGACCAAACTGCGGGAGGCAGTGCAAGATAGGAGTGCCTGGCGTGCTATGGTCCATGGGGTCACGAAGAGTCGGACACGACTAAATGACTAAACGACTAAACGTCAACAACAAATAATGGTAAGGAGGAGAAAAGAGGGGGAGACACATACATGTGTGCACACACACAGAAGCGGAGAAGAGAGGAAGGGGACAAAAACATGGATACACAGGCACACATTATTGCAAATATTTTGGTTCTTCTCAAGCCACCATGGCTTGGCCCCCATTGCAGGAAAACTTTGCAGGGAAATAACAGCAACCTTTCATAAAGTTGGACTGTGCACAAGGCGCCTCCAAGTGGATCTTCTCAATTTTGCACCACCTCAGATTTTTGGATGCATGAAATTAACTATGTAAAAACGAGAACAGAAATAGTGGACTACAAACAGTGTTAAGTACCCCAAGGAAGAAAAAAATCTGTTAGAAAAGCAGGTCCTACATTTATCATATGATAAATGATGCTCCGCTCCTTGAAAACGCATAGAGACTGATAAACTAAAATGAGCACCCTACATCAATATAGGTCAGGCTGTAACTAGGGCTGGACGATATCTGGTTTTAAAAATAGTCATATATCACCAGCTAAACATCACAGTATACCAATGTGGGTGAAATAAGGATGGAACTATGAAGAGTTGAATGGGGTAATGTCCTGGCAACTGCTACTACTTAGGGATCTGAAACTTAAGCCCCCCCCCATGCTTTTAACATATTGTTACCACTATTATTTTAAAATACAAATAATTTTTAAATTAGGACACTTTCTCTGAAATTAAAGCTGTAGAAGTAACTACGTAGTAGTGTATGGATATGAAAGGAAAGGTGAGAGGAGGTTCCCTTACAGACACAAGGGAGACACACACAGAAGCGCAGAGAGAGAAAGAGAGAGAGAGAGAGAGAGAGAAGCGGAGAAGGTGCGAGAAGCTTCAACAGAGCAAGGTTTAATAATAATAATAATAATAAACTCAGAAGTAAATAGCCCCCATTTATTTTTCTATGGAACAAGTGATGGCTTCCAAGCCATTCCCGGCTGAGGCTAGCGGCAGTTCAAAGGCAGCACTGGACAGCTCAGCTCTTTAGAAACAAGGCAAAAAAGACTTTCAAGTTTCAGGAGCTGCAGAGCATTGGAGAGTGAAGGAAACCCTCTCTCTTTATTTACTCCAACACAGAGAAACATCAGAACAAAGGCATAAGGTTTTCCCGGCTTTCCGAGATTGGTAACAGGGCCCTCCCAGAGCCCTCACGCCACTCTCCAAAAGTAAAACAAAATGGATTTTCTCAAGTTTGTGCCACCTGCACAGTTCTCTCCCCTGGAGAACTGCCTTTGTTCTGTTGTTCTGCCGGCACTGCTCTGGCTCTGGGAAGGAAGGGTTCTGGTACAGCCCTGAAGCCCTTCCCTCCTTACCAAAGATGGGCAAGCACTTACTATCCTTCCGATGGGGAGGGGCAGTGCCAGGGGTCTGGAAGCATCTCAGATCCCTCCCAAAGCCAGACAAAATGGAGGCAGTTTGTAATCTTTCACAAAATGGAGCCTTTGCGATGCTAATGTTTGGTGCCCCCAAGTGGATCTTCTCAATTCTGAACCATCTAGGACGTTTGGATTAATTAAATAGTATAGCACTGTGTAAAAATAAGAATGACAATAATAGACTGGAAACGTTAAGAACTCCCCCCAAAGCAGATCCTACATGGAGTATATTATATGATAAATGAGGGTCTGCTCCTCGAAAAGGCATGGAGTTTGACAGATGGGCTGGACGATGTCTGGTTTTCAACATCGTGATATGTCATCAGCTAAACATCGTGATATTACTACTATAACACAATGTCTGAAATGAGGATGGAACTATGGGGTTATGTCCTGTCAACTGCTATTCCTTAAGGCTCTAAAACGTAAGTATCTGCTTACATATTGTTACAACTATTCTGTAGAACAAATAATTTTAAAATTATTACACTTTCTCTAAAATTAAAGCTGTAGAAGTAATACGTGGCATAGATATGAAATAAAAGGTGAGAGCAGGTTCCCTAACAGACACAGAAATAGGAACGCAAGAGAGAGGAAGAAAGATTAAACAACAGGACAATGTTTATTGTTCTTATTTTTTATTCAGATGTAAAATAACCCTAGTCTATCAGGAGCTGCAGAACAGAGTAAATTGATAAATGGAGAACAAATGAAACCCTCATTTGCTTTCATTCCCACCCACAGAGACATCTGAGCAAAACTGTGATCCCTAAGGTTTTCTGGGTTTAGGGAGGGTATCCCAGAGCCCTTGTCCCACCCTCCCAAAGATGGATAAGATAGATTGACTATGGACTATCTACTGAAAGATACAACTGGAAAGATATAACTGTGGAGAAAAACCTTGGGCACAGCTCTGGCTCGGGGAAGGAAGATCCAGGGTTCTTGCAGGGTCCTAGAGCCCTTCGCTTCTTCCAGAAAATGGGCAAGCACTTATTATGCTTCCGTCATTGGGGAGGTTGTGACAGGGCTCTGGCAGCATCCCAGAGCCCTTGCGCCACCCTCCAAAAGCCACACAAAATGGAGGCACTCTATGATCTTTTATAAAATGGTGGCTTGTGAGTCCACTATTTGGCACCCCAAGTGGATCATCATAATATTGCACCACTTAGGATTTTTGGATGAATAAAATACCGGTAGTTGTGTAAAAATGAGAACAGCAATAATGGACTGCAAACAGCATTAAGCACTTGAGGGATTAAAAATCCCTACAAGAAAAGCAGGTCCTATATGCAATGTATCATCTAATATATGAGGTTCTGCTCCTTGAAAAGGCATGGAGTTTGACAGACTGAAATAGCGTCCTACAGAAAGGAAAATGGCTGCAGCTAGGGCTGGACGATGTCTGGTTTTCAACATTGTGATATGTCACCAGCTAAACATCGTGATATACCAGCATAACACAATGTCTGAAATAAGGATGTAATCAACTGCTACTACTTAGGCATCTGAAACTTATAAATACAGTGGTACCTCAGCTTAAGAACTTAATTCATTCTGGAGGTCCGTTCTTAACCTGAAACTGTTCTTAACCCGAGGTACTACTTTAGTTAATGGGGCCTCCTGCTGCTGCCACACCGTCGGAGCAAAATTTCTGTTCTCATCCTGAAGCAAAGTGAAGCTGTAGATGTAATTGGTAGCATAGATATCAAAGGAAAAGTGGGAGGATGTTCCCTGATAGACATGAGGGAGACAAAGACACACAAGCATGCTGACAGATACAGAAGGGGAGAAGGGAGAAACAAGGCTTAAGCAACTGACGGCAGCAGTTATTCAAAGCAGCACTGGACAGCAACATTCACATCTCTTGCCATGTGAGACAGAAAGGGTTTACAAGTCTCTGGAACTAGAGAGAGAAATAAATAGATAAATGGAGAGCCAATGAAACTGTCTATCCATTTATTTATTCCCTGTGCACAGAGACATATGCACAAAGGCATAAGGTTTCCGGACTTTGCGAGGGCAGTACCCCAGAGCCCTCCAGCCACCATCCCAAAGTCAGATAAAATGGACCTGCTGTGGTCCTAGAGCCCTTCTCTCCTTCCCAAAGATGGGCAAGCACTTCCTGAGCTTCCGGCTTAGGGGAGGCTGTGCCAGGGTGTTGCCAGAGTCCTTGCGCCTCCCTCTCTGATGGCCAGACAAAATGGAGGCACCTCTGTAATTGTTTACAAAATGGCATCCTGTGTGAAGCTAATATTTGGCGCCACCAAGTGGATCTTCTCAATTTAGCTCCACCTAGGACTTTTGGACGAATGAAACAGCATAGCACTGTTTAAAAATGGGAACAGCAATAATGGACCAGAAACAGTGTTAAGTACCTCAGGGAGGAACCCCTGCCCCCAACCAAAAATGTAGGTCCTACCTGCAATGTATATTTTGATAAATGAAAATGCATGGAAATTGACACACTGAAATGGCATCCTACAGAAAAGAAAATGGCTGCAGCTAAGTCTGGACGATGTCTGGTTTTCAACATCGTGATATGTCACCAGTTAAACATCGCGATATACCAATACAAGACAATGTCTGAAATAAGGATAAAATTATGAAGAGACAAACAGAGTAATGTCCTGGAAACTGCTGCTACTTAGAGACCTGTATATTACCTTTAACAAATTGTTCCAACTGTTGTTTTATGGTATAGATAATTTTTAAATTCGGATACTGCCACTGTCCTGTGCAGGAAATCTTTGGCACTGCTCTGACTCTGGGAAGGAAGATTCAGGGCTCTGGCATGGTCCTAGAGCCCTTCCCTCCTTCCCAAAGATGGGCAAGCACTTCATAGGCTTCCGTCACTGGGAAGGCAGTGCCAGGACTATGGCAGCATCCCAGAGCCCTTGTGCCACCCTCCAAAAGCCAGACAAAATGGAGGCATCTTGTAATCTTTCACAAAATGGCGCCCTGTGTGAAGCTAATATTTGGCACCCCCAAGTGGATCTTCATAATATTGCACCATGTAGGACTTTTGGATGAGTGAAATAACACTGCACTGTTTAAAAATGAGAACAGCAATAATGGGGTTAAAAACAGTGTTAAGCACCTCAGGGGAGAGGAAAAAAAACCCTACAAGAAAAGCAGGTCCTGTATTCAATGTATCATATCATAAATGAGGTTCTGCTCCTTGAAAACGCATAGAGATTGAGAGATTAAGATGCCATCCTATAGCTGCAGTTAGGTCTGGACGATGTCTGGTTTTCAACATCGTGATATGTCACCAGCTAAACATCGCGGTATACCAATATAACACGATGTCTGAAATAAGGATGGAACTATGTAGAGATGAATGGGGCAATGTCCTGGCAACTGCTGCTACTCAAAGTTCTGGAACTTATATTTACTTAGCTTTAACTTATTGTTACCACTGTTATTTTATTGTACAGATAAATTTTAAATCAGCACACTTTTTCTAATATTAAATCTGTATAAGTAATTAGTAGCACAGGTATGAAAGGCAAGGTGACAGAAGGTTCCATTATAGACACAAAGGAGACACACACACTGGAGCATGCACAGAGAGAAAAGGGGAGAAGGGAGGAAGGAGGCTTAAACAATAGAGCAAGCTTTATTATTATTATTATTATTATTATTATTATTATTATTATTATTATTAACTCAGATGTAAATAACCAGAAGCGATCCCTAGTTGAAGGCAGTAGCAATTCAAAAGGCAGTGCTGGACAGCTTTTGGGAGGCAAGGCAGAAAGGGCACAGGCACCTGTACAAAGCTGTGATTGCATAAGATCTTTCCAAGGGTGTGCCATCTCCCTCTAGCTCTGGGAAAGAAGATTCGGGGCTCTGGCATGGTCCTAGAGCCCTTCTCTTCTTCCAGAAAATGGGCAAGCACTTACTATGCTTCCGTCATTGGGAAGCCGGTGCCAGGGCTCTGACAGAGCCCTTGCACCACCCTCCAAAAGCCACACAAAATGGAGGCACTCTATGATCTTTTATTAAATGGTGGCTAGTGATTCCGCTATTTGGCACCCCCAAGTGGATCTTCATAATATTGCACGACTTAGGACTTTTGTATGAATAAAATAGCATAGTGCTGTGTAAAAATGAGAACAGCAATAATGGACTGCAAACAGCATTAAGCACTTGAGGAATGAAAAATCCCCACAAGAAAAGCAGGTCCTATATGCAATGTATCATATGAAAGATGAGGTTCTGCTCCTTGAAAAGGCACGGAGACTGATAGATTGAAATGAGTACCGTGTTTCCCCTTTTTTAATACGTAGTCAGAAAGTAAGCCATGGCAGGGTTTTTAACCATTTGAGAGCTATAAGACATACCCCGAAAATAAGCCATACTTCCGCACCAGCTAGCAGGACCCAGCATGCCGGCCGCGACAGGAGGAGGAAGCCTGCCGGGTCGGGTCAGTGCCCGGAAGCGGCGGTGGCTGCTTTAGTGCCAATAAAGCGTGCAGCAGTGCCGCACGGAGCACCAGCCAGCAGGACCCAGCTCCTGCAATGCCGGCCGCGGCAGGAGGAGGAAGCCTGCGGGGTCGGGTGGGTGCCCAGAAGCGGTGGCGGCTGCAGCGCTGACAAAGCGTGAAGCAGCGCCGCACGAAGCACCAAGGGCACGAGCGGCAGGAGGAAAGAGAGAGAGGCTCGTTACTTGCGGCACTTTAAGAGAAGCAGCCAGAACCGATCTCCATATTCCGAGCCTCCCTTTTGCGCGTGCGGGCATGTTAAAGCCCCGATCACTTCACTCCCCACTTCTTCCTCGCCATCCCTCCCTTTCACGCATTGCCTTGACCCCGCAGCCCCCCTCCCTGGCCATCTTCCCCTAAGTGCAGCGCTGCTTCGTGAGCGCTGCAGCCGCACGCTCTCTGTGTGTGCTGCAGCCGCACGCTCTCTGTGTGTGCGCGTGTCTCTTTCTTTCTCTCCCTGTGCGTCCGTCTCTGTGTGTGTGTGTGTGTGTGTGTGTGTGTGCGCGCGTCTCTCTCTCTCCCCCCCGTGCGTCTCTCTGTGTGTGTGTTTGTGCGCGTCTCTTTCTTTCTCTCCCCGTGCATCCGTCTCTCTCTGTGTGTGTGTTTGTGCGCGTCTCTTTCTTTCTCTCCCCGTGCATCCGTCTCTCTCTGTGTGTGTGTTTGTGCGCGTCTCTTTCTTTCTCTCCCCGTGCATCCGTCTCTCTCTGTGTGTGTGTTTGTGCGCGTCTCTTTCTTTCTCTCCCCCGTGCGTCCGTCTCTCTCTGTGTGTGTGTTTGTGCGCGTCTCTTTCTTTCTCTCCCCGTGCATCCGTCTCTCTCTGTGTGTGTGTTTGTGCGCGTCTCTTTCTTTCTCTCCCCGTGCATCCGTCTCTCTCTGTGTGTGTGTTTGTGCGCGTCTCTTTCTTTCTCTCCCCCGTGCGTCCGTCTCTCTGTGTGTGTGTGTGTGCGCGCGTCTCTTTCTCTCTCTCCCCCGTGCGTCTCTGTGTGTGTGTGTGTGTGTGTGTGCGCGCGTCTCTTTCTTTCTCTCCCTGTGCGTGTCTCTCTCTCAGTGTGTGTGTGTGTGTGTGTGTGTGTGTGTGTGTGTGTGTTTGCGCGCGCGCGCGTCTCCCCCCCCCACAGAGAAAAGGTTCCGCTTCGGCTCGTCATTCAGCCGCGCGCGCGCGCCAGGGGCATGGGCCCAAGCCTCGTCCCCCTCGCGCTTCCCTCACAAGCATCTCAGAGCGGGACGGGTCACGGCCTCCCTCCTCATTCCTCGGCCGGCGTGAGAGAGCCCGGGGAGCAGAAGGATCCCAGGTTTAACCCCCAGGTACCCCCAAGTTTGAAATTCTGGAGAGCTGCTGCCAGCCTGGTTGACAGCAAAACCTGGATAGCACAGTAGGCTAGAGTGTGGTGTTTATAATGTGCGCGGAAGAGAGCACCGAGTGTCCTGAGCCAGTGGGACCCAGTTGTACCAGCACTTAAAAAAAAAGACACCCCCTGAAAATAAGCCACCGTGTGTTTTTTTGAGGAAAAAAAGTTATAAGACGGTGTCTTAAAAAAGGGGAAACACGGTATCCAACATCTAGTCTGGTTTTAAACATTGTGGTATACCAGTAGGTGAACATCATGATATACTATTGTATACCATCGTATACAGCCAGGCCCTACGTTACAACCGCATCTGTTCCAACTCTACAGACAGAGAATCTCACCTAAGAGATCTACAGCAAACCTTTTTAGAACTAAAATATCCACCTGATGAAGTTAAACAACAGAGCCAGACTGATACCTAGAGAGAACCTGCTGCAAGACAGACCCCAAAAAGAAAATAACAGAACACCACTAGTTATCACATACAGCTCCCAAGTTAAAACAGTACAACACATCATCAGAGATCTACAACCTCTCCTGGACAATGACAGCTCTCTTTCTCAAGCTCTGGGAGGAAGACCTTTCATTGCCTACAGACAGCCACCCATGTTAAACAACTCCTCACCCACAATAATACAACCACCAGACTTAACATGGACACTGGTACTGAAGGGAGAGATTTGCCAATTGTGTTATTGAGCTAAGTCTGATCGTATAGTCTGCATTGTATAATTCTGAGTGCATGACCGCTAGACCAATTGCAGTCATTAACAGTCGTTAACAGTCATCAACAGGTTTACCACTCCTATCAGCCCATCACCCATTCCCATCACCCCCCACCCCCACCCTCTGAATATACATAAGGGTCTGACTGCTTCTGTTTCAGTGTATCTGAAGAAGTGTGCATGCACACGAAAGCTCATACCAAAATAAAAACTTAGTTGGTCTTTAGGGTGCTACTGAAGGATTTTTTTTATTTTGTTTCGACTCAGACCAACACGGCTACCTACCTGTATCATGATATACTGATATAGCACGGTGTCTGAAATAAGGATGGAACTATGTAGAGGCAAACAGACTCATGTCCTGGCTACTGCTACTATTTAGAGGTCTGAAACATAACTATTTACTTACCTTTAACATATTGTTATAACTGTTATTTTATGGTACAGATAACTTTTAAATGAACACACTTTCTCGAAAATTAAAGCTGTAGAAGTAATTACGGTAGTAGTACAGATATGAAAGGAATGGTGAGAGAAGGTTCCCTTACAGGTACAAAGGAGACACACACACAGAGAGAAGGGAAGAAGGTACAAACTAGGCTTCAACAACAGAACAAGGTTTATTATTATTATAATTAACTCAGTAGTAAATAACCTGTCTATTTTTTCATGTGACAAGTGGCAGCTTGTAATCCAGCCTAGTTGAGGGCAGCAACCGTTCAAAGGCAGCGTTTGACTGCAACATATGTGCCTTTCAGAAGGTGTAACACAAAAGATCAGGAGCTGCAGAGGGAATCAAATACTAAATGGAGAGTGAAGGACACCCACTCTCCATTTATTAATTCCCACGCATAGGGACACCTGCACAAATTGGGATCACATAAGGTTTCTGCTGGCTTTAGGAGGGTGGTGCCAAACTCTGGCAGCATTGCAGAGCCCTCGTGTTCTTTTACCAAAGAGGATAAAACTGATAGACTTCAATGCCCATATTTGTCACCCACAAATAGTTCTTCCCAATTATGGATCTTGTCAACATTGTGCCATCTCCACGTCAAACTGTGCACGAAAACTGCCAGCAGTACTCTGGCTGGGGCAGCAGCCCATTTTTACACAGTTCTATGCTATTTCATTCATCCAAAATTCCTGGATGGTGCAAAATTGAGAAGATCCAATTGGGGTACCAAATATTAGCTTCGCATAGGGCGCAAGAGGGCCTCCATTTTGTCTGGCTTTGGGAAGGTGGTGCCAGGGCTCTGGCAGCCTCTGCCCTCCTAAAGCCAGAAGATATGGAGGCACTTTGTAATCTTTCATAAAATGGACCCCTGCAAGAAGCTAATATCGGGCGCCCCCACCCCCCAATGTATCTTCTCAAATGTGCATCACCCCAGCTTTTGGATGACTGAAATAACATAACACTATGTAAAAATGAGAACAGCAATAATGGCCTGGAAACAGTGTTAAGTACCACAGGGAGGAAAAATCCATACAAGAAAAGCATGTCCTGCATGCAGGGTATGATATCACATATGAGGTTCTGCTCCTTACAAAGGTTTGGAGATACACAGACTGAAATGAGCATCCTGCATACGGTAAACCCAGAAAGGAAAAGGACTGCAACTAGGCCTGGACACTGTCTGGTTTTCAACATTGTGTTATCTCACCAGCTAAACATCTGATGTAACACAATGTCTAAATACATACAAGTGTGCACACATTCATACACAGCAGGGAGGAAGGGAGGAAGGGGGCTAAAGGAACAGGGCAAGGAACAGCTCAGTCTCCGCTTGCTGGGGGGCGGCGGGCGGGAACACAGCTGTAACAAAAACACATCAAATAAATAAAGCAAAGTGGCTACTGGTACTTAAGCAGTTAAGACAATGGAGCAGAATACCCCTTCAGACAAGACTTGATATCTTACCACTTCACCCTATTGTTTTTCAGTGGGAGTTGTTAATGAGCATTCAGGGATCGCATTAAGAGTTCTATTGGCGATTTAATGAGGGTGCAGAGGATACAATTTGACTAAAGTGGCTCTGCAAGGCTAAAAGGAAGTGAATAAGAAAGGGGGGGTTGGCTTTGATAGTGATGTTTATAAAAAGCAGTGGTGTTCCAGTCTGCCCCTCCTCCTGCATCTGTATACTGTAAATCAGGGGTGGCCACCTCCCAAGAGACTCTGATCTACTCACAGAGTTAAAAACTGGGAGTGATCTACCCCATTTTGGGGGGGGGGGTTCAGGTCAAAGCTGTTGAGTTTTTTTAAGGAAGGGAAGCCCTGTTTTTATACGCAGGAATATACTGTAGATGAAAAGTTAGCAAACCCACCAGCCTTGAGAGGTTGATTCTATTTTGCAGTCATTCAGAAAAAAAACACAGGATAGTAAGTTATGATAGTAAGTAAGTTATGATAGTAAGTTATTGATCCCTTCATGGATCAATGCCTTGTCGTGGCGAAGGGGCTTGAATAACTCAGAGAAGCTATGAGCTATGCCATGCAGGGCCACCCAAGATGGACAGGTCATAGTGGAGAGTTTTGACTAAACGTGATCCACCTGGAGAAGGAACTGGCAAGCCACTCCAGTATCCCTGCCAAGAAAACTCCATGGACAAAGACAACAGGCATATAAAAGTTATGACGCTGGAAGATGAGCCCCTCAGGTCGGAAGGCGTCCAACATGCTACTGAGTAAGAGCGGAGGACAAGTACAAGTAGATTCAGAGCTGATGAAACGGCTGGGCCAAAGCCGAAAGGTCGCTCAGTTTCGGATATGTCTGGAAGCGAAAGGAAAGTCCGATGCTGTAAAGAAAAATATTGCATAGGAACCTGGAATGTAAGAACCATGGATGGAGGTAAGCTGGATGTGGTCAAAAATGAGATGGCAAGAATAAATATTGACATCCTGGGCATCAGTGAACTCAAATGGAAGGGAATGGGCGAATTCAGTTCGGATGACTATCATATCTACTACTGCGGGCAAGAATCCCGTAGAAGAAATGGAGTGGCCCTCATAGTCAACAAAAGAGTGGCAAAAGCTGTAATGGGATGCAATCTCAAAAATGACAGAATGATCTCGATACGAATCCAAGGCAGACCTTTTAACATCACAGTAATCCAAGTTTATGCACCAACTACCGGTGTTGAAGAAAGTGAAATTGACCAATTCTATGAAGACTTACAACACCTTCTAGAAATGACACCAAAGAAGGATGTTCTTCTCATTACAGGGGATTGGAATGCTAAAGTAGGGAATCAAGAGATAAAAGGAACAATTGGCAAGTTTGGCCTTGGAGTTCAAAATGAAGCAGGGCAAAGGCTAATAAGAGTTCTGTCAAGAGAACAAGCTGGTCATCACAAACACTCTTTTCCAACAACACAAGAGACGACTCTGCACATGGATATCACCAAATGGGCAGCATCGAAATCAGATTGATTATATTCTCTGCAGCCAAAGATGGAGAAGCTCTATACAGTCAGCAAAAACAAGACCTGGAGCTGACTGTAACTCAGAACATCAGCTTCTTATAACAAAATTCCAGCTTAAACTGAAGAAAGTAGGAAAAACCACTGGTCCAGTAAGATACAATCTAAATCAAATCCCTTATGAATACACAGTGGAAGTGAGGAACAGGTTTAAGGATTTAGATTTGGTGGACAGAGTGCCTGAAGAACTACCGTATGGATGGAGGCTCGTAACATTATACAGGAGGCAGCAACGAAAACCATCCCAAGGAAAAGGAAATGCAAGAAAGCAAAATGCCTGTCCAATGAGGCCTTACAAATAGCGGAGGAGAGGAGGCAAGCAAAATGCAAGGGAGATAGGGAAAGATACAGGAAGCTGAATGCAGATTTCCAAAAAAAAAAAAAGCAAGGAGAGACAAGAGGGCCTTCTTAAATGAGCAATGCAAAGAAATAGAGGAAAACAATGGAATGGGGAAAACCAGAGATCTGTTCAAGAAAATTGGAGATATGAAAGGAACATTTTGTACAAAGATTACCATAATAAAGGACAAAAGTGGTAAGGACCTAACAGAAGCAGAAGACATCAAGAAGAGGTGGCAAGAATACACAGAGGAATTATACCAGAAAGATATGGAGGTCTCGTACATCCCAGGTAGTGTGGTTGCTGACCTTGAGCCAGACATCTTGGAGAGTGAAGTCAAATGGGCCTTAAAAAGCACTGCTAATAACAAGGCCAGTGGAAGTGATGATATTCCAGCTGAACTATTTAAAATTTTAAAAGATGATGCTGTTAAGGTGCTACACCCAATATGCCAGCAAGTTTGGAAAACTCAGCAATGGCCAGAGGATTGGAGAAGATCAGATTACATCCCAATCCCAAAGAAGGGCAGTGCCAAAGAATGCTCCAACTACCGCACAATTGCGCTCATTTCACACGCTAGCAAGGTTATGCTTAAAATTCTACAAGGCAGGCTTAGGCAGTATGTGGACCGAGAACTTCCAGAAGTGCAACCTGGATTCGAAGGGGCAGAGGAACCAGAGACCAAATAGCAAACATGCGCTGGATTATGGAGAAAGCTTCATTGACTATGCAAAAGCCTTTGACTGTGTCGACCACAGCAAACTATGGCAAGTTCTTAAAGAAATGGGAGTGCCTGATCACCTCATCTGTCTCCTGAGAAATCTCTATGTGGGACAAGAAGCTACAGTTAGAACTGGATATGGAACAACTGATTGGTTCAAAATTGGGAAAGGAGTACGACAAGGTTGTATATTGTCTCCCTGCTTCTTTAACTTATATGCAGAATTCATCATGCGAAAGGCTGGACTAGATGAATCCCAAGCCGGAATTAAGATTGCCGGAAGAAATATCAACAACCTCAGATATGCAGATGACACAACCTTGATGGCAGAACATGAGGCGGAATTAAAGAACCTTTTAATGAGGGTGAAAGAGGAGAGCGCAAAATATGGTCTGAAGCTCAACATCAAAAAAACCAAGATCATGGCCACTGGTCCCATCACCTCCTGGCAAATAGAAGGGGAAGAAATGGAGTGAGAGATTTTACTTTCTTGGGCTCCTTGATCACTGCAGATGGTGACAGCAGTCACGAAATTAAAAGACGCCTGCTTTTACAGGAACATCATTTGGCATTTCACTTTGGAGCTTTGAATTTATGTTAATCTATCTTTGCAAGCTACCAGTACTGCAAGCTACCAGTACTGAGGAAGCCTGACCAGGGCGAAACAAGGGACATACCCGGGAACCTTGTCTTGTTTATGGACATTTTTTTTGCGGCACCTGGTACCTATCGAATATACTGCTGCCACCTTATGAACTTTGGCTTGCCACGCCCATTTGCCAATTGGACCCATTAGTGTTTTCTCTACAGCTGCCGCACACCTCCTCTTGTGGTACTCTTTGACTATCTCATTCATTTTGGACTGAGTCCTTATCCACATTTTAAGTTTGGGGATGTGCCTTCGCTTGTTGATGTATGTTGTTCTCATTTGAATGAAAAAAATTATTGAACCTAGTTTTGTATAAGTTTTTGAATATTCCATTATAGCCAGTTACGTATGTGTATAGCTTAACTGTGTTCGTAACGAAGGTTTGTGTTGTAGTCTTGTATGTGGAATTAAGATTGCCGGAAGAAATATCAACAACCTCAGATATGCAGATGATACAACCTTGATGGCAGAATGTGAGGCGGAATTAAAGAACCTTTTAATGAGGGTGAGAGAGCGCAAAATATGGTCTGAAGCTCAACATCAAAAAAACCAAGATCATGGCCACTGGTCCCATCACCTCCTGGCAAATAGAAGGGGAAGAAATGGAGGCAGTGAGAGATTTTACTTTCTTGGGCTCCTTGATCACTGCAGATGGTGACAGCAGCCACGAAATTAAAAGACGCCTGCTTCTTGGGAGAAAAGCAATGACAAACCTAGACAGCATCTTAAAAAGCAGAGACATTACCTTGCTGACAATGGTCCGTATAGTTAAAGCTATGGTTTTCCCATAGTGATGTATGGAAGTGAGAGCTGGACCATAAAGAAGGCTGATCACCGAAGAATTGATGCTTTTGAATTATGGTGCTGGAGGAGACTCTTGAGAGTCCCATGGACTGCAAGAAGATCAAACCTATCCATTCTGAAGGAAATCAGCCCTGAGCGCTCACTGGAAGGACAGATCGTGAAGCTGAGGCTCCAATACTTTGGCCACCTCATGAGAAGAGAAGAATCCTTGGAAAATATCCTGATGTTGGGAAAGATGGAGGGCATAAGGAGAAGGGGGTGACAGAGGATGAGATGGTTGGACAGTGTTCTCAAAGCTACCGACATGAGTTTGACCAAACTGCGGGAGGCAGTGCAAGATAGGAGTGCCTGGCGTGCTCTGGTCCATGGGGTCACGAAGAGTCGGACACGACTAAATGACTAAACAACAAGTTATGATAGCATGACCAGATTGTTTGGAGCTGTCAGTTTACTAGTCCTCCAGGCCAAATCAATCTACTTTTACTTGCCTCAATAGTGTTTTATATTCCTCTTTTCCCTGGAGGTAATATAATTATAGGCCCTCTCCCCATCCCAACTTAGCAATTAAAAAAAATTAACAGGGTTTTTGTTCTTTTTTAATGCAACAATAAGATAGACAGCCATAACTGAATCCCAAGGCATCGAAGGGGATGTGGCAGGTGTCTGTGCTGTGGGGTGAGGAGTTGTGCTTATACAGTATTTATTGTAGGTTGACCACAACCTTTTCAATGAAGCCTCAGTGTGGTATCTCCAGATTTGCTCCATTCCGCAGCAAACCTCAACTACGACGTCTTTTCCCCCTTCCAAGCGGTAAAATTGGGCACTTGTCATGTATCCATTATCCACACGTGCGCGTATACATTTGTACTCCAAACACCTTCTTATCTGAAAGCCCTTCTCCCATTCCCAGCCCGCCTCCTCTGCTGCACGAGGATTTGTCGGAAAAAGGGCGACAAATGAAAACACAGTACAAAGCTGCTCATGTGGATCGCAGGGCCCTAGTGCCGAGTCAGATCTTCCAGGAGGGACCCTCCGCATAACGATATTCCAGGAGAGACCCTCCGCATAACCCTCCCGAGCCGCAAGCACTTCCAACGAGAATGAAATGAAATGTGCTGCTGGAAGGGACCTCAGCACCTCCTCCTTCGCAAGGTCTCATCCCCAAGAAAGGAAGAAAACGAAAAGGGGCTGCACGAGTGGCTCTCTACATACACTCAGGGGCTCCCTCCATAGCTGTCAAGTTCTCCCTTTTTTAAGGGAAATTCCCTTATGCTGAATAGGCTTCCTTCCTCGCGAGAAAAGGGAAAACTTGACAGCTATGGCTCCCTTTGCTTCACGGAGTTTCGAAGCCCCTGGTGAGCTGAATGAGAAAACTGCGCTCTCTGCACTCCCTCAGAGGCACCATTGGCGCCAGGCAGGCCTTCAGCCAACGAGCCCAAACCCCTCCTCCCCCACAACCCTCACCCGCGTCACCGCCGCCCTCCCCTTCTTCCCGCGTCACCGCCCCCTTTCGCCCCGCCCCCTGCCCAGTCCCGTCAGCCAGCAGCCGCCCTCTCCCTCTCCCCGTCACCCCCTCCCCAGGTTCCTTACACAGTGATATGCCCGGCGCCCCTCACAGCCACGGGTTCAGGCGTGTCCCGGGGCCGCGGCAGCTCCTGACTTCTCACCACAGTCTCGGACTCCTCCTCCTCCTCTTCTTCGTCTTCCTCCTCCTCCAGTTCATAGATAGTGTCAAAGTCCGCCATGTTGGGGAGCAGGACGCTCATGGCCCCCCCTCCCTCTCCGGCTCCCGATCTGGAAATGCGCGTGCGCCCCGCGCGCGGGAAGGGGGGGCTGGTTGGCCCAGGTTGGCGGCAGTTAGTCGCTGGCTCGCGGGAGGCCTGTGGGCATGCGCCGAGTGGGGCTGCCGCCGCCGCCGAAGTTTTTGGAGGCGAAACCGAAGCTGAAGGCAGTTTGGAGGCGGGGAAGCACCTGAAGAAGTAAGAGGTGGTGCGATTTCGGCTGCCACGACCCACATAGCCTGGTCCATAGCTGCCAAGTTTCCCCTTTTCTCGCGAGGAAGCCTATTCAGCATAAGGGAATTTCCCTTAAAAAAAGGGAGAACTTGGCAGCTATGGCCTGGTCCTGTGAATGGTTTCCCGGCTTTCTGGGTTGAGAAGTTGTCCTCATCACCCAGCAGTGGAAACACGCAGGAGGTTTGACAAGGGATAAGGAGTGCGGAAAAAATCGTAGGCTGCCCTCTCAGAAAGAAGTGTGGCAAGTCAGATGAAAGTAAAAAGCAGCCAAGTGAGAGACTGAGCTCCTTGCCACGTGGAAGAATGAAGTTTATTCGTAAAATCCACAAAATACCCTCTAAAGGCAATGGTCTTTAAATTATTAAACAGAGACTATACCTATCTGTATAAAAAGCAAGTAAATACAGAACCCCAACTGCTAAAGAAAGGGCTTGTGGGAAAATGGATAAATAACCTCTTCAAGGTCTCCACCTCACAAAGCGATGAACAATAAAACTATTAAACAAAAACAAAAACCCAGTAGAAACCACTAATGTTAACTGAATTGCTGTATCTTTATTATTATTTGGTTCACTTAACACTGTTAAATGCAAGAGAGGGAGAGTTGGCAGCAACTGAGGTGGAAATGTGGACTGCTGTGGCAAAACTTGCATCACTGTTCATGAGGAGAGGGAAGAATAGAGTGCAGTCCTTTGTACAGGATCCACTGGTTGTGGACCTATAGGATTTGACAAAAGTCCTGCTATGACAGCAAAACATAATAGTCTGCCACCAGTGGAATATTATATATATATATATATATATATATATATATATATATATATATATATATATATATCAGTGAAGGTATGTTGACAGAAAAGAGGGAAGTCAGCAGCAGCATAGAAAAACACCCTGCATCCAAGAGATTGCCAGTGTGATTTCCAGCAGGCAATAGTGTGCTTGCCAGTATCTCCTACTATGGCACTTGCTAAATGGTTCAATAAATATTGCCTCAAAAATCTACAGAGCACAAGACACTGTTTGCTCTTCCTGCTTGGTTCATGTTTGCACTGGCTTAGCATCCTTCCTTAATGCAGCGTTTCTCAACCGCTGTTCCGCGGCACACTAGTGTGCCGCGAGACGCTGGCTGGTGTGCCGCGACGTGCGGCGGCGAGAAGGGCGATTTGCATTGTCACATGCCTGGTGGCCGCCAATAACAAGCACTGACCCGCCGGAAAGCAATATTTCTCCTCCTCTTTCCCAAAGCTCAGTGCAAACGAGCCTGGCGGCTGCCAATACACAGCGCTGACCCGCCAGAAAGCAATATTTCTCCTCCTTTTTCCCAAAGCTCAGTGCAAACGAGCCTGGCGACCGCCAATACACAACGCTGACCCGCCGGAAAGCAATATTTGGCAAGTGTTTCTTACAGTCATAATTATAATATAGGGCGGCACAGAGTTAAATTTTTTAACTTTTTAAATGGTGGTGTGCCTCGTGATTTTTTTCACGGAACAAGTGTGCCGTGGCCCAAAAAAGGTTGAGAAACACTGCCTTAATGTGCCCACATTTCATTAGGTGTCAGGATTAGGCACCTACCATCCCTTCTGTATTGCAGAAGACGCGTATAAAAAGCTTTCATCTTTGAGTGCAGCTCACAGTGGCTGACAATGGTGCCTTTTCTTCATTAATGGTGGAGGGTCATGGCTGCACCATTTTGTGGGCCCCGTTCCTGCTCTTTTAGATGTGGCAGCTATTTTGTGTGATGTCACACATCCCACAATAGCCAGTTAGTTGTGCCACACACCCACAGCAGCTGTTATGTGACCAGGGTCTACTGCACTAATATACCCATTGGCCTCCAAACATTGGTGACTCCTATTTGATGTACTGTATGTTACACTCCTTACTAAGGTCAGCAGTTCAAATCCCCGCGACGGGGTGAGCTCCCGTTGCTTGGTCCCAGCTCCTGCCAACCTAGCAGTTCAAAAGCACGTCAAAGTACAAGTAGATAAATACGTACCACTCCTGCGGGAATAGAATAGAATAGTAATTTATTTGCCAAGTACTTACATACTTGGAATTTGCTTTGGCTAATTTTACAATGTAAACATACTTTATACAAAATATCTGTTAAATATCTGTGAGGATCGGAGTGTGCAGAACACTATTTCAAGCAAAGAGGAGCCACTCCGACTGCGCCTGGAGCTTTCCCCTTCTGTCCCTGTAGTGACTTCAGAACAGGTTGAGGTGGTTGTTGGTGCTTCTGGCGCCAAGTGAATTGCTCTAGTTGATAATGCTTGACTTTGCTATAAAACTGATTCAGGTCGTTTGCCAACTTTTGACTCTCCGGAGCAGAAGAAGTTGTTCTCTTATATTCAGAAATGTTCTGTAAATTCTTCTGAAGAGTAGCTGGGACATGTTTGAGAACTGAGTCCGAATCATAGGTTCATTTTGCCACTATAATCTCCTGCGTCAGTGTGCTCCTAGCTTGGTTGTACAAATTTCTCTCTCCTTTCCGCGAACCCTCCTCTTTAGCATATCAGCGTTTCCTTGAGTTTTCTTGATTAATAAGGTGCAGATCATCCATTTTATTGTCAAGTGTGTGAAGATTTGAGAGGTATATAGATGGTAAAGCCGATCTCATTCCTCGCCTTTGTAGCTTAAAGCGCTAGCACGCATTGGTAAACGGCATTTCTGTGCGCTGCTCTGGTTCGCCAGAAGCGGCTTTGTCATGCAGGCCACATGACCCAAAAGCTGTACGTCAGCTCCCTTGCCCAGTAAAGCGAGATGAGCACTGCAACTCCAGAGTCGTCCACGACTGGACCTAATGGTCAGGGGTTCCTTTACCTTTACACTCCTTACTGCTCGATAATACTTTTATAGATGGCATAACTTTATACAGGGAAGCTCTTTCCCATTGACTTAAAAACGTTGCATAACAGTGCATAGGATACGCTGTAATTCAGCACAGCACAACGCCACCAATATATAAAACCCCACACAAGGAGACTAAAACTCAGGTGACAGGACATCTGCCATATTGCTACATCTCTGACCTCACTAGGGATAATTGGTACAGTGAAACCTTGGTTTATGAACACCTCGGTTTACGAATTTTCGGTTTACGAACGCCGCAGACCCATCTGGAACGGATTAATTCACTTTCCATTACTTTCAATGGGAAAGTTTGCTTCAGTTTATGAACACTTCAGTTTATGAACAGACTTCTGGAACCAATTGTGTTCATAAACCGAGGTACCACTGTAATGGGAGAAAGGTCTTCACAACACATGGGAGACGGATGAGTTTCCTCTGTAAAGAGGCCTTTGCCTGTATTGCAGCTGCAAGGGAAAAGCAGTCAAAGTGGATAATAAGGGTGATCCTTCTAAATTAGTGCTAGATTGGTAGGTTCAGGCCCCAGGCTACTAGTTGGTTAGCCCTTGTTCCAGACAGAAGTAGAGAATTCAATACAAAATGACTGCATTTATTTAGGAACATGTTATTTACCACTACAGCTGTAAATCTATAATAATGTGGTAGCCTTCATCTTTGGCGATCACTCATAGCTGAGTAAGATTGTCTTCCATGAACACTGTTTTAACAGTGAGTCCGAAAGTGACCGTAGAGGCCAATTCTGGATCCACACGTCCTTCCACAGTGGGGGAAATAGGTTTCCGACTGGGAGTTGATCACGGTGAGGGTTTGCCAAGCATACCTTCCTCTTAGGACGTTTCTCCCTTTTGTCCTGTGGTAGTGCAAGATACATAGCATGTATTTTATAAGTGTGTTGAATTTATATTTTACAATCATAATTATTTTGACAAAAATAAAACATTTCCTTGCCATTACGTATGTAATCCTCCAAGACATTGTCGAAGAACCACAAAGAACCACAAGTGAAATAACATAATTGCATATTTAAAAAAACTATTATTAACTCAAGAAACTTTACTTGTCATAGGCACAATCTACATGGAAGCTCTTTTGAGAAAAGCCCCCTTCAACAAAAAAATTCCTGTGGATTGGGCTCCATGTATTTAGAAGTCACTGTTCAGATATTTGCCTGAACACACCAATGCTCAACATGTCAAAAGGGCAGGATCCATACAAATGTCCTGCCTGTAATATTTGTTTGGGCCCTCTTTGGTCCCCAACGTTCCCTGCATTGTGTGAGGAAGGGATTAGGGGGCTTATTTATTTACTTTAATAATATGTATATATTATATAATTGTTTTTTAAAAAAAATCTTAAGAGGTTTACAACAGTATAAAATAAAACATTAAAATTATTGATAAAAAGTTAAAAGCAGGTATTAAACATATTAAAAAGATTATTGAAATCAACACTAACTAAAAATAAATAAAACACATGTAACTTATATAGTGTTGATTTGGGTTCTTAACAAACCTTTCTGATCTTCCCAGGTTGTTTTTGATGTGAAAGTTTTGGAACAAACTGTAATGCAAAGTACTGTATCCTTTAAAGTAGTTCCCTAAACTCCATTGAGGTGTTAAGATGAAGCACATGCCACACAAAAGAGCAGCAAGAAGTTCTTATTGAGACCTCATTTCACATTCAGACACACAAACCAATTGGTTTGGAATTTACAAGCCCTAAACAAATGTCAACTTCTCTTTCATCTCCAGAAAAACAAGCAGAGAGAAATAGATGGATGCCTAATTTCTTTTACTGATTTTTGTAAAATCTCTGAATGTAACCCTGTTCAACTGAATCTGGAAGGTTTCTTTAAATAGTGCACTGAGACATATTTCGCTAAAATAGCTATATCCTTTTGAGTGAAATCCCTAAAGGTGATTGTATAATTTCCGGCTACCTACCTGAATCTGTATAATTTGTTGTTATTGCTCATTTAATTATCATAACTTGCAGCCCAGTCATATTAATATTTACTTTTAAATCACTGGAACTTAATTCATTAAGACTCCTTAACAAGCCTGCACAAGTGTTCACTTAGACGCACAGTTACTTAAGAGTAGATTCTTCAGATCTCACAAGGAGTTACTTAAGGGTAAGCAAACCTAGGATCAGTCTGAAAGGCTGCTATGCACATTTTATTGGGGTTTAGCCCCTTTAATTGAATGTGGCTTCTTCATAAGGATGCATAGAATTGGAATACTTGGGTCATATTTCATCCAATGCTAATCATACTGAAGAGCAAACTAGTTGAAATTAAGGATACAAATAAACATAGGTTTCAGCTGGTTTACTCTGAGTATGATTCAGCTGGATACAACCCATAGTATGTTCACAGGACATTTCAAATGCTCAAAGCAGTTCCTATGCATTGGATAAGATTTGTTAAAATATCTATAATTTCTGAGTTAGAAAAACCTTTCTGTGACAGATAATTGCATTTCCAGTTACAAAGTGTAAAGTCTTAAAATTGCAAATGCAAGAGATAAAATTCAAGTGCTCTTATTCTAACACCTCTTTAGTAAATAAGAATAACAGAGATGAGGGAGGGGGAGTTTAACCTATTCCCCCCTCATAAAATTCACAGAACATTTCTTCGGAAGACAATAAAGCTGAAAGAAACTTTTTTTTTATTTGCTGTGAAGATTAGCACCCTTTCAGGCAATTTAGCTGCTGAAGAAAAGAGAAGGAAGACACAGTTCTGCATATCAAAGCTGTTTAAAAGAAGTGTTAAAAAGGTCTGTGGCTCACTATGAGAGGGCTTAAAACCAATGGCACACTTGGCTAAGAGAAAGATAGTTGGCACAGCTCACTTGCATTGTGAAATCAATATTCAGATTGTACACATTTTAGAAACATAGGAAGCTGTGTTATATCAGTTCAAACCATTTGCCCATCTTTGCTGATTTAGCAGTGAATCTGTAGGGTTTCAGTCAGGAATATTTCCCAGATCTTAATGGAAGGGCTGGGGGTTGAACCTGGGACCTTTGCCTGCAAAACATGTGCTCTACCATTGAGCTATAGTCCTTCATTTAAGATACAGAAACATAGGAAGCTGTCTTATACCGATTCAGACCATTGCTCAATCTAACTCAGTATTGGCACTGACGCAGTGGCATTCTAGGGTTTCAGACGCATTTCTCAGTCTAAGCCCTACCTGTAAATGCCGGGGACTTGGCCCTTTTGCATGTAAAGCAGTTGTTATGCCAGTGAGCTATAGCACTCCCCCTATTTCTTGTGCGTTTGCATTTTTATAAAATATAGGGGGGGGGCTTCCTATTTCATCTTTTCAGCAACCCATTGTATATGCCCTTGTTTTTTAGAGACACCATTTAGGTAAGGAGTTTTGTTTCTCACCAAGCTTCCCATCACCTGTGTTTATTCCTCAGGAAGACCTATATTTCTGGTGATTCCTGGTTCGAAAACACTATTGTTGCAGACCATGCAACACATCCTTGCTTAACAAAGTCTATGCAAAACATCCTTGCTTAACAAATTCCTGGCAGCTTCTTCTATTGGGCAAATATTTCCCCCTCCTGATACTAATTTCTTTTTTAAAAAAAATGCTATCCTGCCTTTCTTTTAAAACAGAGATTTCCAAACTGGAGGTTAAATTAACCCCTTTCCAGCCCCTAGAGAAATGCAGGGAGTGTTTGTGCGAAACACCTACACACTGCAAGCAACACACTAACGTGTCACACACACACAGTTTGAAAAACTCTGTTTAAAAAAGTAAACCAAACCAAACCCTTCAGGTTTCACATGCATGGTTACCCTTGGAAACAGATGTCTGGCACTCAGACCCTCAGGTGTGGGGGGGGGACTTAGACACCTCCTCCCCTTGCATAGCTGCCAAGTTATCCCTTTTTTACAGGGATTTTCCCTTATGCTGAATAGGCTTCCTCGCGAGAAAAGGGAAAACTTGACAGCTATGTCCCCTTGCCCTCCTTTCTCCCCTACCCCCAGCTTGCTTTGTCTTAAGTGAAGCAGTTATTTGGTTTACTGTACTTACACAGTAGTTATGTGAAACATATAAATCTGCCCTGTGCAAATGCCCCTGTGTTAAAAAAGAAAAGAAAGATTACATTGTACCCAATGTAGAGGACTTTTTGTATATAAAATGTATGTTGCTGATTGTCTGTATTTAGTACTGCATCTTAATTGCAATATGCAAAGTTCTATTACAGTGGTACCTCTGGTTACGAACTTAATTTGTTCCAGAGGTCCGTTCTTAAGCTGAAACCATTCTTATCCTAAGGCGCGCTTTCACTAATGGGGCCTGCTGCTGTGCGCACGCCTCTGGTGCGCGATTTCCATTCACATCCTGTGGCAAAGTTCGCAACCAGGAGCAGCTACTTCTGGGTTAGCGGAGCTCGTAACCAGAAGCTTTCGTAACCAGAGGTACCACTGTATTGTAATGCACTGCAGAGGTAGCCAACATTATACCCTCCAACCTTTGTTAGACTCCAACTCCCATCAGCGTCAGTTAGCATTACCAATGGACAAGGATGATGGGAAGCTGTAGTCCAAATCAGCTGAAGGGCACTATGTTGGCTACCTCTGCACTAGGAGATAATCTAATAATGGTGGCAAAATGTCTGGTAGTGATTGGTTGAACTGCTCTAATGCCGTAGAATCTCTTTAGATCATAAGCAGAACTCACTGTCATGGAAAATCTCTCATCTCACTAAACGTCCCCCCTCCAAATACTCAGAAAAATAAATGAATACCAGATAAATAAAGCAAAGGCATGCAGCTGGAGGTGTGAATTTTTTTGCTGCAGCAAAGGGCCCCTTGCTTGAGCCATACCATGTTTATAACACGTATGGCATCTTACATAAAGTGAACGAAAATAGAGTAGTCAGATTTGCCTAGAGGAGACATGGATTCAAATCTCTGCTTATATAAAAGTTAAAAACTGTAGTATTATTTTATAATGAAGATACATTCCTCTGTTTCTCAATAGAAGGCCTTTAAGAGTGTCTTCCAACTTGTTTTCTGTATGGGAATTCTGTTGGTGATTCTTTTGAAAGAACACACACCGGAAATATTTCATAGGAAAGTCTTTCCCAACCTGGTGCCCTCTAGTTCTCTTGGCCTGCAACTCGCATCAGCCCCAGCCAGCACAGCTGATTAAAACTATAGTTTCCAGCTTGAGGAAAACTGATGTATGATGATAATCCATACTTCTCAGACTTTCTTAGTGAAGCCATAACAGAGATGAATTTTATGTATTTCATGAGTTTCTGCACTGTTTTCCAATAAACATTTCCAGGGCACTTTACAGCAATAAATAATGAACAATGAAAACAATTAAAGCAGCAAAAATAACTTTATTTTTACCCCAGTAAAGCAGCAGGTAAAAATAGCATTCTTCAAATCTGTAACTATACTTGATGATCTGATAAAGTTAATAGTCTTTACTTAGACTTTGTTATTTTAACTCATGCTTACAGTATTCTACATGCCTGCTTTATAGTTTTGTTTTTCATCTTTTAATTTTTGTCTGTTATAATTGCTCTCTCTTTTATATACATTGTAAAATGAAATAATAATAAAAAGCTTACACAAAAATATCAGTATTTAAAATTCCATAGATATTAAAATCTCAATAGATGTTTGGAAATATAAGTGTTTGCCTGGGACTAAAAATACATCAAATTAAATGTCAAACAAGCCTCCTTGGGGTGCCACAACTGATGTGAACCAGTTCTACCAGATCCAAGCTGAGTATCCTGTCTTAAACCATGCCAACGCAATAGTATTTTGCTTATATTGTATACTGTTTATTTTTATCTTTTATTTACAGGCATTTTTAAGAACCTGGATTTAGACTCAATTGAATCTGTATTGCCTCCTAATTTTTTTAAGCAAAAGTAGTAACAAGAGAAGCAGGAATGTTTTGGCACAAGAACAATCAACAAATGAATCTCAGCGTTGAATGATAGTAGCCATTAGTAGCAGAGTTGTTTTACAAGCTAATTGGTGGCTTTAGCATCTTGTAGGATTAGTCTACTGTAATTACCCTTCTTCTCCTTGGTACTCAGTGGCACACTTCAGGCACAATTTTGCCAAACTCAAGCACCTTTAAGTCTCAAAAGTTTTAATGGGAGACATTTAAGCATGTGCGGAACTCTGCCACAGAAATTAATCAGCATGAAAAAGTGCTTAACTTCAGCTTAATTCTATCCTTCCTGTTAACCTTGCTATAATTGCCAATGGCCCATTATTCTTAAATTGAGCATACACAAAGAAGAGGTTACTTCTGGCATACAGGCTTCCATTAAAACAACCACAACAACCCTTTCTGCTTTAATTTGGGCCTTGAGGAATATATTTTTAAAACAGATGGCAAAAAGTCTTCTGTAAAACAATAAGTCATTTATTAAATAAACAAGACACTATAATGGGGAAAATTACAAATTATGGCAGATGATCTTAAGGCACTTCTTACAGAAGGCAGACATGCTTTTTCATGTGCATCTAAATCAGTAATTTAATGTACTTACTGAGTGATACCTACCGGTAGATAAGTCATAGACCAGATCCATTGGGTATGACTAACGCTGGATATCACCTAATGTATGCTTTTTAGTTTAAGCATGTTAATATGAGGTGAGACTCCTTAAACATCAGAGCATCATGAAACTAAGCTCAGCTGTATCAGTCAATTAAATATTTTGGGGCAGCAAAAAAAGAGCTCTCTTATACTGAATATTTTTTCATACATTAAAAATATCATAGGATAGCTTTATTGGAAATACTGTATTCTAATGTAAAAAAGAGAACCTATTAAGAAAAATAGCATTTGTTCATAATACTCTGGCTCAAGCTGCAAAGTGCTGTAGATTCAACATCTTTCAAACCTAAACAAATGTATAAATCTTTGAAAATTTCAACTTTGAGGTGAAGTTATTTCAAGCTACCAAGATTTCAACCTTTAGAAGCTGAAATTATGTAGATTTAATCTACATAAGCACAAAAGTTTCATTTCTAAATAAAGGTTCCAGCAAAGAGTTAAGTTTTAAGCTCCATTGATTTCAGTAGGAAAGTTAAGCACTTGCTTAGTGCACTTTCACTCTGTGAGAGGAATGAGGAATAGATATGTGTGGGATTTGAAACTTCAAGTGGATCATGCCAAGAGTTCTACTAGAGAAGAAAAGGGTTTTTTTGGGGGGGGGGGGGCAGATTACGAGGTTGGAAATATAATAGTGTCCACTTATCTTTATTAGTAGAGTACATGCATTTCCTCATCCATTCATAAGATGAGTTTTGTCTTTGACTGTGGGGAGAGACTTGATCCATATTAATTGTTTCTACAGAAGGTGAAGCCACAGA
Organism: Zootoca vivipara; assembly: GCF_963506605.1. Classification (NCBI taxonomy): domain Eukaryota; kingdom Metazoa; phylum Chordata; class Lepidosauria; order Squamata; family Lacertidae; genus Zootoca; species Zootoca vivipara. The sequence continues at coordinate 21,734,693 of NC_083294.1, forward strand.
ACTAGTAAGATTTGGGGAGCTGTGTTTAGCAGCACTGTATGAAACCCTTTTAGGAGATAAGGAATTCATTTGTAAACAAGTATCTGACCTGGAGGTTCCTTGGTTGTAAGAATACCAATCTTCCCTTTCTAGGTCATAATGAGAACCCCAGCTCCCCAAAGACTGGTTTACCAGCCCCACCCTCCACCGATGACGGCTGCTGCGGCGCGACCGCCATTGTGGAGATGCCCCGATGTTGCGCCGGCAACCCACTCCATAGCATGCTCTGCTTTTTCCTGCTTGGGCAGAAGCGAGGGGCGGGCCAGAGAAGGGCGTCAGCGGAGGCCAATGCAAGTCCGTAACCCCCTCGGTTGGGGGCCAGGGCCACCCGAGAGCCCCTGGGAGCCTGAGGGGGGAGGGGAGGGCTTATGCACCCAGCTTCCTGTCTCTCCCTGTAGGGTTTCCCCTGTTGACAAGGCTAGTTTAGTTCTGTCCTTAGGGGACAGCTGGAGAATCAATGCCTGAGTTAGGGGAGATTCCCGTCAGGGAGATTCCCATAATCCCGGTCGGGGGCCAGCAACACACATGCACACCTGGGAGCCTGAGGGGAGAGCCTATTGCATCTGACTCCCTGTCTCTCCCTCTAGGGTTTCTCCTTGTTGACAAGGCGAGTTTATTTCTGTCCTTAGGTGACAGTTGGAGAACCAATGCCTACGCAACCACTCACTTATTTTATATTTGTATTTCAATAAAAGTTGTGGCCAAATTCATGCCAAAAACCATTAAACAAAAATTCTGTCTATGGTATGAGTTATTTGAGGGGTTGGTTTGGGGGACCTCCACATGCAAACTCCCAACCATCATGAACTCCCTTCCCTTTTAGTATTTCTGTCCATGGGATCTCACCCAGCGTTTCCCTAAGTTTTCTGAAGTCGGCTTTCTTAAAGTCTAGAATTTGAGTCTTAGTATGCTTGGTTGCTCCTTTCCACTGTATAATAAACTCCAGAAGAGCATGGTCACTCCCACCTATTATGAGACCTTTCGCTTTTCAGTTTGGTGGATTTTCTTTCAGAGCTCTTTACACCTTGACACCATTCAGACTAGCACATCCATACTAATTCTAGGAAAGAGGGAAGCTGTGACCATCAGAAAGATGGGTAAAAGGCAAGCAAGAGAGTTTCTATAACAAGTGAAGGTGAAGGAAACTTCAGTATCTAGAAGTGGAAAGTTTAACCCTCATTTTCAGAAGTGGGGAAATTCAGGGACAATGACAAAATGTGACTCTCCAGGACTCTTATCTAGCCCTCAGAAGTCTCCACAGGCCACACACCCTCACTGGCACTGCTTTTCACCCTCTTTGAGTGTTTTTTGCCTGTCTGGAATGTGCCCTTGAACTCTGACCATGCCTCTTGTTTCCTGGATGAAAGATGGAGAGGGGTGTGGGAGTTTGTGTAGATGATACTGTAGTACAAGGGTAAAAATCACAACTGTTGTTCTTCCCACTTTGCCTCTGGCCCTGTCCACAAATGACATGTCATCCTCAGAAGAATGTCCAGCAGGCAATGTAGTCTTGGTATAGAAAAGGTTCCCCACTCCTTCACTTTTTTCATTTCCTTTGTAATATGTTCAGATTTTGATGGCATTAAGCAACAAATGAACATTTCAGTCAGTATCTGGGGATTAGTTGGGAACAGAGAGGGCTCCAAACTGTAAGGCAATCTTCCCCAACCTGATTTCCCTTGAGATGTATTATTATTATTATTATTATTATTATTATTATTATTATTATTATTATTTAATAATAATAATAATTTAGGGAAGCTTTTAATGTTTAACAGATCATTGTATTTTTTAATATTTTGTTGGAAGCTGCCCAAAGTGGCTGGGGAAACCCAGCCAGATGGGCATGGTATAAATTATTTATTACTACTAATACTACTACTACTATTTATTAAAGATTTTCTTGTGTTTCTTGTGTAACAAAACAAACACGGAAAAGTATATACGTGAACTCACTCTGAAACTTACTTATAGATGGTACCTAACAGTAGGAAGCTGGCACTGGTACACCCAGGAACCTCACTTAAATGCTGGGAAAGCTGCCACTCCGCTATTTTGAACTACGACTCATATCAACCCTAGCCTGCATGGCTGTTCCCCAAAACATCAGAAGAATACCAGGTTTGGAAAGGCAAGGCAAAATGAAGTGGCCAGTGACTTGTCGCTCACAATCCACCATCAGTTTCTGCACAATCCTTATTGAAATGAAATAAACTGCATAAGAGCACAGTAGTTTCTGATTATTGCAATGGAGCATGTGCAGGAATCTTTCATGATGTATTGTGCCCTATATTAACAGATGGGATAATTGTTGTTTAGATATTTCACCCACCTAAATGTCTTGGTCTAGCCTTCTGTTCCATGGAAGAAAGAAGGCTCGGCACTCAAGAAAGAAATGTTAAGGGCATGAGGAATAATTGGCTTCTTTCCCAAATTCAGGGACCAAAGATGTCTGGAAGGCAGGCAGGCGGACATACATTCTTTCACCACATGCCAACAGTTTCTCTGATCCCTGGTCCATCTCTTTCTCCAAAGGAAATGCAAGAATTTCAGTCAACAAAATGACCACTCTTGTACAAACACTCTGGCCGCTCTGGCTGCTCCTCCAGTTCTTCTCTTTGTGTTTATGAAAGGATGTGTGCAAATGGAGAAAAAGAAACAAAGTGCTGCGAAGTAAAAACACACCTGCAAAATGTTCTGGCTTTCCACTTGTACAAATGTATTCCACAAACATTTATTGCATAAAATAGATTTTTCTTTGTTACAGTTACAAAATACTTATTGACTCAAACTTACTGCATGGTTTTCAATGAGTCAAACTGATGTTAAATAGTCACTATTGTTGTATGCCACTCCTGTCTTTGAGCTATGTAAGATTCCAGGGTTTCAGGCTCCCACTCAGGGTCTGTATTTCCTTTTGGAAATGCACATCAGAGACTGGTATTAGTAGGATATATGGTGTATTTACACATATATACAACCTGAGCCTCCAGGGGAGGTGTTCACAGCATTAACACTCCAAGCAGGCCTTGCTTTTCTCACAGCCCAAGCCTTGAATGCAAATAAGCTCTCAAACCTCGCTCTCAGAACATTGCTCTGACTCTACTGTTCCCGCTTTACTTCTAGGTTACATTACTGCCTCTGCTCTACCCTAAGCTTCTAACTCACATTGTTTCTAACTCTTTACTGTATTTTAAACTCTGGCTTTATCGGTTGCAGGAGGGGCCCCACCTGTTTGGCTGTCTCACTAAGTCTCTTGCAGCCCATGTTTTCTGAATGGCCCATAACCTGCCTATTACCTCAAAGGGAAACTAGCTGATCTTAATTATCTTTTAACACTTTCTGATCCAAGGATTAGCTCTTAGCACCCCAAACCTTGATTAGATTCTAATACTTTGCTGGATCCAGGGATTGTAGTTGTCTGGTAGTTTTCCAAAATTAGCAGTACTGTATTTGATTAAATTCTAACACTTACTGGTTCCAGGGATTTAGAGGAACCTGGCACCCACAAACTCATATCACTATATAACTACTAGGCTAGTGATAGCTAAGGCATTGTTCAACTTTTATAGCAATATATTTTATTTAGGGCTGTCAATAGATTAGACATATTTTTGTTATTAATCTACCTTTTAACCAATTGATATATTGAGTTCAAATATAGTTGCATTTCCCCCCACGAGATACTGCTTTTTGTGCTACTGAGTGACATAACTTGCAACTTGATTAATAAAGGATCATTGTTAGAAGGACCATCTTTATCATTTCCTTACACATTCTGCTTGCAGTAATAAACTAGGGCTACAAGTGGCTTGAAATCTATATAAACTGTGCTCTTAAGGTATAACAGCTCCAAAAAAGTTGTCTTTTTGTTCTTAAATCTATTGATTAAAACTTTTCAGTTCTGATTTTAACCTTTGGGTACTGCCTTATTAAAAACTCTGCTGTGTGTTACATACTAACTACATCTAATGAAAACATATTGCAATCAAAAGTAAGCAGCATTTTAGCAAATTAGAATTAAAATATGTCTTCAAAGCCTTTCCTTATCTTCCTTCATAATTATCTCCTGAATGTAAACAAGGTAAAACAGACTGGTTTACCAGATAAAATGATCCTGCAATGATCCTGCGGCAAGTGACTACAGTGAAGTGCAGTTTTTGTTTTGACATACCAAATTTTCACACCAGGAAGTGCAAGTTTCTCCTTTAATTGTCACCATGGAATTTCTAAGAACTTTTCAAATATGTTTAGGAGGATTGTTGTTGTTGTTTAGTCGTTTAGTCGTGTCCGACTCTTCGTGACCCCATGGACCATAGCACGCCAGGCACTCCTGTCTTGCACTGCCTCCCGTAGTTTGGTCAAACTCATGTTCGTAGCTTCGAGAACACTGTCCAACCATCTCGTCCTCTGTCGTCCCCTTCTCCTAGTGCCCTCAATCTTTCCCAACATCAGAGTCTTTTCCAAGGATTCTTCTCTTCTCATGAGGTGGCCAAAGTATTGGAGGATAAAAGCAACATAATTCTTGCTTTGTTCATTGATACCAATGTAAGTTGATGCCAATTTGATATTGCATGGGCTGCTCAATATCCCTTCTTTGAATTTTTGAACTGAGATATAAAAGAATAATTTTCTTGCCTACATTTTAAGTTAGTGTATTTATTGTAGGGTGGTTTTTTTTGTATTTTTACTTATGATCACAAGGAATAACAGCAAAAGCATTTCCTGTAGTAGCTTACACCATACTGGAATGAAAACATCTGTATCATTTATTGCAACCTTTGCCATTCCATGCTGGCTGGAGCTGATGGGAGTCCAAAACATCTGGAGGGCACCACATCAACAAAGGATGGTTTGTTAAAAAATTGTGTATATAAAGCAACTTTAAGGTCTGTTATAATGTTTAGTTTTTTTTAGAAGGTGGAACCCATTGTTATAGCCTAAGATAATCAAGAATCTTTGAGCTACAAAACAACTTTCAAAACTGGATAACAGAATAAGTATTATAAAAATGAATATATTTAGCAGTTTCCAAGGACCCACTCAGGAGGTGAATTATTTGCTTTGTCTGTTCATTTCACCCACCAGTAGTTAATATTTCTGAAAACTATACACAGGGCCAGACTTGGAACCCTTCCATATGTCCTTTTTTAATTGTGCATTCATGCTTATTTGTGCTCGTGATGGTAATGGGATACCCTGTTTCTCATATTTTAAGACATACCCATAAAATAAGACATAGCAGGATTTTTAAGCATTCAAGGAATATAAGCCATACCCCGAAAATAAGACATAGTGATAGGCGCAGCAGCAATGCTGGCCGCGGCAGGAGGAGGAGGAAAAAAATAAGACATCCCTTGAAAATAAGCCATAGTGTGTTTTTTTGAGGAAAAAATAAATATAAGACATGTCTTATAATATGAGAAACACGGTAGTTATATTCAAACTAGCTTTCAATACTGTTGGTGTCTGCAAAAGTTTTGGGGCCAACATATTGCTTCATTTCCAATCAGTGTGTGTCCTGTAACTTCCTACTGAAATCTGGTAACTTTTTATACCACAAATCTTACATTTTATCTTTTTTGTCAAACTCAGTGCTTTCCCCCTAGAAAAATAGGTGCCAGTACTCACCATGAAGTTGTTACAGTGTCACCCTCGAGTACCCCTAAAAGTGCACTGGTCAAACCTAAGTTGCATTACATTTTAAGAGTGCACTCCAGATACCAGTACTGTAATGGGAAACATCAACTACTAAAGCAGAATGGGATGTGGACAGTCCAATACAGTATAAATCTACCCATAATGCACTTTTGCTGTGTCAATGACATATTGTAGACTACACCTGCAGAAAAACCACCAATCTAGGTGGCCCGACATGATAGTTTTTGGTAGTTTGCCCCCTTTATTGTAAATAATAATAAAAAATTATGTATATAAAAAGAATAATTTGTTGTTGGAGTGGACTGGGCTATTGGGTTGGACCCCAGCTGTTTAATTCTTTCCTCTTTGCTAACTTTTCTCCTCATAATTGCTCTCAAGCTGCCTTTGTCTCAGAGCAGAGTGCTTCTAACAATGAAAATAGCTAGAGGAGAAAAAGGTTAAGCAGCCCATTCCTGCATTGCTCCTTCATTTAAACTTGAAACTTCTCGTTTTGTTTTTTTGTTTTGTTTTGTTAAGCATAGCAGAAAGATACAGGTAAGTATGTGGCATTCTAGTTTGGACCTCAACCTATGACTTTTTGAAGATGGCTTTGGATGCAAACAGGCCAGGGTAAGCTTCTTCCATCAACAACCTGCATAGAAATCTGTGCAAATATTAAGTCAAAAGATTTGGCAGACTTTGGTAAATTTGAAACTGATTTCATCTGCTCTTGTATATCAAATTTAAGAATTTTTCTCTGTAACATCTTAACAAATCAAATATATGCAGTTAACTTAGGTTCAATTCAGATAACATGTCAAACCATGGTGAAGGAAGCTTGAGGCTGCAATCCTATACCTATTTAGTAAATCCCATTGAATGTAATGGGGCTTATAGGGTCCTCATGTTTCATACTTTATAGAGGACAGTCTCAAAGGGTTATCCAATCCATGTTTGGTCAGTGGTGCCACCTGGGCCAGATTTTGGGACAATGGTACAATACCCCACTGAGCAGAATGAGCAGGAAGGTCCTCAAATGCAGCAAGAGAGCCTTATCACATTTTGAGGTAAAGGAGTGTATATAAAGAGAGATAACATCATAAAACTATTAACTTGGGGATAAAATAATGTATCTGTTTAAAAATACCACTAGAAAGGAATGCAAGGCTTGGACTACAGGCTGAGCAGGAACACAGATCACCTGGTCACACTCTTTCCCACTATGGAGATATGCACCAAAGTTGTATTTTAAATTATAATTCTTTATTAATTTGCATCTATACATGTAAATCAGAACATGCAAATCTGTGCCCTCTTATTTGATTATGTGTTTCATGTCACCTTCATGGTGACATGAAAGTGGCCAGGACAGTGATTTCCTTCTGAGTACAGTTATACCTCTGGATACGAATGCTGCGGGTTACATACAACACAGATTACGAACACGCCGAACCCAGAAGTAACAGAATGGGTTACTTCCGGGTTCGGAGGTTCGCGCATGCACAGAAGCGCCGAATTGCGACCCGCACATACGCAGAAGCGCTGACGTGGGTTGCGTACTGCTCTAGATGTGAACAAGGCTCTGGAATGGATCCTGTTTGCATCCAGAGGTACTACTGCATTGTTTCTGTGTGGTGTCTGAAATGGCAAGACACCGTTTTGTCCAGAAGCTGCTGCACTACAAGTGGGGAGTAAATTTATGAAGCTGAGCAGACAGAATGTGAAAGCACACCTACAGCCCTGAGCCATGATTTTTCTTTGGTAGACAGATTGATACTATTTAAATAGGATTACACTAACAGGTTATAACATTGTATGGTCTACATTTACAGTAGCACACAAATCCTGGTTAAGTTTCCAAATGATAGTGCAAACCATAGTTTGGCATGATGTCTCAAATGAATTGTGATATGAGGGATGTATGTTTCTTGAATATTGGGATATGTCAGGGCTTGAAGTGGGAACTCATGGTCTGAGGCAGGTACCATGGTGCACTCAAGTCACAGAACCCTTTTCAGGTACAGAAAGAAATAGTAGCATTGAGCATCAGCCCCTGGGATTAAGTGGCAGTAGGCCTTTGGTACTGCCAGGCCTTCTACAGCTACTAGGAGCCTGGCACTATGTCCTTGTCCTGGTTACTGACAGAGTACCCCACAATTGGGTCAGTGGATCACAGGTGGGGAAAGGGGAGTTGCAGTTTCCCCATGGCATCTCATTGGCCACTTGTGAGAACACAGTGCTGGGCTAGATTCAGCTGTCAAGCTCTTATATTTTTAATATTAAACTGAGAACAACATGCAGCTTCCAACACACTGGCCTGTTTCAAATAGTAATTTAAAACATGGTTAACATTATTTAGCTCAAGCCACAGCTCACACAGGCATCTCCTCTTCCACAGAGTGAAAGCTTCTGCTCTTGGTTTTGGCAAAACCATAGTTTCTCATTATGGATGAAATCCAGGGAACTGTGGTTTGATCATTGTTATTAACTATAGAATTAGAATAAACGACAGGTCCCTAAGTTTGTATGTAATAAAAAACTGGTGTAGTCAAAACTGAACATAAAACTTTTAATTTTTGTTCTCTCGCATTCAAAAAGATACTGGAATCTCACTGCAGCTATTTTCCCTCCAAACCAGGATGGAGAACGTGTGACCCTCTAGGTGTTGCTGGAATCCAGCTTCCATGAATCCCAGCCAGCATGGTCAATGGTCAGGGATGATGAATGTTGAAACCTTGCAACATCTGAAAACCACAGGTTCCTCATCACTGATAATACTCAGCTTTTGTGGGCGCAAATTAGGTGCAGATGAGTATCACATTTAGTACTGCAAAATATGGATGGAAATGTGGCTTCTCATTTGTCTTAAGGTGTCATTGGAAATACACATCATTACCTTCTTTTGGCAGCTGCTGCATCTAGGTGCATATCTAGGTGTTCTCCGAAAACAAGACACCTTATATTTATTTTTCCTCAAAAAACAAAACACTATGGCTTATTTTCAGGGGATGCCTTTTTTTTTCTCTCCTCCTGCTGCGGCCAGCATTGCTGCTGCGCCCATCACTATGTCTTATTTTCGGGGTATGGTTTATATTCCTTGAATGCTTAAAAATTCTGCTACAGCTTATTTTATGGCTATGTCTTATTTTTGGAGAAACAGAGTAGGTATGTGCAACCCCTTTTTGCACAAGAGTCTCTCCTGTTCAGTTGAATTTTAGAAGTAGATTTTAGTTAATCAATAATTTAAAAATCAGAACTTCAAGAGTACCTCCCCTTCTCTATTAATTCTGGTGTCCAGAGCAACCCTGATGTCATTTAGTTGAGAATATCAAGACATGAAATCATAAGCTCCCCTGCTTCAGTACAAAATTTAAACCACAGGAATCTTGAATTAAACAATGGAATGGAACATAAGCTGGTGATGTGCCATCAAACTTATTTCATGGCTTCAGGTTAGAGATGTGAAGACCCAGGAAAAAATAAAACAAAACCGTTTTATTTCTTCTAATCCCCCCAGCCTTTCCCTTCCCCATGACATGTGAAAGGATAGATAAGTTTGTTTCAACCTGGGCAAACCTTCAGCTTTTAGAAGTCCATGATAAATACAATGACAAATACGAAGAAACGAACTGATTGTGGTGGCTCAGAAAAAGAGGTTGATTAAAATTCATGTAATACCCCCCCTTGCTTTGTCACACCTCTGTTTATGGATACGAGTGCTTTATGTCTGCTTCACATTGTGGAGGACTGGGAGACACAGGGTGGTAATCAGTGCTAACCCTGCTCATGGTTGACCCAATACTAACTTAGCTACATTACTCTCAGTGGGTCTACTCTGAATAGGACTTACTTGAATAATTTTCAGATCACACAATCATTTTCCTTTACTATAATGTTGGTGGTTTCTCCTGTTCCTGGAAGGGGGAAGGTTCCACCTTTTCCTCATAAATTGGAAAAAAAAGAAAAAAAATGCTAGGTTGATTGCAGTTCAGCAGTTATAGCTCCATTTGTAATATTTGTAATTATTAACCCAAAATTATTTACTTTTAATATACCAAACACAATAATTTAATGGCAAACCGACCCCCCCAAAAAAATTCCCCATGGATTCAAACATCCGAAAATTTTACATTTGAAACATCCAATCAGCAAAAAGTTGGCTGGTGTGTAACCTCCACACTAAAAAGCAACATCTGCATTTGGACAAGCAAACTCAGCAAATTTGCAGAGTGTCCTTATTTTGCAAAATTTATTGCTAGTCATGAAAAGGAACAAGGAGTTTGCTCTCAAGCACTGGAAATATTACTTAGCTATGTGTCAAGGTTCCAAATTTTTATCAGGCATTGCCCATGCACCTTCAGGCATAACTTTTTAGCCATAAGTACTAGAAACTTCTGTTTAAAATGAAAGTTGTTCTTAGGAAGCTGGATTTTGTGCCTAATACTGCACTGTGTACTTTTCCTGTACTTCTGCAGAAACACAGCATATGCCCAGTCCTGACAACAAGCTACACCGACTCAGTGTAACCCTTAGTTTCCTTGTAATTGTAATTAGCTCCACCCTATTAAGAGAACACAATAAAAACATTTTAGAAAGAACATTGCTCCATGTAAAAATTCTTCAGTCTCAAATCAAGCAAAGTATGGGGCATACAAATCAAGCAAAGACTTGGGGCATTTATTCCAAAAAAGTTTTTCCAGCCATAACCCCCTTTCTTTCTGTCCCTATTTGCAGTCTTTGCAGTCAAGAACACAAGGTTCCCAGCTTGAGCTTTTGCCACATCACAAGTGACCTTGCCAAATGATGTATTGCTGTTTTCTCCCAGGCCTTGATTTGATGTGAAGTTCTCAGTATTTTACAAATGGCTGTTGTGATGCTGGGGCTGGGGAGTTGGGTCTCTTGCAAACAGCTTTGGCATTCCCATTGTGAACTGTAGTGCTCCATGTACCCATGCTTTATCATGTTCTTCCTTTAACACAATGATCTTACTGAGATGCCACAACTTGCTGGAGATTTCCATTGTGCTGTAAGCCATTCATTGGAAGAGGAGCAGGTGGTGGAGGTGGTGGGAATAAACTACCAGCCATTTCTGAATGAGTCTGTGGGTCAGGCATTGGGATGGGACTCATTGAACCTGAGTCACTCTGGATGGAACTAAGGCTGCTGCCATCAAAACTTGTCATTTTCTTCTTCATTAATTTTCTTTCTTTGGCTCTTCGGTTCTGGAACCAGATTTTTACCTACAAGGGCAAATAATATAATGGTTTCAGTTGCTTACCACAAAATTATAAATACTTATGTCCCTCTTTATATGCCTTTCTCTAATTAAATCACTGGGAAGGTGTCTGTTGCACATTTGGGTCCAATGTGAGGGGCAGCAAAACAACAAAATGGATGTATTTGCCACCCTTTACATTTGTTGATAGACTCTGTGACATCAGACAGAAAGGCACAGACATTGTGCTTCTAAGAAGTTGTGTGCAAGCAAGCAGTGCCATCTTTAGTACCCTCACCTAACGTTACAGACACACCACCATCATTAACGTTTGAGTGAACTTACTCAACTTCTGGTGGCAGCTTGTGCCACCAAGATGGCACCACTTCTAGATATGATTTCCGTTCATGTGTCTTAACAATTGGATACTCTTGCCCAGTGCTTTTTTTTCTTTTAAAAAATGTTTTTTCCTACTCATATTGAAATACTGCCCCTCAATGAGGCCCAACATAGATTCACAAAATGTTTAGGGGTATGCATACCCCCATGTAGCCCCAGAAAAAAGCACTGCTCTTGCCTCCCAGGCTCTGTTAGAGATATTATATGGGCAAGAGAAACAAGTGAATCAGAAGTTGAGAGAATTACAGTATTGCCTGATATTGAAATGAGGGGGCAGGTATGCAATGTGCCACTATTTCTTACTGTGAGAATAGTAGTGTTATGAAGCACACAATAGTGTTCCCATTTTTGAAATATTGATAGATATCTTAGATGCCTGCCATGAAAAGCTTCATCTAATGACTCCTGCATATCAAACCACTGTTAAAGCGACAGAAGCAGGCTGTGCTGGTTTTTCTCTGATAAGTTGGCAACAACTTGGGGGGAGGGGGACTCATAGTTCAGCACAGAGCATGTACTTTGCATACATAAAGGCTCAGATTCAATCCCTGGCACAGGTGGCAAATGATGGGAAAGTTCCCTACTGCTGCCTCTCAGGGTAAAGAGTGAGATAAACAGTGTGACCTGATCTAAGGTACATTCCTTTCTTTCCAACCTTAATGCAGCCTTTGCAAACCTGATGCCATCCAGGTATGTTGGACGACAACTTCGATCAACCACAGCCAACATGCTAGTTAGCTTTTCTTAAAGCATACTTCATGCATTCCACAAGTTTTCACTCCCATTTCAAGCTTAAAACCTTAAAAATAACTATACAGAGTCACCTTTAGTACCACCTTTTCAAAAATCTGAGCAAAGACTCAATAAGGTGTGCTTAATACCTTGTTCATGGCAATTTTTGTCTATTTATAAATAATAAAAACATTTAGACCATTTATTGATAAAACATTATTAAAGTGAACAGCCATGGTGAGTTGAACTGAGCCATTTTATACATACCTCCCTTGAAAGCTTTGCAATTTTTGTTTTAACACCACCAAAATTTGGTCCAGTAATTTACCTCTTTTGTATTGGAAACCATACTCTACCTGTCTCTCTGAAAGTCTCAGGTTTGCAGCAAGTTCAGACTTTCTCCTGATTGTAATATATCTATTGTAATGAAATTCCTTCTCTAGTTCTAATCGCTGATGATCTGTGTAAACAACACGGTACTTCTCTCTTGTCCTTGTTTTACCTGTTCAGAAAAACAAAAACAAAAACAAAATACGCATAGGTATTTCTAAACCAGAAAATTTGGCATGTCTTATGTTTGTGTCTTGATTGACTGAAATAAAGATGTATACATATATTATGGAGAGTGCCAGGATACACACTCCTGCATACTCTCGCTTTCTTGACAGTAGTAGTTTGTATGTGTATACATTCCTGCATTGCAGGGGGTTGGACTAGATAACTCTTTGGGTCCCTTCCAGCTCTACAATTCTATGTATGTTGTCTCCTGATAATGAACTATACAGAGAGAGAAATAAAGGAAGTGTGACTGTGCTCCTTGATTTCTTTGTGACTTTCAGTACCATTGATCATGGTATCCTTCTGGACTGGCTCAGTGGAATGGGAATTGAGGGCCCTGTGTCCCAGTGGTTTGAATCCTACCTAAGGGGACAAATAGTAGTGGTAGAGTGCTTCCTGGCTTCCTGGCAGTTATGCTAGGTGCTGCAGGGCACTGTTCTATCCCCAATACTACTGTTCCTTCCTTCCTTCCTTCCTTCCTTCCTTCCTTCCTTCCTTCCTTCCTTCCTTCCTTCCTTCCTTCCTTCCTTCCTTCCTTCTTTCTTATACTGCCCTTTACCTGAGGATCATAAGGCGGTTAACAATATAAAAACACAACAAATACATAAGATAGTAACAAAAACAATGATCCCACCACAACCAACACACAGTTGGAAAGGCCATAGATTGTTTAACTAGCCAAAGGTTTGGGAGAAGAGGAATGTTTTCCCTGGCGCCTAAAGATTTGTAACAAATGTGGCAGGCTATCCTTCTTGGCGAGAGCATTCTGCAATATTCTACATAAAGAATAGCATTCTATCCCCAATGTGATTTAATATCTATATGAAGCTACTGGAGCCAGCCATTTGGAGTTTTGTGTCACGGTGCCATCAGTACGTTGATGACACCCAGCTCTATTTCTCCATAACATCTGAAGTAGGAGATGTCATGTAGGCTTTGGACTGGTGTTGGGATGAGGTGAGATAAGATAAGATAAGCTTGAATCCTGGCAAGATGGATGCACTGGGTAAGTGGATCCTGTGGCTGAGAATATGGGCTATTGTTGCGTTCCTTGACATGGTTACTCTCCCCTTGAAGAAGCAGGTATACAGTGTAGCACAGGCATCCCCAAACTTCGGCCCTCCAGATGTTTTGGACTACAATTCCCATCATCCCTGACCACTGGTCCTGTTAGCTAGGGATCATGGGAGTTGTAGGCCAAAACATCTGGAGGGCCACAGTTTGGGGATGCCTGGTGTAGCAAGTGCTTCTGGATCCAGTGCAAGTCACTGGAGGCTCCAATAGCCTTAGTGGCTAGAAGCACCTTTTACCAACTGTGAATGGGGTGACAGCTACAGCCATTCCTCAACCTGTAGAGCTTGACCACAATAGTTCCAGCACTGGTGACTTCAACACGTGCCCTCTTTGAGGGAGGACACAATCTAACACAGTGTGGAAAAATTAGCAGTTAAACCTGGTAATTATAGATGTACTCAATGCTCCAATGAGAATAGCAATGTCTGTATTACATTTTTATAGGTGTTTATAAAGGCTTGAGTGGGGTGCACTATTTGAACCAGTCCTAAATTGATTAATCATTCTGCAAACCCTTTTAATACTGGCCCTCAGGACTCTCCTAAGCCTAAGCCACAACCCTCAGCAGCCCTGCTCCATACCCTCCCTGAGTTTTTTGCCTGTCTGGAAGGTGTCCTTGATCTCTGATTGGCAAAAAACTCTTGATTGCCAAACTGAAAAATAGAGAGGGGTGTGTGAGTGTATGTAGAAACAAGCCTATGGTTCAAAGGCACAATTTACATTTGTTGCTCTGTCTACTTTTACCTCAGGCCCCACTCACCACTGGCACAACACCAGCCCTGCAAGAAGAAAATGTGACTCTGTAAAAGGTTCACCATCCTTGCTTTCCCTAGTTCTTTACAATTAGTACCACTGCTTTACTTACTCAATATCATAAGGCAAATAGGGTACCATCTAGCCAAAATGAAGCACATTTGATCTGTTTGCTATGGGAGAGTTAAACATGTCCTCAAGCAATGTGTGGATTTTGCCTGTGGATCTTGGTATTGTCTCAGATCAGGTGTGAAGTTATTCTTCTTGAGGGAAACATCCAACCTTTACCTTCTTTTAAATAAGCAAGGAATTGTATGTTGCAATTTGCCACAGTTACCTAATTTTCAGACTTTGATTTGATTGTACAGTTTGTACAATCAGCCCCAGAAAAGTCAACAAATATTCCATTGAAATAAACAGGACGTAAAAGTGCTTTATTTGGGCTGAATTGTATTTTGCGTTTTTAAAGACAACAATTGGAACACTGTCCCATTCATGTGTGTGTGTGTGTGTGTGTGTGTGTGTGTGTGTGTGTTTGGGGCACGTGGGGGAATATAGTGATTCCCAGTGGTTTCTTGGGCTCTAGCCCCTTTAAAAAAACACACGTGAGGAAAGTTTTTGTTGTCTCTTGTTTCAAAATTAATTATTATGATGTGCAAATGTGAGGGCAGAGCCATTTAAGTGTTCATTTGTAATCTTTTGTGGAAATCAGGCTGTTCTAAATGCCATGAAACTACTCACCTGATGTTTGACCTGTATTAGGATACTCCTGTTATTTTACCAGTCTGTGACTCAGCCTGAGTATTGTGTGGGATGGGAAGGGGGTGGGGGAAGTTTTCCTATTGGCCATAAAATTCACAAAGTGTTTCTTTTGAACACAATAAAAGCAAAGATCGGGCCTCTTTATTTGCTGTGAAAATTGTCACTCTTTCCGGCAGTATAACTGCTAAATAAAAGGAAGAGAAGGAAGAGACAGGGATGCACATCAAAGCTGGAAGAGGTGTCAAAAGAGGGTCTGTTGCTTGACATGGCAGATAGGCCTCTGAACTGAAGACAATGGTTGGAACGGCAAGACATGGCGGGGTGGGGGATGCTCAGACCTCACAGCTAGTTTACAAAGCAAAATAAATTAGCATGAAAACTGCCTCTGGCTCACCCTGTCCTCCTTGCTTGAGAGTTGCTCCTGTTTTACATCATTAACATCCTCTTTGTCACATGAATTAGTCTATGTCTGTGACTTCTGCAGGGTGATAAAAAAAGAGGCCATGTTGATATTCTCGTTTGTGTGATGGGGACACAGTTCTAATTATACACATTAAATCTACTTCAAAGCAACAAAGAAATGGTCCTGGGCAAAAATGTGAACGAGATCTGAAGCTCAACTGTTAGCATAGTGACTGATGTAATTGTCAAACTTATTATAGAAGTGGGGGATACTCGAATCTAGCCTTATTTTGGGTTGTATTCAAGTAAGTCCTACTTAGAGCAGACCTACTGAAATTAATGGGCCTAAATTAGGCACAACCATTAATTTTAATGGTTCTACTTTGAATAAAACATATTTGAATACAATCCATTGGTTTTACCACTTAATTCAAGGATCACCATTGGCCATGCTGGCTGGGGTTGATGGGGGTTGGGATTCCAGCACTGTCTGGAGGGCCAAAGGCCTATCTTAGTCCTCATTTCCTTGAAACAAAGCTTTATAATGTTTGACTCTCATTCACTGCTTGGTATATGAGTCTCTCTTATCCGTCCCTTATTTATCCCTCCCAGCGACGAAGGAACCATCTCTGGCACCTGGGGCACTCCGTATGGCTGCTGCTCGCGCGTGGCGGCTGTATGGGCAGCTGCACGAGTGGCATCCCATACGGAGTGCGCATGTGCCTTAGCCCGTACGGACGCCATGCAAGCGGCAGCCCGTATGGACTGCGCATGTGCGGCATCCCATATGGACTGTGCATGTGTGGCAGCCCGTACGGTCACTGCACATGTGCAGTCCATGCGGGCTGCTGCTTGCACGGTGTCCGTACAGGCTGCTGCATATGCACACTCCGTATGGGATGCCCTTGAGTGGCAGCCTGTATGGAGTGCACATGGGGGGAGGCAGGGGCCATCTTGTCACCTCTCCCAGAGTAGCACCCCCTCCTATGCTCCTGATCCTTCCACAAAGTTTTAAAGGGGTTTACTGTCATTTTGCTTATGCTATTCTGTGAGGTGCCATGTACTTTCATGGTATTAAATAACTGATATAGGACACAATCCTATGGCAGGTTCTTCTGAGCAAGCTGCCTTAAAATGAACAGCAGCTGTGGAAGAGGAGCTAACATAATATGAGGTCTTCCTGGAGAATTGCACTCTTAGCTTGTTGATAAATTGAAGTGTAATCCTCATACTTTCTTCTTTCATGCCCTTTTCTCCAAATTAGACTACTGCAATGGGCTGTGCATGAGGCTGGCACTGAAGACTACTTGGGATATGTAGCTGTTCCAAAAACTAAAATAAAAAGTACTATATTGCTGGGCAGGAATATAAACAGTGGTACCCCTGGTTATGAACTTAATTCATTCCGGAGGTCCGTTCTTAACCTGAAACTGTTCTTAACCCGAGGTACCACTTTAGCTAATGGGGCCTCCCACGCGATTTCTGTTCTCATCCTGAGGTAAAGTTCTTAACCCGAGGTACTACTTCCAGATTAGTGGAGTCTGTAACCTGAAGTGTTTGTAACCCAAGGTTACACTGCATTGCCAATTTTTGAACTTAACTTGTTGTCCGTTTATGAGCACAATTCATAGTGTTGTTGGTTTCAATCTTTAAAGCACTATTGTTTTAACAATTTTTATATGTTGTTTTTGCTTAAATCTGTTTTCATTGTATTGTGAAATTGCTTTTATGTATTTCATAAGAAGCTATTAATAAATTAAATTAGTAATAAAACAACAATAAAGTATATCTGAGGCTGCTGACAGGTTAAGATGAATCTTAAGAGATGAGGCCAGTGCTGGATTTATGTATAAGCTAAACAAACTATAGCTTAGAGCCCTACTCTCTTGGGGACCCAAAAAAAAATTAAAGGAAAAAAACACCTGGATGTACATTTCCAAAATTTAAGATAAAAACAAATAAAATAAACCTACATACAGCAAGTGTTTTGTGTTGTGTAGGCGCTTATCATGTAAGTAATGGGGCCTGCCTGCTAGACTGCTCCCTAAAATATCACTGGTTAGATACCTATTAGGTCCACAAATTACCATATAGCATATATTCAACACAAAAAACAGTGACAATTTGTTGTTGACAAAGGACAGCTGGACATATAAAGGGCCCCATTACCTTCAGTAGCTTAGGGCCTCATCAAACCTAAATCTGGCCCTGGATGAGGCAGATAGAGACCAGGTAGAGACATTTTGGTGTTAGCACACTCTCTCTGCAGTTTTCTCACCAAAACACTGACTTTTCCCTACCAGGCAAAGACTTTTATTTACCCAGACATTTTCAATGGTCTCAGGTTTACAATTCTGTAGCTCCTGGGAGGGTGCCCCAAAGGCTATAGGAAGCACCAATTCTCTCTCCCAACGGAGAGAAAGCTTCTGCCCCAGACAGGGTGAGCTGGTGCAAGGGAATACCACCACAGGAACCCAGACTTGCCCTCCCAATACCGGTATTAGAGGACCAAGCAAAAGCTCAGATCCAACAGCTTTCTACTCCGGTTAATGCCTCTAGGTAACTACCGGTACGTTAGCCCTAGATTTTATTTCCTTCCCAGAGTTTCCAGCAGGACAAAAGGTGTATTTATTCAACATTTATTCTTATATTTATATGCTACTTTTCCTCCAATGATCTCAAGCTACTGTATATGGTTCTGCCCCCCTCCCCATTTTAGTCTCACAACACTCCTGTGGGGTAGTGGGGTAGAGACTGATTGCCCCAAGGTCACCCAGTGAATTTCATGACTGAGTTGGGGTTTAAACCCAGGTCTTTGAGCTCCTAGTCTTTAACTACACTGGCTCTATATTGGTTATTTTTTTTAACCAATAAACCAAAAAAATTAAACCAAAAATATATATATTGTTTTAAAGGACAAGAGCACAGCTGTGGCCCACCCTACCTGGTGTGTCCAGGAGGACATTGGATGAGGTGGATGAATAATTTTCAGTAGTTCTCTCCTCCACCCCTTCTGTACTATAAGGGTTGTATTCAACTTACTTTTACAGTGTAGCTCCATCAATGGTTTTATTAATTTCAATGGGTCTACTCTGAGCAAAAGGTGTTTTTTTTAAAAAAAAATTGAGTTTCGCATATTATGACCGACAGTTTCCTTTTATTTTTCTTACAGCTAATAATACACAACCACCAAAATCAAATCAGCAACCAGAGAGTTGTGGGAAGGATGCACACCAAAGCAGAGTAAGTATCATATTCCTTAAATTACCGTACATGTTCTCAGGCCCGCTTTAGGATTACATTCTTAATCTACCTTTTAATCTGTCTGTAGATCTGGTTGCAGAGAGTGATTCTTAAGTTGTTCTGCTGCTTGATTTATTTTTTATTTAATAATTGTGGTTCTTAAAAATTGTTCTACACTTGGTAGGCATGCACTGGAAATTTTATCTTAAAACATATTGTAAAAACGTAAATTCATTTTCCAGATTCCTCCCCCAAATTTTCTCAGTCTGTGTCTTAAATTAATATGATTATTTTTTATCACTCGGTCTCATGTAGGTCTTTAAGGCAAAAATAAAATATTGATGGGGGCTGGGGGGCTGGCTGGCTGATATTTGCCTTTATGTATCTTGCCTTGACTCTCCTGTTTCCATCTTGCAGAATTGTTCTGAAAAAGAATGGTAGGATAATATATACAATAGGCATCTATTGTAGCTATACTTAGCATTTATATAGCATTTTAGAGTGTCCAAGTTGCTTCACATATTTGTACATTGTCTCTTTCCTATGTACAACAACCACATAAGGTAGGCCATTATTAAAAGCATCCCCATTTTCAAGAAGAGAGATGGTGGTTTCCCTAGTGAATTCATGGCTGGGGCAAGATTTGAAACAAGGACCTATCAGTTCACAATATTAATAGTGACTGCACGACAAAAATAAACAAAGGCTTACAGCCAAGTGGCAGAGCATCTCTTTGCATGCCAAGTGTTCCAGGTTCAATTCCAGGTAGGGCTTGGAAATACACCTCTCTGATACCCTTGAGAGTTGCTATCAGTCACTGTAGAGGGAATATTAAGCTAGATGGGCCAATAGTCTGGCATGGTGCAAGACAGCTTCCTAAATTCCTGTCAGTACTGACATCACAGTACAGGCAACCCCCCCCCCCCCATTTATGTGCATTCAATATGTGTGTGACCATGTATAGATGCAATGTGGTGAACCCAAAAGTGACCTGGAAACGTCATAAATACATCACTGAAACATCACTAAAAGGGCAGAGCTGGTGTTTACAGTCTTTCTTAATGGAGTTCAGGTTACAGGTAGGTAGCCGTGTTGGTCTGGATCGAAGTAAAATAAAAAAATTCCTTCAGTAGCACCTTAAAGACCAACTAAGTTTTTATTTTGGTATGAGCTTTCGTGTGCATGCACACGAAGAAGTGTGGTCTTTAAGGTGCTACTGAAGGAATTTTTTTATTTTAATGGAGTTCAGATATACATGATTTCACTGATGTGCACCATGCCTCAGAACATAACCCCCACATAAATGTACAGTGGTACCTCAGTTTACAAACACAATTGGTTCCGGAAGTCTGTACTTAACCTAAAAGTACCCATTGAAAGTAATGGAAAGTGGATTAATCCGTTCCAGACGGGTCTGCAGAGTACTCAACCTGAAGCATACTTAACCCGAGGTATGAGTGTAATTGGTTCCGGAAGTCTGTACTTAACCTGAAGTGTACTTAACCCGAAGTGAACTTTCCCATTGAAAGTAATGGAAAGTGGATTAATCCGTTCCAGACGGGTCCGCGGAGTACTCAACCTGAAGCGTACTTAACCCGAGGTATGAGTGTAATTGGTTCCGGAAGTCCGTACTTAACCTGAAGCGTACTTAACCTGAAGTGAACTTTCCCATTGAAAGTAATGGAAAGTGGATTAATCCGTTCCAGACAGGTCCGCGGAGTACTTAAACTGAAAATACTCAAACCGAGGCGTACTTAAACCGAGGTATGACTGTATATTTTTATCTAAATAATTGGTGAAAGGGAGCAAAAGTAAACCCTGGGCCAGAGAAAATGTCGAATTTAAAAACATCAGAAAAACCTGGCTGCAGGATCATGCCAAAGGCCCATCTAGTCCAGCATCCTATTCTCACAGTGACCAACCAGATGCCTCAAAAGGAAGCACACTAGGAGAACCAGAGTGCAGCAGCACTCTTCCCACTTGTGATTCCCACTAACAGGTGTACATGGGCTTTCTGCCTATGATGGTGGAAGAAGTCTTAAAATTCCAAGTATGTGGAGATTCCACATATGGTTTCAAGGGCAATCAGAGCAACTGTACAGAGTTACAGTTAAAAGACAAAACTCTTTTGTATGTATTTTGGCTATGGGGAGCTAAAGTTTGCTATTTTTCCCTCCTGAATCTCATCTCTGCATGTGATTAGGATCAGGAAAGCAACAGGGAAAAGCGACAGTCCATTGTACAGGATTCCTAAGTTAAGAGGCCTTTGAGGGTGGCAGGCCTGATTGGAGAAGGAAAGAAAGCAGATGTCTGGAAAACGTTTGGGGGGTAGATTGTTATGAGAGTCCCCACTTTATCTAAATTGTATAATTCAGTATTTGAATGATTGGTATTAATAATTGTATTATAAATTGTTATTGTCATAATGAGGATATTATTGGACAGTCCTGTAATTGAAAACTAATTAAAAAATATAAAAATAAATAAATAAATATTATTATTATTATTATTATTTAAAATATTATAAAAAGTCAATATTCATCTATTTACACCAATCACATCACCCCCAATAATTTGCTAAGAGTGTTTTGGGAATTATAGCTCTATGAGTGGTAAACCACAGCTCCCAGGATTCTTTGGGGAAAGCAATGAGTGCTAAAGTGGTATAAAAGTGCTTTTAAACTTTCCACTTTCAGGAAACTCATTCTACATTTACCTTTCTGCCTAATGCAGAAAATTCTTGAGTGGGGTTGTATTTGTATGCAGAGAGCATATTTGGTATCTATTGACAGACCTTTCAGTGATTTACAGTATTTTTTAAGTTTAACACAATTTTTATACTGCCTGATTGTAAACAAACAAACAAACAAAATCCCTCTAACTTGCTTACAAAACTTGTAGCAGGACAAGAGTTTCTGGCTCTGACAGGAGTTTATTGTTTAGTGGTAGTAACAAGAGAAGTTTCCTGGATTTCCTGAAACCGATAATGGATTAACAATCCCTGGAAATATTGCACTAAGCCCTGCAAGAAAACAAAGGAGGGAGGGAAGGGCAATAGGAATCATACAAATATATATACACAATGGTAGCTCTTGACCTAATAACCATGGAACCCTGGTTTTTTAGACTGTGATTGTTACACCTGAACTGGGCCTCATTATGCACTATTTTGCATTTGATTCTGTTTAGTGAACTTTAAGAAAACAAAGTAGATCCCAAAAGCCAGTCAATCTCTGTTTCATGGAAAAGACACAGACACAGCACATGGCATGGACCAAGTTTCTCCTCACCATGAGGTTGTACCTTGAAAAAACCCATAACCCTCATGCAGCAGCAGAGGAAGATCTGGAGTGGAGTGAGCATGAGAGTGTAAGAAGTGACCTGCTGGATCAGGCCAATGGCCCATCTAGTCCAGCATCCTGTTCTTACAGTGGCCAACTAGATACCCATGGGAAGCCTGCAAGCGGGACCTGAACTCCACAGTGCCTTCTCCATTGTGGCATGAGAAGGTGGCACCAATAATGAAATGTGATGACAAAAGGGTGGAGGTCCAACTGGTACAAACCAAAGCAATAGGCTCTCTGCATTTGAAGGGGATATTTATTATTTAAAGGCAGGTCTGTTCTCTCTGGGCAAACATAGTACTCCAAAAGGAGTGCTCAGCTTCTGGTCAAACGGTCTTGCAGAGAAAGCTAGCCAGTGTTAGCAAACTCATCAAGGAACCCCTGTTAAACTTCTTGAAAGCCCACAATACCCTTGAAAGCAGTTCTCTTCTCACAAGGGAGCAGCTGCAACTGTTGGTGATAAATACACTATATAAAGCAGTTGAACCAAACAGGAGAAGTTTGGCCATCTGCTATGTTAACTACCAAGTCTTTGTAGCAGTATATGCTTGACAGCAAGTCTACAAATTTATAAGGCATGCATCATATTGGTTTTGTCGTATTTAAAAGCTTTAAATCTGAAAGCTCTGGCTGTTAACAGGCTAACAGATGACTTGATGTTGACCTCAAACACAAAGTCTGTCTGCATGTGTCTACGTTGTTGTAGCGGCTATCTAAGACTGCAGTGGGCAGCACTTAGAAACATAGCTCAGTAAAGACATTTCATAAGGAAACTGGTGTGAATTGGGTCAGGTAACTAGCTCTAAAAGGTTCTGTTCTCAAGAGTATATACCAAGGGGGGGGGGGAATTGTGTTTCTAATTGGTTGTAGGTTCTGTTTGGATTCTATCCAGAAGATCCAATCTCTTAGTCAAGGTCAAAGCAGAGCTCAGTTCTGGAAAACAATAATCTAAAAAAAATATTGACAAGCTGCTTTCCAGAGTTGGTTATCACTTAATTGTGTATAGCACAGTGGAGGAAAAATGCTCAATAGCAAACCATTTTTAAAATATGCTTTAACTGAGTGTTCTTGCCTTAATTGTTGGCCACTTGGATTGTGTACAAAGAAGAGCTGCTGATATTCCTGATGGTAGAGAGCATAGCATCCGAAAAGAGCATTTGAATAAGCACTTTTCTGCCAAATATCCTTAGGGCAGGTTCTATCAGCTGCCCTGATTTCTGGAAGCAAACAAGCACTGCTTTGTTGTGCACTGTTCATGAAATGTTCATGACACCTTGTTGGCTACTGCAGAGGACAGAATGTTGGACTGGGCAGCTCAATCTGTTCCTGTTTACAGGACAGTTCTTATATTATTAATTTGTTAGGTTCTAAAGGGCTCTAGCATGGTGTGTTTAATTTTAGTTAGAATTGTCTACCAATCTGGTTTTGCATTGTGAGGCAGGAAGTGTTTGTTTATCTTCAAGGCGCCACGAGACTCCTTGTTATTTTTGTTGCCACAGACTAAAACGGCTACCCCTCTGGAATTTGTTATTTTTGTTAACATAAAAATATAAGAAGAAAACTGTATTAGGCCAAAGGCCTGCCTCATTCAGCATCCTGTTCTCACAACGGCCAATCAGATGCCTGTGGGAAGCCAGCAAGCAACAGCATCTCTCTCCACATGTGAATCCCAGCACCTGGTATTGGGACATACTGTCTCTGACACTGGAAGTAAAACAGTTATTGAGCTGGTGGCCATCACATTATTGGAGCAAATTCCACAGTTTAGCAGTGTGATGTGTGAAGATGTAATTTCCTTTTTGTGTCTGGTTAGATATATCAGATAGATCTAATTGTTCTATTGTATGTGTAGGCTGGGCACTGACGACAAGGAGCCACGCTGCAATATTCTGTGCATGTTTGCTTGTAAGTAAAACCCCACCCTGTTTCAAATGTGGCTAACAGTGCAATCCTAATCATGTCTACTCATAAGCAAATCATATTAATTCAGAGGTCTTCCTAGGTAAATGGAGTTAAGATTGCAACCTTCAGCATGTGTAAGATTTGAGCCTCAGAGATTTAAACCTAAGAAGGGCAACTCTAGGTACTTACATAGCAGCATTTTTAAAAGTCGGTGTGGTGGTTAGAGTGTTCCAGGAAATAAGGGTTCAAATCCTCACTCAGCTGGTTATTGTCTCAGCCTAGCCTACTTCACAAGGTTTATGTGAGGATAGAACGAGAAGGTAACCCATGAGTTCCTTTGATGGAAGGTGGGATATGATAATAAGAGGCCTCAAAAGCAATGTAGAAAGTTATTTGAAAATTATTTCAGTGGAGACCTTTCCAGTAGCCTGTTTTTAGAGAGATACTTTACCACAATCCTTCACTTGGAAGAAATAATTTAAACCATTGATTAACCCCTTGAGATTTACATGCCCCAGCATTCTATGAGGCTTGATTAACAGTAAGCCATAATATCACAGTTGAGCTCTTAGATGTTCAAATCACTGATCAGAGTTTCCTGTACTTTACATAATCAGTA
This sequence comes from Zootoca vivipara, assembly GCF_963506605.1. Taxonomy (NCBI): domain Eukaryota; kingdom Metazoa; phylum Chordata; class Lepidosauria; order Squamata; family Lacertidae; genus Zootoca; species Zootoca vivipara. The sequence continues at coordinate 21,759,375 of NC_083294.1, forward strand.
AGGAGTAATATGTTTACACTACTCTTTTCACAACCAAAGGATTCAATTGAAAGCTAAATACATTTAAGTTTTGCAGTACAGTACTTAACACACACACACACACACACACACACACACCGCCCTCAATAGCACTTTTGCACCTGCAAAAGTGTGCCTGGCTCATTTTGGGATCCTGGCATTATGCATTATGTTATGGAGCACCAGGTATTAACTTCCACTGTCAAACCACACAGTAGCTGTGGTTGTTCAGGATTCTTTTTTTAATGCAGCACTTTAAAACCATAATTTTGTTATTCATTGTCCATAGTAGTATAATTACTGTGTTTAGTAATCTGACAGTTGCCCCCTCATACACACACACCACACCAACACCTTTGTTCTAGTCCATTATCTAACAAATATTTTCCTGGGGTTCTAAGATATATTTTATATAATTTTTATTTCACCAGCTTGCTATTGAAACTCCTATGAAAAGATCAAGCTGGTTGTGTGTTAGATCCCTGCACCCTCTGAGCTTGCATAGCATTTTAAAGTGAAGGATGACCTTTCATCTACTGTTTCCATTTGAAGTGTTAATGCATGAAACCCTATAAATTGAACATATAACCATGGTGTGATACTGCAGACCTCCCTCTCATGTAGACCTCAGAAGATGTGAAGCTCTATGTGAATATAACTTTTCTCCTTCAATACCATTTTAGTTTTTCAGTCATACAAGTGGGAAGAAAATGTGAGAAGCTTACTCTTTAAAGAGCCATATATTCAATTACAGGGCTACCAAAACAGCGCGTTCTGCTGTTGTATATGGGAGTAAGCACCATATAACTTTGTGGAACTTAATTCCTATAAACAGGCATAAGGTTATGTTGAATATTTTTTTAAAAAAAATATTTGCAGGATTATCTTATTTAAAACACTTTGGGTGATAACAAACTAAACTATACTCAAAGTAGACCCATTGAAATCAATTCACGTAAGTCATACTCAGAGTGAACCCATTGAAATCATTCAACTTAAGTCCATTTATTTCAGTGAATCTCTTTAAGTATGACTTAGATTGATATTACCCCAGTTCACTTTCAATTAAAAATTCTCTTATCCCGCTCCCCAAAACCCTTGTTTCTGCACATTGCATGCGGTGAATATTTCATTATATTTGATCTTACATTGATACCAGGACAATAAATCAAATTTGTTCAAAAGCATAGACAACGTCTAGGGAAGCAATCTTTTTCATCTTGAGCAAGAGTTTTGTATTCACTTGCAGAGGTGTGTGGGTGGTGAGATGGGACAGAATAATGCTAGAGATTTCTGTGTATAGATTAGACCTCGCCAACATACCTGTTGAAGTGGATTGGACTGTTTTCCTCATCCATTCGTAAGAGCTGTGTCTTTGACTGTGGGGAGAGATTTGCTCTGCATTGATTGTATTTACAGAAGGTAAAGCCCCTGATCCAGCGGGATTCAAGGAGTTGTAATCAGCAGAACTATAGGAAATCTGCCCAGGAGATGATCCATTCATTTGCGTAGTGGTCACAGTGTTGGAAGGTGCTGGGCCATAAGCATTCCAGTCTTCCCTTTGCAGGCCATAATGTGCTCCCCAAGCCCCTGAAGGTTGTCCACGGTGGTCCATATTTTGCATTGGATGGTATCCCATGTAATCTGCGTAGGGTGTTGTGGAGGCAAAGTTTTGTGTCGGCAGGTTGTTGTTGTTGCTGTTGCTGTTGTTGTTGCTGCTGCTGCTGCTGTTGCACCTTACGGATCCTGGATACATGCTGCCTTCTTTTTCCAAAAGATAACTCACATACATGATGCTCATACCCTAGCTTTGTCCTGCCAAGGCATCCTGCTTCTACTCCTTTGAAGTAACAGCCCCTCCTCTTTCTCTCACTCTCTTTTTCTAGCCCCAACTGGCTCTATGAATGACATGCTAGCCCCGAGGTCTCTTAACTACACATGATTAACAATAGTATTACCAGGTGCTGGGCCAACAGTTTACTAAGGTTCTATCTGATGTCACAGATAACTGGCTGCTCTCAAGCAACATTTGCATTCAAATGAAGGGTTAGCCATCCCAACAACCCCACCTTGCTGCCAATTTGGGTGCTTCCTTTCTCACAGATGCTCCATGTCCTGACCTACTGGTTTCCCAAATCCCCAGACAGACAGGGCACAGATTCCACACATTTATTTATTTATGCAAAAATAAAATAAATAAGAACAACAAGTATCTTATTCCATCATAAATGAGTTATGCACTTGCTGTGTCAGACTAACACAGCTGACCCTCTAGAATTTGTTTTGTCAGTTGCAGCAAAAAGAGTCAAGAAGAGTCTTGTAGCATCTTAAAATCAATTGTTTTGTTTTGGCACAACCTGTTGTCGACTGTACAACCTCTGGCATCAGACAAAGTGGATTCTTTTCTGTGAAAGGTTATGCCACAATGCAATGCTTAGACTACAAGGTAGGAAAGCTTCCACTGAAATATACTGGAGATTTGAATAAGGCCATCTGATAGGCAAGTTCATTTTTTTGACAACTCTTGGGCTGGGATATTGCTTAGGGGCTTTTGTTGAGCCGAGGGTTGTTGCTGTTATTGATATTTAATTTTTGTATCTTTATTTTGCATCTTTATTATGATGCATGTGTAAAATTGTTCCATTTGGTTGTGTACTTTTTGATGTTTTATTTATTGTTTCTGCCTACTTTTGCTGTGTTTTGATTGTATAACATTTTTCACTTTGTAAGCCACCTTGAACATTGTTTATACTGTGGAAAGACGGCATACAAATAAAATGATGTATGTAGATATTTATGCATGCAGTGCTTTTTTGCTAGGGGTATGCAGCAGTACGCATTTTGTGAATCTTTGTACTTTTGTCTATTTACTGTATTTATTTTTCCTGATTTGAACTATAAAATGGGGATTTTCTCGAGTCAAAATGAGAGTACCCCTAAAAATTTTTAAAGAAAAAAAATCACTGCCCCTAAACATTTTGTGAATCTATGTTTGGCCTCATAGAAGGGCAGTATATCAATATGAGTAGGAAAATGAGAGAACCCCTAAACCAGCGTTTCTCAACCGCTGTTCCGCGGCACACTAGTGTGCCGCGAGACGCTGGCTGGTGTGCCGTGACGTGCGGCGATGAGAAGGGCGATTTGCATTGTCATGTGCCTGGCGGCCGCCAATAAGCATCACTGACCGGCCGGAAAGGAAGCCGGCCGGGTCACGACGAGGGGCGAGCGCAGCTCTCAACAGCCACCACCACGGGAGGGTGGTTTTAGACAAACTTAAAGAAGCTGGATGGATGAGCTCAACCTGAAACTTGCTGAGCAAAGGATTGTGCTGGCAGAGAAATCAGCGGCTTGTGAAGCCTTATTACAGGAGATTGCAACCAACACAGCAATTGGCAAGTGTTTCTTACAGTCATAATTATATAGTCAATATAGGGCGGCACAGAGTTAATTTTTTTAACTTTTTTAATGGTGGTGTGCCTCATGATTTTTTTCATGGAACAAGTGTGCCTTGGCCCAAAAAAGGTTGAGAAACACTGCCCTAAACATTTCTTTTACAGAAAAAAGCACTGTATGTATATATCGTTTTTTACTGAAGATGGTAATCTTCTTTGCTATGTCAGAGGAGTGTGTCATTCCCTCTAACCACTAGGTGGTACATTACCTAATCAATGACTCAAAATTATTATTATCACCCGGTACTTCACCCAAGGGACGCTGGTGGCGCTGTGAGTTAAACCACAGAGCCTAGGGCTTGTTGATCAGAAGGTCGGCGGTTAGAATCCCCGCGTTGGGGTGAGCTCCCGTTGCTCGGTCCCAGCTCCTGCCAACCTAGCAGTTCAAAAGTACGTCAAAGTGCAAGTAGATAAATAGGTACCGCTACAGCGGGAAGGTAAACGGTGTTTCTATGTGCTGCTCTGGTTCGCCAGAAGCGGTTTTGTCATCCTGGCCACATGAAGCTGTACACCGGCTCCCTTGGCCAATAGTGCGAGATGAGCGCTGCAACCCCAGAGTCGGTCACGACTGGACCTAATGGTCAGCGGTCCCTTTACCTTTACTCCACCCAAATCACTGGAATGGTGCTGGTTTGTGGGGTGGTGGTACTTACTTGACCCCCTCTCAATGGCATCACTGTCGCCTACTGGGAGGCAGAGGGGTGAGGTAGTGGTGAGGTCAGCTTGGTGCAAACATGAGTTGAAACATGGTAGAAATGTCAAATTGTCAGTGGCAATTTAATTTTCCCAGGTCCAATTAAAGTTAAACACTTAAACATCACATGACGTAGTTAACTGGGCTTCAGTGTATTTACAATTGGCTGGTTCCCTCCAGATGTTTTGGAGTGGAGACTGGGGCTGATGGGAGTTGTAGTCCAAAGTGTCTGGAAGGCTGAACTAAGCTTAGAAACATTCTAGCTGAAATAAACAACAAGGAGTCTTGAGGCATCTCTTTCAAACTCTCTTTTAACAGATTGAAGCAACTGAGAATGAGTTGCTTTCTATGAAGTGCTTTTCTTAGATATTATGAGAATATCTCATAAAAATGCCATTTAAAAAAACAATGCAAGAAAGTTCCATGTTTAAACATTTAAAAGTTATAGCTGAAAATAATCAGGAGGATGATTCCTACCAACCAAGAAAGAAATATGTTGATTTTTAAGTGTGAATTGTCTTGACGCTGTTTTTTTTATGAGTGAGCAAAATATAATCAGGATAATTAGGGGGGAAATACAGTCCCTTAATGATGTGATATTTAATTGCACCTTTATGAATGAACTGACACATTAGAGCAAATCTCTGTTGAACACATTCAACGTGTAGTGAATTGGTCCATTGTCTCAATGTGTGTGTGCGCCCTTAGACACCTCCAATTTAACACCTATTCCCACAATTAGAAAATGTGAAGTAAGCAGGATCTTTTGGGAATGTAACTATGTTTAGAGAAGGATGTTCTTTTTCAAACAGGATTCCAGCATAGGATGAATGACTTGTGATTGTTTCCTCAAGATGCATTCTAGAATGACTTTCAAACAGATTTACACGACTGCTTCTGTAGTGTTTAATTCATTGATTCTGGAGTCTTGTAGGCAGAATCTTCATGATACATCTGCAGAGGTTGTAAAAACATCCTGTGCTCTTTCATACTGGTGTCCTTAAAATATTATGCTGAACGCTTTCCTGTCCCTACCAGTGGAAGACATTGGCATGGTGTGAGGAAATTGTTATGTATATATTCTTCACACAGTGCATATAATCATAGAATCATAGAGTTGGAAGAGACCACAAGGGCCATCCAGTCCAAGCAGGAAACACCATCAAAGCATTCTTGACATATGGCTGTCAAGCCTCTGCTTAAAGACCTCCAAAGAAGGAGACTCCACCACACTCCTTGGCAGCAAATTCCACTGCCGAACAGCTCTTACTGTCAGGAAGTTCTTCCTAATGTTTAGGTGGAATCTTCTTTCTTGTAGCTTGAATCCATTGCTCCATGTCCGCTTCTCTGGAGCAGCAGAAAACAACCTTTCTCCCTCCTCCATATGACATCCTTTCATATATTTGAACATGGCTATCATATCACCCCTTAACCTTCTCTTCTCCAGGCTAAACATACCCAGCTCCCTAAGCCGTTCCTCATGAGGCATCGTTTCCAGGCCTTTGACCATTTTGGTTGCCCTCTTCTGGACACGTTTCAGCTTGTCAGTATCCTTCTTGAACTGTGGTGCCCAGCACTGGACACAGTACTCCAGGTGAGGTCTGACCAGAGCAGAATACGGTGGTACTACATAGTTAAACTATGAAATTTGCTACGACAAAATGTAATGATGACCACTAATTTTAACAAGTCAAAAAGATAATCTGGCAAGTTCATGGAGAGAGGCTGTTAATGACTACTAGCCATTATGGTTATGTTCTACTTCCACTGTCCGAGGCAATCTGTTGCTAGGAGTCATAAGTGGGGAGTATACTATTGCACTGAAGTCCTGGGATTTCTGACTGGCTACTTTGAGAACAGGATGTTGGACTAGATGCTCCTTTGACTTGGCCTAGTTGAGCTCTTCTTACATTTTGTTTACCTGGACAAATAGCCAAGTCTTCATTCAGATGCTGCTGAAAACCCATAGGAGTTCGCAGGGCCAGCACTACCATGAGCCTTTCTGAAATAGTCGCCTTAAGCAAGACTCTGGGAGGGATGGCAGATCTAAGGGTCTTAGTTTATCACAAGCTTAACATGAGTGAACAGTGTGATGCAGCAGCAAAACAAGCATCAACAGAAGTGTAGCCTCTATTTTCAATTATCTATAGGGCTGTCACATGGAAGATGGGGCATGCTTGTTTTCTCCTGCTCTGGATGGTAGTACCCAAACCAATGGCTTCAATTTACAAGAAAGGAGATTCCGACTAAACTTCAGGAAGGACATTCTGACTGTAAGAGTTGTTTAACAGTGGAACGGATCCCACAAGAGGTGGTGGACTCTCCTACCATGGAGGTTTTTAAGCAGAGGTTGGGTGGCTATCTGTCATGTATAATCTGGTTGAGATTCCTGCATTACAAGGGGTTGGACTAGATGATCCTCAGGGTAAAAATAATAATGCGTTATTCTTATTTCCCTTGCTTTCATATGTATACACCATAAGAACAGATATATAATTGAAAATAAAATATCATAAAACAAAATAAAATAGCATGGGTGTGTTGAATCTTATTGATTGTATTTTCATGTAACCCATATTACAGCAATCGATGGTGGGATAATCCGTCCACATGCCTCCTTATTTGTAAATGACATAAATTAAACCATAATGCAAGGGGGGGGGGCTGTCTCTCTCCTTTTTTACTAGACCTCTTAGAGACTTTCAGTTTATGAGAATTTTTTTCTAAGAAGGCTATCTGCCAGACCCTTGAGTATCAAGAGTCCAAACTAACTAACTCACTCAAACATTTTCCAAAATCTGGCTGCATTTATATGGTGAGAGATGAGAACTATTTTAAATAATTAAATGCTTTGCATGGGGCACAGGATTAATTTTATTACATTTATATCCTTCTTTTCCTTTTGGAAGCTTAGAGCAGAGCAGCCCTACAGATGGCTCCATAGAGGCGGAATCTTTAAGCAATTACTATACATCAAATAGAGAAGCCATCTCCAATTTGGTGTCTTCCAACTGCTTTTGGACCACAATGCTGGATGGGGCTGATGGGAGCTGTAGTCCAAAAACAGCTGGGGTGCCCCAGTAGGAAAAGACTGAATACAGTGATCGAAATGCAGTTCAGAAAAACAGAAATCATCTCTTCAAAGAGATACCGGATTGGAACAGCTTTAAATTTTGTGGTGTGTAAAATCAATTAAGACATCTAGACTTTTCTCACCCCCCATCCCCAATTTCCTCTCTGGTTAAAGCAATTGCCCCCTCATAGTGCATTTCCCCACTGAGCGGCTCTAAATAGTTTTAATTGCCTGCGGATGAGAAGAAGGCTCAACCCCTGGAGATGTTTACTGAGCCTATACAGTTTTTACTCTCCCCTTGTACTAGCTGGTGGAAGCCACTGCTGGAGAGAGACTAGCAGACAAGACCATTACATTGTTCTGAGCCCATCTGGCAACACCCCAGTTCAAGTGGTCATATCCAGGGCCGGATTTAGGTTTGATGAGGCCCTAAGCTACTGAAGGTAATGGGGCCCTTTATATGTGCAGCTGCCCTTTGTCAACAACAAATTGTCACTGTTTTTTGTGTTGAATATATGCTATATGGTCATTTATGGACTTAATAGGTACCTAAAGCCATTTGCACATAGCAAAATATGTATTTTATCAAAGTAGTTGTTGAACTGAAATACAATTAAGAAGTATATTAATAGTGAAATACAATTAAGAAGTATAGTAATAGTATATTAATAGTGAAATAATTATTAAGCTCTAACTGTATGTAGGTTTTATTTTTTATCTTATATTTTGGAAATGTACATCCGTTCCCCCCCCCTTTAATTTTTTTGGGGCCCTAAGCTATAGCTTGTTTAGCTTATACTTAAATCTGGCACTGGTCATATCAATTAGTTTTGTTCTCCTTTTTTCTTTTGCTTGTCCTTTGTCCCCAGTAGGTCTGCACAGATACTGCTGTGGCACCTGCAATTTCAAATCTGTTTTATGTTGGAGCATTTACATTCAAATAGAGGTCTTTGGCTTCTTCGGAATTTGGAGCCACCTTTAACCCCCATCTTCTATCCCTTTCTGATATTCTGCTGTTTCCATTCCTCTTGTAACACCTAGCTGCAGTCCTTTTAGATGGCTTAAATCAGCCTTCAGTTTTGTGCCACTACCGTACAACCTTTGGACCACAACTCCTGTCAACCACATGGGAATTAATATAAGAGCATAAGAAGAGCCTATTGGATCCAGCTGAAACCTCACCTACTTCAACATCCTGTTCTCACAGTGGCCAACTAGATACTTATGGGAAGCCTCCAAGCAGGTCCTGAGTGTTACAGCACTCTTGCCATTTGTGATTCCCAGCAACTGGTATTCAGGGGCACATGGCATCCAACATAGCCATTGTGACTAGTAGTAATTGATATGCTTCATGGATTTGTCTAACCTTCTTTTAAAGCCATCTAAGTTATGGAGGTGAATCCCATGCTTTAACTATACTGTATTTTTGTTTAAGTCCAAAACATCTGCTGGGGCTGATGGGAATTGCATTCCAAAACATCTGGAGAGCACCGTGCTGGGAAAGGGTGCTATAAATATGCACACTAGTCTGCATGACACCTCCCCTCTCCACTTTTGCACACTAGTTTCTTCCCTAATAATCAGGGTAAACTTAATGGGCAGAAATGTTGGGAGCACCATTTGAGGCCGACTTACATATGCCAGCTGCTTGTGGGTCAAAACCCACCAGCCTAGTGGTGCATCTTAATATGGCACCTCATTTCATCAAAATCTAGCCCAGTATCATCTACTCCAGGGGTCAGCAAATTTTTAAAGCCACGGGCCGGTTCACTGTCCCTCAGACCTTGTGGTGGGCTGGAGAAACGGCACGGGGGGGAACTGGAAGAAGAGGCAAGGGGGGCAAGTAGTCCTCCCCCCCTCCAGCCCCAGCCGCTGTGCTTCCCTTCCCTGGGGCTGCCGCCGCCACCACCACCACAACTGCCACCACTGCCACTGCTGCTTCTCATGGGTAGGCAGAGCAAGCTCATCTGCTCCGCTCTCTGGCCCACAGGAGCACCAGGGCAGCAGCGGCAGCGGAGGGAAGATGAGCGGCGTGAAAGGGCTGGCTCTGGAGAGGGGCTGCTTAAAATGGCGCTCAGCCAGCTCAGCCCAGCCCAGCCCCCTTCCTCCTTTAGACAGGGCAGAGAGAAGCCAGGAGGAGGGAGGGAGGAGGCACCACCGTGGTGTGGGGGGGGGAGAGAGGGGGAAATGGCGCAGGGGGGGGGATGGTGCATCCCAAACGAACAGAATCCCCATGCTGATCCATGGACAGTCTGTGGGCCGGATCTTGAAGGCAATTGGGCTTGATCCGGCCAGCTGATCTACTCTGACTGACATCAACTCTCCGGCAGAGAAAGGTATTTTGCATCACCTCCTACTTTTTATTATTATTGTCCATTCCACCACACACACAACCCCTACACTATACTGACAAAAGGCAGAAGGTTCCTGGGTAAAACATACAGGTTTGCTTAAATGCTTTTTTTTATTATTAAAAACAACAACACCAAACACAGCAAGGGAGACACCTAGTGGTTTCAACTACTGTATTTACTTGTGCTTTTATCTTGTGAGATCATGATGCTGGACTCCACAGGCCTCTGGTCAGATCCAGAGGGGCTCTTCTTTCATACTTAGTGACAAGCTGGTGACTGTGTTTGAGGTCTGCCCTGCTCACTCTGCCTCACAGGGCCCTGGGCTTTTGCTTCTGAGACTGTCCTGACAATACAAGGTCAACTTTTCATTGGCCCTGCAATATGTGATCCTGCCCCCACTCCCTATAACTAACTTTTGTTACCTTCGGGACTTATTAAAAGATTTCATTGAAGTAAATCAAATAAAATAATGTGATAAAAGTAACAGAAGTACAAAAAAAGCAGCCCAGTATATCTTAGAGAGACTTAATATTAGGTTGTTAAGATGCTTAAGACCATAAGGAAAATCAAATTTCACATTGTACTACAGAGAGGGAGCACTGTGGTTTTGCATATAAGATAATATCCTACCATACAGCATTTATGGGTTATTTTCTCAGCTAGTGCCAAACTCCACACGTTTTTATTCCAAAGCAAAAGTAGCAAATCCTGCAAGGTTTTCCATTTTGGGAGCAGTTGAGGTTCTGACAGCTGGCAGCATCCATATCAAGAGTTCCAAGGAGCCGAAAGAGATTTATTTATTGATTTATTAACTTATTTTCTTACTTTTATTTATCTGCCTTCCTTCTGCCATGGAACCCAAAGCGGTGGTGTTTGGTGGGTGGTTCCCAAGCAGTCACCATTTAGAAACTGACCAGACCCAGACCTACTTAGTTTCACCAAGGTGGTAACCTCATGTGCCTTCAGACCACATTCCATGAGGTCTTCCTCACAGCCTCAATGGGCTCATGGCCTGGCCACATATGGACAGCTGGTCACTGCACCTGGATCATGATTTTGAGAACCTGGCTTCCCAGAGATGGTCCTGGGCCCCCTTGCCTATGTGCCAGCTGTTTGTGAAAATCCCAGAAAGAGATGGTATCCAGTCCTTCAACACTTTTCTCTCAGCAAAGGGGAGGGTCACATTGCAGCTTTCAAAACTGCTCTGCTAAGCATGAAGGTTGCAAATAAAGGGGGGAAGGATAATGCCACAACAACTCCCCACTCTGGGCTTCATTCCATGACGGGCTGGGTTTTAGGGGGAAATTCTGAGGTACTCAGTTCAACAACTCCCCTCAACATCTTCTAATGCTGCTGCTGCATTCATTATTAACAGCCAAGTCCTCAGGTCTTTACGCAAACTGCAGTGGGATGCTGAACATGCAGCTGTGGGTTGGGATTCTGTACACTTGCATGCCAAACAGATTGGACGCTGCTGTATTGGACTTGGAAGATATAGAATATTTAGCGGGAGCACAATTCAGACTGAAAAAAGGATGCTTGAAAATGACTTTTCTCCACTAGATGGCACTTTTAATACATCATAGGAATTGTCTCTGTTTCCTACTATTACAGCCACAAATTACCCATTTTAGAATTGAGTTGATGATATTCAGTAAGTGATCACAACATAGTTCAGTTTATTGACCTCCGTTGGCTTTCTCAATTCCTCTCAACTTTAACATGGCTTACTGATTAACGGGTGTTTGTTGCTTTACAGAAGTGCAAATAGGCAAAAGAAGAAGAAGAAATGCATTTAAAGAGAGTGATCCTCCTTCTTCTTTCGGAAAGAAAGCTTCATTCTGAAAGACTAAAGTTACAGATTATTGCATCTCATACCCTATGTTTAAAAACTAAAAAAATATGGATAGGGCTATTAATGGCTACTAGCCATGATGGTTATGTTCCCTCTCCAGTGTCAGAGGCAGCATGTCTCTGTGTACAATTCATAGAATTGTAGAGTTGGAAGGGACCCTGAGGATCATCTAGTCCAATCCCCTGCAGTGCAAGAATCTCAACTAAAGCATCCATGACACGTGGTCATCCAACCTCTGCTTAAAAACCTCCAAGGAAGGAGAGTCCACCACCCTCCGAGGGAGTGTGCTCCACTGTCAAACCACTCTCATTGTCAGAAAGTTCTTCCTGATGTTTAGTCGGAATCTCCTTTTCTTTAACATGAATCCATTGGTTTGGGTCCTAGCCTCTGGAGCAGGAGAAAACAAGCATGCTCAGAGGCCTTTAGATATTTGAATATGGCTATTCATATCTCCCTCTCAGTCTCCTTTTAAACACACCCAACTCCCTCAACTGTTCCTCATAAAGCTTGGTTTCCAGATCCTTGATCATCTTGGTGCACACATTTCTGCTTGTCAATATCCTTATTAAATTGTGGTGCCCAGAACTGGAAACACTACTCTGGGTGTGGTCTGACCAAGGCAAAATAGAGCAGTGCTATTACTTCCCTCGATAAGGACACGATTCTTCTGTTGATGCAGCCAGTGGGGAGAGTTGCTGTTGCACTCAAGTCCTGCTTGCAGGCTTCACAGAAGAAGCATCTGGATGGCCACTGTTGGAGCAGGATGCTGGAAGAGATGGACCTTTGGCCTGATCCAGAAGTGCTCTTCTTACATCTCTGTGTTTTTATGCTCTTAAAACAACAACCGGGTGGGGGGTGGGAACAGTATCTGTAGGGGCTACAGAGGGCTTCAGGGAGAAGGCTCCCCATGATCTTGTAGAGGTTCCTCATGCATTTTATAAGCTTGGAAAATCATTGTTGTAAAATGTTTGCAGAACGCAAGTGCAGAACATCATGCTCCAGATGAATGCATAGACTTTTTTTTATACACACATCTTGATATAATGCATTTGGGTTTACTGTTTTCTTGAATGTATACATTTTTGTGCACATTGTTTGAAGGATTGCATTGCATAGTTTGGGTAATTGCAAATTCTGAAGGATAGCTGTGCTTTGGTTCATGTATTGGTTGGAGAAGTGCAAATTGGGTAATTTCTCATTAAAATGCAAACAGAAGTGAATTTATTCCTCCTCCCTAGTTCCAAGTGTGTATGGCAGGAAGCAGGGGGCTGCATGAGGAACCAGGTGGGTGGTGGGGATGGAAGAGCAGGGATAATAGTTATGTGTGGCAGGACTGGCTGCTGCATTGCAGCAGCAGTAGCAGTAGCAGCAATTTGGGGCTTGTTGCTGTGTAGCATGTGAAATAGCCTTCTGCCATTCCATTCAGTCTAGAAATAAATGCATGAGTGAAAAGTGTAACAGTGGTGTCAAAGGACCTTCCAGTGTCAGCAAGGGAGAAGCTTTGAAGTATTCTGTGTAGGTGGTTTGTCAATGTACAGCTGCAGTTTAAAGCAAATTGCTTTGCAGAATAGAGTAAGACGGGTTTAAAAATAGAAATGTGTGGGCAGTGAAGAAAACTCTTCCCAAGAAGGCAGCAAACATTTCTGAAATCTTAAATGAGTTCTATCTGTCAGCTGAAGATTTCGACACACGTCTCTGATTTCAATAAAGCACAATTTGCAGTATGATAGCTTCTCAAAGGCATTATTAGGAGGTTATCTCAAGAAAGACATTGCCACAATATGTCATTCACAACCGGGTAAAAATAGCAAAAGATTCAGAATATGTATTGTGGGGGGGTTTGGGGTGGGGTGGAGATAGGCTGTTTGCCTGAGTCGCTTCTAATTCTTGAATACAGCAAGGGTTAAAATCTAATGGAGGATTCAATTGTTGGAATAACCAGGCTACCTTCTTGGTGAGTTAATGGTCCCTAAATATGGGCTGTTAGAGTAGCAAAGGAACTGGCTTTGTGCAAGAAAGCAAATGGTAGGTCCCTCCCTGACCTGGCTGGTAGTGAAAAGGTCAAGGGTCAGAGGTGTGAGACCATCCAGGCTTTCAGGTGGGAAACCTTTCCAGCTCTACCTGAAAATTTTTGGGACTGAACCTGTGACCTTCTGCATACCACTGAGTTATGGCCTTTCCCCTTGGTTTAAGATACCTGTTTAAAATACAGGTTTGAGACCTAAGGGTTCAAGCTGTGCAAACAGACCAGCCATCAGGAATCCTTATTAATTCCACAGCACTTGGAATGTGAAACAGATTGTGGATCTTGTAAATGACCATTAGAAATGGAACTTTTAATTGCCAGAGACTGAAGATGTTCCACAGCATTCTACTAAGCTGCTACACACTGCCATGCCACCTGAGAGACAGTGTGGTGTGACAGAGTGCTGGATGAGGACCTAGGAGACCAGGGTTCAATTCCCCACTCATACATGAAGCTTACTGGGAGACTTTGAGCTCTGTCACTCACTCTCAACCTAACTTACCTCACAGGGTTGTTGTGAAGGTATAATGGAGAGGGAGAGAACCCTTGCATGCTTCCTGGATCTCACTTGGAGAAAATATGGGATATGAATGTAATAATGCAGGTGTGTGTGTGTGTGTGTGTGTGTGTGTGTGTGTGTGTGTGTGTGTGAAATAAACACAGAGGCTTATAGCCTGTCAAAGTGTCAGGCATCAATAACTACTTGACCTCTCCACATTTGCAACATGATCTGACCTTACCTAAAGACATCCTTAAGCCACATTACCCTTGCTGGGCATACATAGGTAGCACTTCCACTCTATTTTGAAGACTCAACAATGTGGCAAGAGCTTGGTATACCAGAATTAGGAACAAAGTAAGCTGCCTTATTGCTAACCTCAAGACTCAATCATTGCAATGAGATTGTATTCTGTCGCCGTTGGGCTGGTCCAGAAACGCCAGCTGGGGAACAATGCTGTGCCTAGACTAGGGTTTCCCAAACTTGGATCTCCAGCTGTTTTTGGACTGCAACTCCCACCATCCCTAGCTAGAAGGACCAGTGGTCAGGGATGATAGGAATTGTAGTCCAAAAACAGCTGGAGACCCAAGTTTGGGAAACCCTGGTCTCAACTGTTGGTGGGAACAGACTACCACTAGCACATAACTTCAAGTCCTGGCTCAAATCAGACGAACCCCCTTTCCTGGTGAAGATCCTTATATTTCAGCTGGCATTTTAAGTATGCTTTCTTATTTTATGGTTAGTCTTAGCTGGTTTTATCTTGACCTTATATTTTGTAACCTTACACCCCTTAGTGACTATGGTGGAAATCAGCATTTAAATGGTTGAAAATTCATATGTAAAGAAAATAGTATAATGAAGGTGCCTGCCTAATGCACATTTTGGAAAAGTAAAAATAATAAGCAGCAGATACTGCAGGGCAGTGGAGAAGCAGCAACTGTGACTGCAGGGATTTCCTTTCCCTGCCATGATCCTGGCAAAAAATACTAAAAACATGAGAAGAGCCTGCTTGAGCTGACCAAAAGCCCACCTACTACAGCATCCTGTTTTCATAGTGGCCATCCAGATGCTTGTGGGAAGCCCTCAAGCAGGACTCAAGTGCAGCAGCAACTCTTCCCACTTGCGATTCCCAGTAACTAGGATTCAGAGGCATACTGCCTCCAACAGTGGATGTACAACCTAGCCATCATGGCTGAAAACCATTGATACTCCAAAAAAAATTGTCTTTTGAAGCTGACCAAGTTGGTGATGTCACATATCACCGTCGGTGGCAATTCCCACCTCTGAGGATGCTGTTTGTATAGGGAGCAGGGGCATCAGCTCATGAGGGCTGAACTGTTTGGAGCCCCCTCAATATTGGACGAGGTCAAGTGCAGAGGAGGCCAAGTGCAGAGAAGGCCAAGCGCAAGAGAGGAGCCATTGTCCATTGAGGTAGCTCAGCGCTCGGCTTAGCATGCTCAGTGCTGCTTGGCACAGTGACACTGGCACGGGGTGCTTGGTGCATGCAGCTTCATTGCAACCATGCAATGTCATGTGTGTGCAACGTCAGGCCCACTCAGTCTTTGGCGGAAGGTGTTGCCTCTGATTGGGAGAGAAGCTTCCATGGCGTCTAACGTGCCATTGATAACATAGATAAGTCTTGCCTGTTGTTTCATGGCTTGTTGAACAACAGGAGTCTGCAAAGCAAGTAAAATAAATTCATCTATATCGTAAATCCCTGGCAGTTGAAAATATTCACCTTCCTTCCTGTCAAAAAGCCTTGCCTGGGGGTAGGCTGTGGTTGGGACTGTCCCTTTCTTGTGTTAGGCGCACAGCAGGAAGAAGTAGAGTACCTACGGCAAAAACTCCTTTCCCTTTCCAGCATCTTGATCTCAGAAGAGGCAAGCTGTGACATTTGGCTCTGGTGTGTGGAGCAAAGCTTCTGTTGGCCTCCCTGAGCCATATCACTACATCAGAGTATTGAGTGCCACTGCAGGTGACCTGTTTGCAGAGTAAGAAGCAACTCACCAGTGAAGCAAATGTCACCTTGTCTGGATGAATAACTCCACAGAGTGTAACTAAATATCTTCCTGGTTTGGGGATGTGTCAGGGGACCAAGATAGCTTAGGGTCCTTCCCAGAACACTTTGGCCCACCTTAAGTTAATATTGTATTGCACTACAGTTTCAAGCACTTTTCTTTCTTTTTCTTTTCTTTTCTTTTGAGTTCTCTCCACCTTTTTCACATCATTTCTCTACTGAAAAATTTCAATAATATATGTATATAAAATTAAAAGTCAGAGCTCTGGTGCCATTTAGGTATTAAAACAGCTGCAGGCTGCTGGGAGGGAGACTTTAACATTGGTTCTCCATCTTCGACCTCAGAACACTATCTCCAACTTTGTAGAGCTAGACGCAGTCTATTGCATGATCCATGGGAGTTGGGATGGGTGATTCTGTTACATAATTTCAGTTTCTGATGTTTTCATATTTCCTTGTCAGTTTGCGATTTATTTATAAAGTTCTCATGAGAATCCATCAGCATTTACTGCAAATTTCTCCAAATATGCAAATTTTTGTATGCAAACCATTTCCCCTAATATAATGCATTTTTATGTTATTTTCACTAATATACATTTTAATGCACAGCAGGGCCATCTTAAGCATATCTGGCGCCCTGGCGCCATGGTGCGAAGATCCCTCTGGCGCCCCCCGCCCCGTTTCCCAGCGCCTACCGCACGGCGCCCCCCTGGCGGCCCGGCGGCCTGGCTTGCCATAGGGCCAGCCCTGATGCACACTTTACCTTAGTATATGCATTTTAGTACACATTATTTGGCTGTAGAACTGCATTGCAAAATTCATAGAAGGGCAATTTTTTGAAGAATCACTGTATTTGGGTTTGCATGTTGTTTTGGAAAATGGTAACTAGGAATGCCTGCCTTTAAATGTGAACTGGATCAATTTATCCTCAACCTCCATTTGGTCCTTCCACCCAGGAGTTATGTAATTCACCCAAAGCCCAGTTCAGCCCAAAGCCCAGATGCCGGTATATATGCTAGGTTCACTAGGTCTGCAGAATTAGTAAACTAGAGGAAACTTGAAGTACACAGTAGAGCATAGACCAATGATGGATCAGAATGGATGAAATGTACAACTTCATGTTGTTTCCGTGCAAGTTGCTTGGAACTTTATGCTAGACTTCACTTCCTTCTGTGTGAGATCTCTGTATCCTGAGGGATGACAAGATTAGAAGGCAGGAAACAGTTGTAGACCCAGTACAAAACCAAAAACATTATGCACTTTGGACAACCCGGTGTGGGGAATTGCTGATGAAGCAAGAGTCCCAGCTACACTACTCCTCTCTTAGAGTAGATTATGTCTTAAGTAGATCCGCCCATGTAAGTAGTGAAATGAGGGCAAGAGAATTAAAAGTCCATGCCCAAGGCCTGGTTTGTTGTTGTTGTTATATGCAGTTATTGACTCACATTTGCATGCATAACAGGGTTAATCTGAGCCCTGAGCTCAGGTTGCCAATGTGTTTGTCTTAGCAGGTTCTGCCCCGACCGCTTCTTTTTTTCTACCTGGAACAAGCAAGAAGCCATGCGGCCATGGCTCCCTGCAAGTGAACTGAATATCTCTAAAATGTGATTGGGGGTGACCTCGACATGCAACTGGTGTTCAGAAGCATTGCTGCTTCCAACTGTGGAGGTAAAGCATAGCTGTCAGGGCTAGTAGCCATCAGCTCTCTTCCATGAATTTGTCTAATCGTCTTTGGATTGCAGGGGGTTGGACTAGATGACCCTCAGAGTCTTCTTCCATCTCTACAGTTCTATTATTGTGGTCATCATTGCTTCATGGGGAAGCATGTTCCCTTGTTGGTAGAAATGAAGTCTTGAATAGGAGCACTACTCTTAAGCCTCAACCACAAAATTTCCTTGCAGTTCCCTATTTGTATACATATTTTTATACATATTCTGTAGTGCAGTGGTGGCCAAACTTGGGCCTCGAGCTGTTGCTGGACTACAACTCCCATCACCCCTAGCTAACAGGACCAGTGGTCAGGGATGATGGGAATTGTAGTCCCAAAACAGCTGGAGGGCCAAGTTTGGCCACCACTGCTGTAGTGAGATTCAAATGCAGGATTTCCCGGCTCACAGCTGATATTCTTAGCTACTGCAGGGATGCATTATGAGTTTTGATAGGACCAAATGCTTTTTGTGTCTTTAAATTGAAATTTATCTGGTATAGCAAACTTACTTTCTTTGGTGTTTTGATAGCAAATAACTTCCACTTCTATAGGCTTCATTCATTGCTACTGATAAAATAGATCATTTACTGACACAACATATTATAGATACTTTTTACCACCCTGGATTTGCTTAGCCTAAATTTGACTTTCCTTCCCTACATTTTCTGTTATTTAGGAACTCACTAGCTAATGAAATTTCATGAAATTCTACCTCTGTTGAGATGTTTGATTCAATATGTTTAAAGAGGACTTTTATTTCTTCACATTCAGCTTAGCTGCCTCAGCTGGAGCTGTTTGTGGCAGAATAAATTTCATTTCTCATTCAAAAGCAGGGCTGAAATTAATCAATTTCAAGTTTAGAAGCTGATAACTTCTGCCTTTTTAGATGAGGGACCCACAATCCCCCCCCGTGCTTTCCTTTAAAAACAGAGATAGAAAAGGAAATAATGTCACTGTCTCTGGTGTAACCCAGTTTAAATTGGGGCAACCAACTTGCTAAGGACCAATGTATTGTTTTTGTTTCGTTTTCTAAGTGGGTAATGGAATGAAATTGTTATTATTGTTTTTTCTTTCTCAGGGCAACCAAAATGCCAAATAGTGTGCAAGTGTTCAAGTTCTCTAGAACCTGATGGAGGCCTGATGAAGAGTTCTGATGAACCTGAAAGCTTGCACACTGTTTCATGAAATTTTGGTTGCCCTAATAAAGGCATTGCCCCAATATGGACTTTGGAGTGTTTTATCATGGGCGTAAGCGATACACTCAGAGCACAATCCAAATCTGCTAGGGCTTTATGGAGCATGGCAACTGCTGCACCTGCAACCTTGACACTCACAATAGATGGGGTGGAAGATGGGGATGGGACAGGGCAATTGCCACACTAAGCCTGGAACTGGAACAGTGAGTGGGCCTGGACTGGGTTTGATGACACTGCAAGATGGCAGTGAGACCGATTCAGGTTCCATCCTCCCTGGAATGCTCCATTTTGGGGCCTTCTGCAGGTTACCCTGCTAGAGATCCTGCCAATGGCACTCCTTCAGGGGGTTGAATTAGATGATCCTCGGGGTCCCGTCCAACTCTATAATTCTATGATTCCATGAAGAAAACACCTCTCTATCAAAGCTGGTCTTTGACTGTAATAAATTAATCATTCATGCATCTCTCTATCCACTGTCTCCATGATATGCCACGCCATGCATACTTTTAGGAACCTACTTGCCTTTTCTTGAAACTAATAAGATCCAAATGCTGCTACCTTTCAGCATAGAGTTGCTCCCTTCTGTGGATCATATAAAGGCTTCAACTGGCTGGCTAAACCAGATGAGGGTAGCCAATGGATCACAAACACTTGGTGAGTTAGGGACTTCCCCTTTATGCAAAGACAGGCTCCAGCAGTTTGAGTAGACAAGGCCAATAGGAGTTCCAACAGTCAAGAAGGCAGTTTTGGCCTGTGCTGTATGTGGCAGGTTGGGCTCATCAACTTGGGAAGGTAGTCTAGTAGTCACAGGTGAAAGCTGATTGCAGAGTGGGGGCCAAATGTGGACAAGCTGCCCCAGTAGGAGCATGACATGCCCCCCACCAGCGGTAACACCCCCTCCCCTAACGCTCCATGCACTCTGGAGGGTTGTGTACAACTAAAAACTACTCAGAGTAGGCCCATTGAAATGAATAGACCTAAATTAGTCATGTCCTTTCATTTCAGTTGCTGTATTCTGCATATGACCATTATGGGAGAGAACAAGCTGGGGCTGCTGGGAGTTGTAATCCAGAGGGCACCAACTTGACATGGCCGATCTATAGAGAGAGTAACATAAGCTGTCAAACATAGCTACACCAAAACACATTGATGCTAAGGCAAATACATGGGTTTCCTGCTCTCCAGTAAAATGTTGTCCCTCAGTTTGCAAATTGGAGGAAAGAATTTATTAACTGTTCTAATGAATCAGCCTTCAGAATGCAAGAAAAGGGGATCCTGAAAAGGTTCTACAGGGCAATTCAGTTCTAGTGTGCTGTTGGCATGTTTTGTCTCTCCATTGAGCAAAACTGGAACATCAGTGCCTTATATTGAGGGCTGTGGCGATTCGCCACCGAGACAAGACCCAGCATGTGAGGGGTTAAGCTTAGAGCAGATAGAACCCTCGGGGGCGGGCTCAGCCCAGGGATGAAAACCCCTCCCGAGTTGAGTTGAGGTTGAGGGAGTGGGAGTTGGTGTTGAGCTAGGAGTGGTTGGTTATATGCAGAGAGAGCTAGTTTAATATATTGAGGAAGGAGAATAGGTGGTGATTTAGTCAGATGGGATACAAAGTTGTGAGATTATTAATAAATATTTACTTAGTTGACTTTAGCGGTAATAGGCCGGTAATTTATAATTAGAGGTAATAGGCCGGTATAGGAACCATCTGAAATTTAGAACAACCTAAGATTTGTACTGCAACCATTAAGCATATGAACACACAATAAAGCAACTTCGTTTTATTTTATCTGTATCCTGGTCTGTGGTGTTTTGGTGGAGGTGTTTATTTTGTAGTTGGCACATCACCAATCGACCGTAAAATGTCCAGTGGTGATGTGCAGGTCAGAGTAACCGCTACAAGGGCTTATCTACACATACCTTTCTTCAGGGCCGCCCTTTCCATTTGGCTTAGTGGTGTGGTGCACCAGGATGCCTCCCCATCAGGGGCGCTGGGTTGGGATGCCCAGCAGACCCGCCCGCTGCTCATGTTCGGGGCAGCAGGAGCGGCGCCCAAAAGGGCTCCTTTCGGTGCGCTGTTCCCGCCATGTCCCCTTGCAACAGCAGGCTTGCTAGCCGCCGTACCAACAGCGCCTAGCAAGCCCGCCCAGGTGAGGGGTGATGGCAGGAGCAGCGCCCGAATGGCCTCCTTTCGGTGTGCTGTTCCCGCCACGTCCCCTCGCAACAGCAGGCTTGCTAGCCGCCGTTCCAACAGTGTCTAGCAAGCAGGGGGGGCGGGGCGCCAGAGGGATTTTGCACCATGGCGCTGGATACCCTCAAGACGGCCGTGCCTTTCTTCTGCTCTTTCCAGTCCAAGTAAGTGATTTAAACCTCCCCACCCCCGAGCTTTCCTTGTGAACACCCACTCTTTAAAGCTCAGTTGGAGCAAATGTCAATCTGCAGAAAACCCAAATTGATGTTTGCTCTGATTCAGTTTTAAAGAGTGTGTTTTGATGGGGAAAGCTGAGGGGAAAACAAAAACAACTCTGACACAGAGCGTTAAAGTGCGAACCTCTGCCTGGAAAGAGTGAGAAAAAAGTCTGGATAAGCCCCGAGTCTGGCTACTGGTTCATCTAGCCCAGTATTGCATATACAGACTGGTTGCAGAATGGGGGACAATCCTGGCCCTACCTGGAGATGCCACTGGGGATTGAACCTGGGACCTTCTGCACACAAAGCACATGCTCTGCCATGGAGCTATAGCCCTTCCCCATTATTGGCATCCAGTAATGAATCAGAGACCTGTTTATAAGGAAAAGAAAGGGAGTTGTTACCTTCAGACAGCTTGTTTTCCACCCCTCACAACCTGCTCTCCTCATCTTACCCCCACGTTTCATTGTTTGCTGCTCGATTTGCTAAGACAGTTTGTGACATCCTTGCTCGTGGCGTAAACAGCAAATAGTTGAGTTGAAAAATATACATGAATAAAAGGTCAAAACTCTTCCAGGAAGGAATAAAGTTATCATTTTTTTAAAAAATGTGTAGTTTATGAAAAGCAAATTAACCTTTTAGAACTTGAAGAATTTGTTCTGACAAAGGTTCAGCTTCAAAATTAAGAGGCAGCTACTTCACCACCAGCAAATCCAAAGTGGTTTCTCCTGGCCATCTCTTTTAATATCTCCAATATAAAAACAAAACAAAACTGTAAGCACATCAACAAATCAATATCCCTTGCAAATCAGAGTCCATAGTTCTGGCTTACTCAAGTGACTCAAGTTACTTATTGGGCGAGATTAGAGAACCAGATGTCACAGAGTTATGAGCGAGGGCTGCTAGGTTCAAATGTCTTAAGAAAATAAGAGGAGCACAGCTGTTGGATAAGACCAAATGCCCATTTAGTCCAGCAATTTATTTTCACAGTGGCCAACCAGATGCCCCAATGGGAAGCACATAAACTAAACCACCTGCAGTTCTTGATAGTCCGTATTCCTTTCCATTTCAAGGCAAGATGTAGCTTCTGGCCTGGTTTGGATGACATGGTATAAACCTTAGCTACAGCTTATGGTTAGTGAGGAGAGAGAGCTTAAACATGAGCCCAGGTTCAGACAACACACTAAGCTATACATTGGCTTAGTAAACACAACACAGAAGCACAGACTCATGGGATTGCAGAACTGGAAGGGGCCCAAAGGGTATTCCAGTCCAATCATCTGCAATGCAGCAAAGTGGGAAAGCAAAACTGCTGTGAGTTCCTTGGTGGGAGTCTGCATGTTCACATGTTCCAGAAAAGCCATAGTTAGGCTAAGTGCAGTGGTGGGGAAGAACAAGCATGGGACCAAATGTGGACCTCCAAGCCTCCAAGGCTTTGACTTTCCCCCAGGCTGCACCTATCACCAGCTCTGCTTCATACGCTCCTTGAGTGTTTCTACCTGGCTGAAATGTGTCCTTGAGCTCTGGTGCTCCCTCTTGTTTGCCTGGATGGAGGCTAAAGAGAGGTGTGTAGAAACTAGCATACTATACACAGGTGGGGTGTGTGCGCGTGCGTGGCTTTTTCTGTGTTATGTGTGTATGTGAACATTGGTGGTTGTGTTGTATTTAAAACAATTCAGCTGGCATTGAAACATTTCCATGTTGTTACTGTCCCCACCCCCAATTTATAGTTTTATTGTAAGAAGAGGTTAGAAATAACAATTGATATAAAAAACTGAACTTAAAATATAAGTGACAGAGTTTGTGAATCTTTGGTCACAGCATTTTGCCAGATATTCACTGACATGGAACTAATATGCAGTACAGGATACATCTAGATACTGAGAAGTTCTCCAAAAGGATTCCTTTGAGGACGGTGGATGTGAGTCACCCTGCTCAGAGCTGACAAATGAAATTCACCCAAACCACATACTGTACCTTGCTTAATTTCACTCCTGGCCAACTAGCATCATTGTGTTAGGATTTCTGCAAGAGGTGTTTGCCTGATTCTATCATGCCATTGCCATATCCTACTCTCCAGCATCCCATCAATTAAAATCAGGAAGTGGATCTTTCGGTGTCAAGCCAGCTGGGCCCCTTTCCCTGTCTCAGTTACCAGCTGCTACTCTTAGAGCAAGCACCTCCATCTCCTCTTCCTCTTCTGGTGTCATCCTTGACTGCCTTGGTTTCTTCTCCTCTGTTGGGGGTGTCGTTGGGTGGAGGCGGCACAACCTTTGGGCCCAGTGGGGGAGGCCTGGCCTGCACCATCAGCAGCCCTCCTCCCCCTCCATGGGCTCCAACTCAGAAACCTTCTTTCCCATGAAAGATGTGCGTCTTTTGGTGCTGAGCTCTTGCAGGAGCCTGCTGACTCGTGCAAGAGCTTGGCACCAAAAATGGGACATCCAATCAGAAGCTGGGGTGGCTTTTGTAATTCTTGGATACATCGGTATGCCTATGCCATATTGAAAACCAATCTTTACTCTTTTATAAATAGATGATTTTCATGTGAGCCACAATGGGGAAATGCAATATTAAATATTTAATAGCCCTGCTTACAGTATACGGATGTGCCGCCACCATTTTTGTACCCATGAATGTACCGTACCCTCCTTGTTTTAATGGCCTTCATTTTGTAAAGGCATTGGTCTGGATTTAGCCATGTGATCTTGACAAGGGTCATATGCTGCCCACCAAGTGGTGGGACACCCACAACTGTGAGAAGACCTGATTTCTTGCTTGAGGCCCCTGCTATGCTCCTTGTCACTGTGGCTTCCCAATCATTGAGCACTTTCAGGCTTCTGCCGTCAACTGGATTCTTCCTGTTCTGCTGGTTACATAACAGGCTCTTTTGAGAGGCTGCCTTTGATTCTGTTTCCAATGTCCTTGTGTGTTTTCCCCTCCCACTTCTAACATCCTTTGGACTTCCCACTGAAAACCACTTTTGTGAAATCCATAGCAATCAAAAGCTTCATTGTGGCCCCATGCATTGAGTATGTACCTTCCTTCCTAGGAAAGATGCCTTATTTCAGTCATATTATTTCCCCACAAAGCCTGTTACTAACTCTGATTAGCAGCAGCTCCTCAGGTTCTTGGCTAGGGGTCTTCCCCATTACCTGTCAGCTGAGCTTTTTAACAGGACATGGTTGGATTGAATGTGGGTCTTCTCATGCAAAACAGCTGTGCTATTGTTACAATTCTGTCTATCTGTGTATTTTAGTGGAACCCAAAGATCTACCAACCACCCAGAGGCACCAGGCCTGCACTAAAGTGCTTTTAACTGGGACTTTGAAAATAATAATAATAATAATAATAATAATAATAATAATAATAATAATAATATGGCAGCCATCATGATTGGGTTTGTTCTGATGCCTCAGTTTACATGGGAATTCCTATCCGATGCTTGGGATAGAGCATGAATTCAGAACATATGACACAAAGGAGGCTTGAGGCTGTATAAAATCAAATTATTTTATTTATTTATTTTTGGTTAATAATTACAATACATTTTTTGAATATATAAAGAGAGCAGGTGTTTTGGTTCCCCCCAGTGCATTCTTCAGACAGACAGGGTCTGGTCTCACTGTACATTCTGTAGTGTTTGGAGCAGAATGGGACATTTGCTTATTTGCTTGCTCTGCCATCTCATTATTGGAGTCACAGGCATTTGTTAATGGTACTGACAACTCAGGAACAATGGGAAAATGGGGCAGTAGAAAAAACAAACCCAAGTCTATGGGAGTTTCTGCTCAGTGCGGTTCCTGATAATAAGTCTTCCCACAACCAAGGCCCGGAGATTAAGGATGTATGAAGAGCGCTTTTGGATCAGCATTCTGTTCTCACAGTGGCCAATGGGAAGCTCGCAAGCAGGAGATGGTTCCAACAACACTCTCCCTGCTTGTGATTCCCAGCAAATGTCTCTCTCTGTCTCTGTGTCTTTCTCAACCGAGAGGCAGAAGGCCAAAGAAATATAGGACAGGAAATATGGTGATTATTGCTTTTGTCACAGCAGCAGATAACGACATATAATTAGAGCAGGACAAGGAATATATTTCTGAAAGAATAATCTCACTGTAAGAATAGGTTGTAGCTATGAACAAATGTCTTTTCTGAAGCTGCTGATTATGGTATAAAGGGAGAGAAAACCAGGGCTGACTGAAGTCATTTTGCTGCCTGAAGGGAAGCATGTGTCAGTGTCTCCCCCATTCCAGGTACAAAAGCTGTCTAGACTGCCAGTTGAATTCTTAACTTCAACACTAGTGCCAGGACAAACTCCACAGGCAGCAGGTAGGTGATGCAGGTCAGCCACATGGTACACAGTTTTGTGTGCCCCTCAGTGTCATTCTACCTAATGGTGGAGCCGGCCCTGGATACAAAACTAACAGGTTAATAATACTATATTCTCTGGCAATGTAGGATTGCTAAAGGAGTGAAAAAAGATAAGGTCTGGCTTGAAACAGAGAGACAGGTTTGTACTGATTAACATTGAACATATCTGAGATTTGTCAGGTCACAAAGGCAGGTGGCTGAGTATCTTCTAAAGTCACAAAATATTCCCTGAGTAGTCTTAAGATACCAAAATATACACTTCCATTGGGCAATTGGCTCCTCTTTTTGTCCTGCAATCGAGATCAGCCTCACATGGGAACAAGGTCGGTTATGCCTCTCTTGCCCTTTGATCCAAACCCCACAAGATTCACATAGCTCCCTTTTTTCTGAAAGAAGCCAGGTAGCATTTAAACAAAACAAACAAAGATGTCCCCAAAATTCTAAGGAAGGTGGGGAAGTGGGTGGTGTTTGGCAAAATTAGCAGTAATTGTGGAACTGGGGAGATTCTCATAAACTGGAGCCTGTCCTGCAAGCGTTAGTGACATTTTCAGTAAACCCATGGAAAGCTCTTATTTCAGGGGATTTCCTGCTCTTTGGCACTACATAAGAATTATACATGTTGCTACATAAATGAAAGTCTATATAGAACTGTGTTTACAGATTAAACACAGTGAGCAAGATCCTGCAGAAGTCAAACATGTTGGTAGCACCTTTGGGGAGAAAAGAGGTTACGCAAAGGAAAGGCTCACCTCTACCAGTGAGATCAGGTGCTTTGCTTCTGCAGGATTATATCTATCTCATATAGCAGCTTAATTGGAAAGACAAACACATAGTAATTAAATTAAGGGAATGGGAAGATAAGGGCAGAAAAAATATTAGTAAATAAAATACAAGTAATATACGGTAGGTTCATTTTTAGGTAGTACACAGGCTGGTTAAAACAAAAACAGTAAGGAAGTCTATGAACCCAAAGTCAGAACCATTCCTACCGAGAAGCTAGGCACTGAGTCTAGATGGGGTGCTTCTGGTTTTGGGAAGAGCCATACTACACAAATTCTTCAATTCCATATTAGTTCAATGAAGGCCTCTCTGGGTTTCAGATCCAGAACAAGAGGTGAATTAGGCCACCTGCCTGCAAGAAGATAAGGGTCATGCCTACTCTCATGCCGTAAGGCACCTTATGCATCTCTCTTTCTCAGTTTCCAATTAGCTGAGTTTAAGGAGAACACAAACATGTACCTCTCTTGCTACGTTTCTGCTCAGTGCTGCTTTTTTGTACACCTGAGATGCTGAATGCAACAGCCCTTGAGAAAGCTGAAAGTTCTTTTGCTGGTCGTGAAACCAGTTTTCAGAGACCCTCTTAAAAGGTTATGTGTTTGTCAGAGTTTCAGGATTGGGGGCTTGGGCAAAAGGGTTAGGGCATTTCTTCCACTGCTCTGGCTCTGAGGAAATGGCTGCAAGGTTCCTTGGGTCAAGCAAAGCAAGAATCCACAGCACAGTGCCATTCTGTGCCATTCTCTGGATTTATCAGAGTGGCTGTTGCATCTTCCCACACTCCTTCAATACTAGTTTGGAATGAGCAGATAATGTGACCTCCAAGGAGGTACAACACCAGCATGGGTATCTCCCCAAAGAGAGCTGCATGTTAACATTAACTGGAATGGTGTGTGTGTGTGTGTGTGTGTGTGTGTGTGTGTGTGTGTGTGTGTTAGTGGGGGAAGGACATCACAGAGAAGTGGCAAGTGCACCTTTCTGGGAGCCATACATTGATTTTCAGGACCACAGTGTGGTACAGATGCCCTGGGGTGGTTGTGCAGCCAACACACCTTCCACAGCATTCATATGACACAGCCAAAGAAAACATGTTATTTATCATAATATGCAAGATAGTGACTGGACTACACCCCCCCAACCTTAAATAGCCATCTCTCTCTCCTCTCTTCCTCTCAAGGAAATGTTTTTGCTGCTCATCAAGGCACACTGTTTTCTTTTGTGGAGCCATTGTCTGAAAAATCCCTGCCAGAATCGAATAGATTTTCCAAACGCCTTTTAAGAGGATGCTTTTTGAGTCACAGCTTCACAGGGTCACAGGCTTGCCTTCCAGCTGACCTAGCCTGGCTCAAAAACACCTGAGGCATATTTTCTCTTTATGTTTTTCCAATATTGTTGGATATATTGAACCTCACTACCCTAGATGGCTAAAGGTCTTTATGGTCCCTGCTGAATGACTAACATTCATTGCCGAGAAAGTTTTCACACCCATTTCTTTCTGTAAGAGATTTTGAGGAAAGTGGAGCTAATGGCAAATCTACAGGCCAGGGAAAAGGATGTTATGTAATCTTCATTTTCTCCTCCAAGGGAGATTTCTATGAGGAAAGGGCTGGGAGGGGGCCTGGGATTTGTAATGGAGAATTATCCCACACCCTTCCTAAACTATAATTTCCAGGGCTCTTTGGGGGAAGTCATGGCAGTTACACAGTTACAATTGTCAGATTTTTCATTGGGAGAAAGAGGGAAGGGAAGTTTGCTCTGGAAAAGAATGAGCTCATCTAATTATTCCCTTATTAGCTTTTATCTGTTTTGCAGTGCAAGCTCATTGTAATCTGATGTGGACTGGGAAAGGGGTGGGATTCTGGCAGATGTAAATTTGGTAATGATAATAAGGAACCAAAAATGAGGAAAAGAGAAATTCTTATTTCTACCTGAAAGTGTGAGAGAAGTGATCCCTGAAGAATATGCCCCTGTTAACAGAACCAGAATTTTCAGTGTATATCCCAAAGCTTTGAGAAAGACGCCCCCAAAGAATGACAATGCAATGGGTAAAACTGCATTTTTTCCCCTTTAAACAATTTTGCTGCACAGAAGGTTAGAAAATAAAAGATCAGCAGAAATATACCCTTTAAGACAGCTGCTCTTCAAAGGACTTCTATCTGCTTTGGGGGTTTAATACCTTGGAGAGATGGACCTGGATAAGAGTGTGATCTCTTATCCCCCTTTTTGCGTGAAAAGAACACCCCACTGATTCTATTAAGCAGGCAGCACAAATAGGAAGCTTGATGAATATACTGTATGGTGAAAGATGTGTAAAATGAAGAGGAGCAGCCCTGAGCCAGTTACACTGGAGGAGCAGAGTACTGAATTACTGAGTTGTAGTCAGGAGGTGGGCTGTGGCACTCCAGGGTGGGATCAACTGGCAGGAGAACATACTGTTCCTGGACGGCATCGTTCACCTGTGTTGCTGACAGGTACTTCACAGCCTCGCGCTCGTTCTCCGAGAATACAGACTCTTTGCTCTTGTTGATGGCTTTTCTCCTGTGGGAGGAAAAGTGAGTGAAAATTCAGCAAAAATGTCCTCTCAAAAACAAACCAGCACTTTCATACACATTTTTCATAACATTTTTTGTTGGACTACTACACTGCAAAACCCAGTGAGGTGTGGATTAAGAAGGATAGCTGTGCTTTGGTCTGTGGATTATTTATGGAAGTAGGAATTAGAAAGGTTCACATTAAAATGCAAACCAAACCAAGTCTCTCCTTCATCCCTACCCTTAAGACATAAAATATTTGTGTTCCGAATAATGGTATAATGGGTTAAAGGGTCACACTAAGACCAAGGAGTCCCAGGTCTCCTTGGTGATATAATATAATATAATATAATATGGTGATATATAATGTAATGAATGAATAAATTCATCTAATATCTTTCTGCTTCCTGGCTCCACATCAGCTTGAACCATTGTGTGCTGCAGAGAATTCTGGGACGTGCCACACTTGGTTCACCAAGGACACTGGCCCAGCCTGTGGATTTGTGTGTTGTCTCATGTGAATTCAAACCAGTTTGCAGCATGGAAGAGGTGGTGGCAGTTGGTGGTTGAGATAACTCTACGTGGGGCTACCTTTGAAGGTGACCCAGAAACTGCAACTAATCCAGAATGCAGCAGCTAGACTGGTGACTGGGAGTGGCCGCTGGGACTACATAACACCGGTTCTGAGAGATCTACACTGGCTCCCAGTACGTTTCCGAGCACTATTCAAAGTGTTGGTGTTGACCTTTAAAGCCCTAAACGGCCTTGGTCCTGTATACCTGAAGGAGCGTCTCCACCTCCACCATTCACCCCGGACACTGAGATCCAGCACCGAGGGCCTTCTGGCGGTTCCCTCATTGGGAGAAGTGAGGCTACAGGGAACCAGACAAAGGGCCTTCTCGGTAGCAGCACCCGCCCTGTGGAACGCCCTTCCATCAGATGTCAAGGAAATAAGCGGCTATCCTAATTTTAAAAGACATCTGAAGGCAGCCCTGTTTAGGGAAGCTTTTAATATTTAATGCTGTATTGTTTTAATATTCAATTGGGAGCCGCCCAGAGTGGCTGGGGAGACTCAGCCAGATGGGCCGGGGTGTAAAGAATAAATTATTATTATTATTATTATTATTATTATTATTATTATTATTATTATTATACACTGCTACCAAATCACAGGTACAGTAACATCCTAGATTTCTCCTGTGAGCATCTATCTGTTGTTTTTACTGCTCTAACATCCTGGAAAATCCTGTCTGAAGGCAAAGGAATGATCTGTATAGTACTATTATTTTATGGTGTCTGCCTAGAACACAGGTGGAAAACCATTCTGAGTGGAACATTAGGAACATAAGAAGCTGCCTCATATGCAGTCAGAGGTCTACATGGGCTCAGAACAGCCTATACTGACTGGTAGTGGCTCTCCAGGGTTTTAGGCAGAAGTGTCTCCTAGCTGTACCTGGAGATGCCTGGGATTGAACCTGGGAACTTCTGTATGCAGTGCTATGCTCTACCATTTAGCTAAATAAGGTCTGTGAGATCCTTGCTCCTGGGAAGGGAGACATTTGAGGCAAAGACTGTTAACTATGAAAGGCTTTAAAAGAGCATTGGACAAATTCATGGAGGAAAAGGCCATCAATGGCTGCTAGCATGATGGCACCTCTACTGGTGGAGGCAGGGTGCCTCTGAATACCAGCTGCTGGAAATTGCAGGTAGGGTGATTATTTATTTATTTTCTATACTGTTTAATATATTAAAAACATCTCTCAGCGGTGTACAAAAAACTGAAGCAACAACGGACAAGTTAAAATATTACAAAAAAAACATTAAACATAAAAAATGTTTCATTAACATGAAGTTTCTAATATATGTTAATCAATATAAATTCATTTTCCTTCTGGCACACACCCTCCCTCTTAGCTTCCAGGTTCTCACCCAAGGTCCAAACAAACTCTCAGCTCACCCACAAAAGTCTCATGACGACAAGAGTTTCTGTAAAGAGCAGACATTACCCTAGTCTCCCACTCTAGACTTGTTTTTTTATGGGCAGGCCTAAGGTGAATGGCCCCTTCATGGATCACTGCCTTGTCGTGGCGAAGGGGCTTAAATAACTTAGAGAAGTTATGTTTTGACCAAACGTGATCCACCTGGAGAAGGAACTGGCAAGCCACTCCAGTATCCCTGCCAAGAAAACTCTATGGACAAAGACAACAGGCATATAAAAGTTATGACGCTGGAAGATGAGCCCCTCAGGTCGGAAGGCGTCCAACATGCTACTGAGGAAGAGCGGAGGACAAGTACAAGTAGATTCAGAGCTGATGAAGCGGTTGGGCCAAAGCCGAAAGGACGCTCAGTTGCGGATATGCCTGGAAGCGAAAGGAAAGTCCGATGCTGTAAAGAAAAATATTGCATAGGAACCTGGAATGTAAGAACCATGGATAGAGGTAAGCTGGATGTGGTCAAAAATGAGATGGCAAGAATAAATATTGACATCCTGGGCATCAGTGAACTAAAATGGAAGGGAATGGGTGAATTCAGTTCGGGTGACTATCATATCTACTACTGTGGGCAAGAATCCTGTAAAAGAAATGGAGTGGCCCTCATAGTCAACAAAAGAGTGGCAAAAGCTGTAATGGGATGCAATCTCAAAAATGACAGAATGATCTCGATACGAATCCAAGGCAGACCTTTTAACATCACAGTAATCCAAGTTTATGCACCAACTACCGGTGCTGAAGAAAGTGAAATTGACCAGTTCTATGAAGACTTACAACACCTTCTAGAAATGACACCAAAGAAGGATGTTCTTCTCATTACAGGGGATTGGAATGCTAAAGTAGGGGACCAAGAGATAAAAGGAACAACTGGCAAGTTTGGCCTTGGAGTTCAAAATGAAGCAGGGCAAAGGCTAATAGAGTTCTGTCAAGAGAACAAGCTGGTCATCACAAACACTCTTTTCCAACAACACAAGAGACGACTCTACACATGGATATCACCAAATGGGCAGCATCGAAATCAGATTGATTATATTCTCTGCAGCCAAAGATGGAGAAGCTCTATACGGTCAGCAAAAACAAGACCTGGAGCTGACTGTAACTCAGATCATCAGCTTCTTATAGCAAAATTCCAGCTTAAACTGAAGAAAGTAGGAAAAACCACTGGGCCAGTAAGATACAATCTAAATCAAATCCCTTATGAATACACAGTGGAAGTGAGGAACAGGTTTAAGGATTTAGATTTGGTGGACAGAATGCCGGAAGAACTATGGATGGAGGCTCGTAACATTATACATGAGGCAGCAACGAAAACCATCCCAAGGAAAAGGAAATGCAAGAAAGCAAAATGGCTGTCCAACGAGGCCTTACAAATAGCGGAGGAGAGGAGGCAAGCAAAATGCAAGGGAGATAGGGAAAGATACAGGAAACTGAATGCAGATTTCCAAAAAATAGCAAGGAGAGACAAGAGGGTCTTCTTAAATGAGCAATGCAAAGAAATAGAGGAAAACAATAGAATGGGGAAAACCAGAGATCTGTTCAAGAAAATTGGAGATATGAAAGGAACATTTCGTACAAAGATTACCATAATAAAGGACAAAAGTGGTAAGGACCTAACAGAGGCAGAAGACATCAAGAAGAGGTGGCAAGAATACACAGAGGAATTATACCAGAAAGATATGGAGGTCTCGTACACCTCAGGTAGTGTGGTTGCTGACCTTGAGCCAGACATCTTGGAGAGTGAAGTCAAATGGGCCTTAGAAAGCATTGCTAATAACAAGGCCAGTGGAAGTGATGATATTCCAGTTGAACTATTTAAAATTTTAAAAGATGATGCTGTTAAGGTGCTACACCCAATATGCCAGCAAGTTTGGAAAACTCAGCAATGGCCAGAGGATTGAAGAAGATCAGTCTACATCCCAATTCCAAAGAAGGGGAGTGCCAAAGAATGCTCCAACTACCGCACAATTGCGCTCATTTCACACGCTAGCAAGGTTATGCTTAAAATTCTACAAGGCAGGCTTAGGCAGTATGTGGACCGAGAACTCCCAGAAGTGCAAGCTGGATTTCGAAGGGGCAGAGGAACCAGAGACCAAATAGCAAACATGCGCTGGATTATGGAGAAAGCTAGAGAGTTCCAGAAAAACGTCTACTTCTGCTTCATTGACTATGCAAAAGCCTTTGACTGTGTCAACCACAGCAAACTATGGCAAGTTCTTAAAGAAATGGGAGTGCCTGATCACCTCATCTGTCTCCTGAGAAATCTCTATGTGGGACAAGAAGCTACAGTTAGAACTGGATATGGAACAACTGATTGGTTCAAAATTGGGAAAGGAGTACGACAAGGTTGTATATTGTCTCCCTGCTTATTTAACTTATATGCAGAATTCATCATGCGAAAGGCTGGACTAGATGAATCCCAAGCCGGAATTAAGATTGCCGGAAGAAATATCAACAACCTCAGATATGCAGATGACACAACCTTGATGGCAGAAAGTGAGGAGGAATTAAAGAACCTTTTAATGAGGGTGAAAGAGGAGAGCGCAAAATATGGTCTGAAGCTCAACATCAAAAAAACCAAGATCATGGCCACTGGTCCCATCACCTCCTGGCAAATAGAAGGGGAAGAAATGGAGGCAGTGAGAGATTTTACTTTCTTGGGCTCCTTGGTCACTGCAGATGGTGACAGCAGTCACGAAATTAAAAGACGCCTGCTTCTTGGGAGAAAAGCAATGACAAACCTAGACAGCATCTTAAAAAGCAGAGACATCACCTTGCCGACAAAGGTCCGTATAGTTAAAGCTATGGTTTTCCCAGTAGTGATGTATGGAAGTGAGAGCTGGACCATCAAGAAGGCTGATCGCCGAAGAATTGATGCTTTTGAATTATGGTGCTGGAGGAGACTCTTGAGAGTCCCATGGACTGCAAGAAGATCAAACCTATCCATTCTTAAGGAAATCAGCCCTGAGTGCTCACTGGAAGGACAGATCGTGAAGCTGAGGCTCCAATACTTTGGCCACCTCATGAGAAGAGAAGAATCCTTGGAAAAGACCCTGATGTTGGGAAAGATGGAGGGCACTAGGAGAAGAGGACGACAGAGGACGAGATGGTTGGACAGTGTTCTTGAAGCTACGAACATGAGTTTGACCAAACTGCGGGAGGCAGTGCAAGACAGGAGTGCCTGGCGTGCTATGGTCCATGGGGTCACGAAGAGTCGGACACGACTAAACGACTAAACAACAACAACAACAAAAGGTGAATGGCAGTTCCTTAGGCTGCCCATTTTGTTGTTGTTTAGTTGCTCAGTCGTGTCCTGAGTCCTATTCAGCTGCACTCTCCACACCCAGTTCCAGGTGCAGCAGGTTTGCTGAGTTTCCCAGGGGGCTTAGAGGATGGGAAGATGACCCTCCACCAATCACAGCTCTTTCTTCACCCTCTGTTCTCTCCTCCTCCTCTAGCTGCTTTTGCACTCAGGTTCTGCTTATGGACTGCCCTTTGAGGCATCTGGTTGGCCATTGTGAGAAAAGGATGTCGGACCATGTCGGCCTTTGGCTTGATCTCTTATGTTCTTATGATAAACATAGGCATGTTTGTATCCTTGCATGCAGTTGGTTTCTCCCCTCTCTTTGTTAAACTCTTCCTGTGAAGAGTATTCATCTATTTCTCACCCACACACCCTGCCATTGGTGACCCCTGATGTTTCTTCTCAGCTGACTCCATAACTCCAGCAGCTTTTATAATTTACCAGGTATTAAACTGGTCAATGGGGATTGAGAAAAACACAAAAATATCTGTGTAACTTGGACCTTGGCCTGGGCGAGTCTTGCAGTGCCCAATAAAAGAAGTGTTATTAAGGCTTAGCCTGGCCACACAATGAGACTCTCAGAGCTCTGTCAGCTCCCAGTATGTAGGAAGAAGGGAGCTTCTTCCCAGCCACCATGTCAAATCTGGGAATGACACTGTCTGTCAGCTAATGTTTAAAGCGAGCCTCTCAAACAATGACATTTTATATTTGCTCCCAAGTCAGAGGGATGACAAGTTTGGTCAGAAGCAGGGAGTGTGGTTAACTATCTCTGGCAGATTTGAAATGCAATTACCATCCTAGAAAATAATCATTTCACCCAAGCTGCACACCCTGAAATTAAGACAACTCTTCAGCCTTTGTTTCCTAATCCTTAACAACTTTTTGTATTTACTGAGATTTCATTTTGTTTTTCCCTTGCTCAACAACTGACCCAATCTTGAGATGCTGCCAGTGTTGTTTACA
Organism: Zootoca vivipara; assembly: GCF_963506605.1. Classification (NCBI taxonomy): domain Eukaryota; kingdom Metazoa; phylum Chordata; class Lepidosauria; order Squamata; family Lacertidae; genus Zootoca; species Zootoca vivipara. Next base: position 21,794,598 of record NC_083294.1, read on the forward strand.
TGATTTGAGATACACATTTTGTTTTCCCATTGAAGTTCTGGAAGCCGCCTTTGGATCTCCTTTCCTACTAGGAGGACCAAAGCCTTGTGGTAGAACACCTGGATGGGAACACCCCCTGTCTGAAACCCAGGGAAGCTACAGTCATTCAGTGTGGACAATACTGAGCTAGATGGACCAATGGTCTATTCTTTTCAAGTGTTCCTCATCTATAAAACAAAGGTGAGGTTGTTTTTCTCCACAGTCAATTGCTCCAGCCATTTCCCCACTATTCTTGTCTGATGTTGTTTTTGTAGCTGGAAATGGAGAAAAGTGGATAGTGCAAGATTGTGAGGAGGTTAAGGTGTGGGAGGGGAAAGCACTTAGCAGGTTTTTTTTAAAGCAATTCCCTGCTTTATATGTAAATAAGGCAGACACATTATGGTGGCCTCATAGGTCTGGAATAGTGGCTCCAAAACCCTATGAATGAGAATGCTTGAGCTCATGCATACTTTCTTAGGAACAAAGTCCATTATGTTCAATTGAGCTTACCGTACTCCCAAATAAGATTGCCTAGGATTTCAGGCTTAATAGATTTTCCCATTCATTAAAAATTCTGTACACAAGGAGCAGCAGCCCTCAAAGAAAGACATCCCAATCAATTTGCTGTTTGCAGCAAGTTATACCTTGCATATGAGTCCTGTAACAATTGCAGTAATTGAGCTGCAGGGGCTTATAATGGGCTTTATGGCTTTTTATAGGTGTGTAATGAGGCTTTATTTTTATTTTTATTTTGCAGGGCAAGCGTGTTTAAGGCCCTTAATGGATTTAATAATGGTTGTAAGTTGAATTAGAATTTGCAGTAGTGAATGTGGTTGTTGAAACAATGGCTATTTCCCCCACAATCTGCTTCATGGGACAATTAATGGGATGTAAAGGTTTAAGGCCTGGAACATGCTCTCAGTCTGTATTAACATGCTAGAAACAGGTGGTGCAAACACTGGAAATTCTAGTGATGCCAGTTGGATGGTCAGGTTGTCTCCCCTGATTTTAGTCAGATTAATTTTTGGGGATATGAATTTGGCATTCAGTGAGCACCTAGATTACCAGAGAAACTTGGCTATTTTAATAAGCATCAGCAAAGGACCTTGTACCAGGTCAGACTATTGGTCCATCTAGTTTAGTTTATGTACACTAATGGTAGGCAAAATGTAGATCAAGAACTACTGATAGATCTCTGGGTGATTTGCAGTTGTTTATAGATGACAACTAAAATGTCATATTTCCCCCCAAAATGTAAAAAGCCTGGGAGGAAAACCAGGAGCAGATTTTTGCATAAAGTTGCTGAGAGTTCAGTTCTGGAACTGAAAACAAATCCTTGATCTGAGCATGTGCTCAGAATTTCAGCTAATCGCAGTTGGTGGATTGAGGGGTTCTAGTAATAAGCAAAGTATATCCCACAAGCCTGAGCTCTTTCCACTTCTGGGTTACACTGATGGGCAATGTAGGGGTCTTTCCAAACCCTACCTGCAGATGCTGGGGTGTGAACCTGGAATCTACTCGGCACAGAGTGTGTGTGCTGTAGCAGGGAGTATGGTCCCTGAGGCAAGTCCCTTAGCTTCAATGTAGGATTCGGACAACCAGTTGGAGCCCCATCAGAAGCAGTTAATGATTATGATTTGCCCCCTAACACTTTAGATTGGAACAGGAAGGCCTGCCACAGTTGAGGAGGGTTGTTCTATTTGATTTTGCTAGGAGAAATGTGTCTGAGGCAAAGGCAGTATCCTTGCTGGAATGCTTCGGCATTCTGATGCCTGAAGCACCTCAGCTATGCCCTACTTGGGGAATATCTTGGTTCTCAGCTAAATTGTTAGGTCTAATTATTTCTGAGCTTAATTGGGTATGACAAAAACAAGGCAGAGCCAATACTTCAATGTATATCAAATAATGGTTTGCTGAAGGAATTCAGAGGAGTATGACGACCAAGGTGCTTCTGCCCTGCTGCAGACGTAAACATGAGGTGTACCTCACTGCTACAGGCCTGTTCAGACGAGAGTGGTGCACAAATTGCCAAATGAAAATGCTCCATACTGCTTGAGGGCACAGAAACGTTGGGGGCAATTTCACAAAATTTCTCCCAGGAGGGGAAAAGAGAATGTCTCCATGGGAGGGGGAGGAAGGGCAGCATATACATTTTCTCTAAGAACTTAAGAAGAGCTTGCTGGATCAGGCCAATGGCCCATCTAGTCCAGCATCCTGTTATCACAGTGGCCAACCAGATGCCTGTGGGGAACCTGCGTGCAGGACCAGAGCGCAAGAGCCCTGGAAGCAGCCATAAATAGCCCTCTCCTCTCTCTGTGTATTACGTCTCGGCCTGCTTCAGCCTTGGAAAATTAATCTAGGGATAGAGAAGAAATTCTCCAACAGTTTCTCAGGGCTGCACACACTCCCTCCCATTGCCTGCCACCCATTCACTGGAAAGGCTGAAAACATCCACATAGCGTGGGTTCTCAGTGCCTGGGAAGTACGAGTACGCTGGGGTGCAGAGGGTGGCCATGCTAGCCGAAGCCCTCACTGCCAACAGAGCCGTGGCGGTCTGAGCCAAAGGTGAGTGAGGCAAGGGGAGGAAAAAGAGGCTCAAAGCTGCCCTGTGATGAGGACAGAACCGAGGGCTGTGATGCCCCATTCACAGAGGTGGCTGCCCATGCCTCTTGCCCCTTGGGCGGTGCCAGTGGCACCCCTTCACTGACCATAAGGGGAAGGAGGCACTGCTGCTGCCCAGCCCTGAAGTCTCAGCCTGGGTGCAGCTTGGGAAGTGAGGGAGCCTGGTTGCACCCCATTACGCCCTTTCAAAAATCTGCAGCCAGGGCCATGGGCCCCCTGGCCTTCCCCACGCTACGCCCCTTGCTAAAAACAGCTCAGTTTTCAGGGAAAAAGTATTCAGATCTTCCTTGCCTTCATTCGATATATCTCTGGAGGGAAGATACAGGACTCACACCCAACTCATATTCAGCCTGTCTCTTTGGATGTTGTTTCTCTTTTCTTAACACCTGACACAGCATACAGTCATTGTTTGTCCAACAGGATTCCCAGTCCCAGAGTTTTATATTTGTCTTCCCTAAACTCTCCAAATTCTTCACTTAAGCATTGCCAATTCCACCGCCTCCTCCACCCTTTCAACTCAGCAAATGCAAGTCAAATAAACAGCTAGATTTGGCGGGGGGTGGAAAGAGGGCGGGAGCCTCAAGAGCCACCCTGGTTTGGAAAACACACTAAGCCTTCCGTAGGGCTTGTAGAAGTAAAGCAGGACTGTTTGTAATAGGTCCAGAATAAATGTTTTTGATAAGAAGAGAGATATCGTTAACAAGGGCGACATACTGATTCCCAGCCAGCCTCAGCAAGCCATGGAGAAGAGAAGAGCTGATACTCAGAGTTGCTTTTTCCAAGTTTGTGGGTAGATGCAAAGCTGTATTTTTCTCAGTGCTTAACTAGGTGTTGGCTTTCAATGACATGGAATGATCCTCATAAATATATGAAATAAACTTTAGGAGTGCAGTTATTTAGTCAACTGAGGCTTAAACCTTATAAACCAGGGATGGAGAACTTACTCCAGCCCAAGGGCCACATTTCCTTCCAAGCAACCTTCCAGGGGCCACATGCTAATGGGCAAGGCTAGAGATAGGCGTGGGCAGAGACACAAATGTGAATTTTACTTTCGTTCTGTAGGCTACTGTCTACACACACTGCAGCACCCAGCTCTATCTATTGTCCAGGGTAGAAAGAGGCATTATTAGAGTTCAAAGACACTTTCCAGCCAGGCAGAAAGAGGGGGGTTACCTTGGCAGAAGGGGTACCACTAAGGAGGGTGTGTGGCCTGGGGAGAGTCCTGCGGTCAGATAAAGAGGTATGGAGGGCCAAATTTGGCCCCCAAACCTGAGATTCCTCATTCCTACTATACACACCAGGACCAGCCTTACCATAGGCAATGTGATGCGTATGGGGTGTGCATGGCAATGTGATGCGTATGGGGTGTGCATGGCAGTGCTGATATGCTGGAGAACAGAGCTTTTATGTGCTGAGAAGCTCTGAGGTGTGGTCAAGGGTGCTTTACTATCACCAGTTAAGGAAAACTAAAATGTGATAAATGTGTAGGTGAATATACAAGATGAACTGAGGTAGGTGTGAGGTTGGAAGGTTGAGAGAGAGTGCTGAGGTAGGTGTGAGTTTTGAAAGGGAGTTTGAACACTGATGGGGGGCAGTCAAGAGTGTTTGGGTGGTGGCAGGGTTAGTTTGATAGGGTAGGGTCAGCATTGTTACTAGATTTTGTTTTATATGAATCACAATCACCATATGCTTTTGTACACTGAGTCATCAAAACCCCATTTTTTGCCATTTCTTTTTTAATAAATTGTTGTATCATACACACATGCCACTTGACTGGCTATGTTAGAGGTGGGAAATAGTCAGATATTCGGTATTTCTGCTGGCAGCAGAAACAATGAGTTATAAAGATAGCTCTCAGAAACCCAGGTCAGGACTGTACATCTTCTTAAGAGAAAGAAAGTGGTACAGAGGACCTGAGGTAAATATGAGGTGGCACAACAGTAAATACCATTGAAATAATGTTCTGGGTATACTTGTACAGATTTGCACTCCTAATCATTTATTTGTTTAAACAAAATTAAAAATCCTTCCAGTAGCACCTTAGAGACCAACTAAGTTTGTCATTGGTATGAGCTTTCGTGTGCATGCACACTTCTTCAGATATCTGCATGCACACGAAAGCTCATACCAATGACAAACTTAGTTGGTCTATAAGGTGCTACTGGAAGGATTTTTTTTATTTCGACTACGGCAGACCAACACAGCCACGTACCTGTAATTAGTTATTTGTTTGATTACTAGCAGCCTCATATATGGTGTTGTTTGGAAATTTCAAGAAACAAAAAAATGAGTGCAGTTTTGACGGGTTTAGTCAGCCTTCTTGATTCAAAATTATGTCCAAACATAAGCAAAAACGTGATCCTTGATCTCATGAACCATCATTCAGAATTTGGCTAAAATCAGGGAAGTTTTGAAAGGTTCATCTTTATTCACACTGTTGTCTAATCGTATCCAAACACAGTGGTGTAGTAATAGGGGGGGCGGGGGAGCAGCAGGCCGGATGGGGCTGACCACCTCCGATGGCTGCTGCCGCGCGACACGGCCGCCGCCATGGAGGAGATGCCCTGATGCAACCGAGTCTGCCTCACTCCGCGGCTTGCTTGCAGGTTTTGCCGCGTCGCCATGTCGCATGTCTCCTGTGATGCGCGGCACATGTGCGCGACAGACACCCCACCAGGGGGCGGGGTGCCTTCGGGTTTGCCACCCTGGGCAGCCAGTCGGCTAGCTACGCTGCAGTCCAAACATAGCTGAAAAATGCTCCTTGATCTAACCAAATTTAGAACCATGCAAATTTGGTTATATCATAAGAGGTGTCCAAGTGCATTTTGGCAAAACAAACCAAAACCAAAAACAATCAATCAAACAAAAAACTTTCCGAATTATATACTGGAGACCAGCCAATCCAATTCAACTCTACTCAAAAGCCAGTCTCGCTGAGTTCAACGGGGCTTACTTCCAGGCTAAGTAGGTATAGCAATGTAAAACATTTATACTAAGTTTAAAAAGTCACAAATTGGGATCAGGGTCAGTGACATGGCCCTTTCCCCTCTTTTTATACACGCCCCCAGACATGAATAATGAATGAATAAAACTTGTATTTCATCACAAACCAATTATTGGATAAACAGTATTAGTTTGTGAAAGGATGCCAATGGCTACATTTGCATGTAAAGCTAAGTGTGGTTTGTTTAAAGCATGGTTTGTTTGATAAACCACAAGTCAGCTCACAGATGACGTAACAAGCCATAGTTTGTTTCTTCAAAGCTTGGTTTGTTTTCCAGCTGCTCTTGCCTCATGAGAGTGTCTGTGGTGGGGTGGCCAAACAAACCATGGTTAAGTAAGGATTTGGACATAATACCAAAACATAGTTAAAACAAGCCATTGTTCATAAGCCAACAACAAAACCATGCCTATATATTACAACTTTTTTTTGCAGAAAATAAACCATGGCTACTCTGCTGGGTTGAATTTGCACATCCAAACAAACCACAGTTAGCCCAAATAAACCATGGATAAGCACACCAGGCCAGTATCAAGTAATATATATTCATCCAGGGGTACTTACGCCAGAGCCATGATTCCATAAGGCCAAGAACGAATCTCCAATCTCTTCCGGCTTTTTATTTCATCCAAAGTCAGCACCATCCCGCTATCTGACTCGCATTCCTAAAGAAGGGGAAAAAAAACAAAGCTTTAGCTTCTTCTAACTGAGGACTGTACAGCTCCTTCAAGCTCAAAATACAATCTCGAGGGAGGGTTAGATTCATAGCAAATACAGCCTGGCAGTGGCAGAAAAAGCAGAATGAAGTGATTCCAACACCAGCTGTTCGATTTTTGCTAACTCTTCCAAGCAGAGTTCCACCCCTCTATAATTTTTGTAATGCAAACAGCTTTTCTTCCCTTAGTGATGACACCATCAGAACCACAGGAGGCTTCACAAGCCTTGTTTATGGAGGGTCCATTAAGCCCATGGTTAGGGAACCACCAAATATTGACTCTTCTCTAACCTGCTGCCCTCCAGATGTTTGGACCACAGTTCTCATCAGTCCCAGCCAGCAAAGCCAGGCAATGCAGAATTCCCATGATTAGGTTTTCCAGCTTGCCTGCTTTATTTTATTTGTAAACTAATTGGGAGATCTGCATAATTCCTGTGAAGATTGAAGTAGTGCCCACTATAGATAAGTTTTTGGGGTTTTTGGATCGACTCTTTCAGGTCATTTCCCCAAAGTATATCAACACATCCCAAGCAGCAATTGGCACCAAAAAGGGAAAAATACCAGTGCATCATATTCATTTAGCCCATCATATTCAAAAGAGCCATGTGGGGATGTTAATTGGTGAGAGAGAGAGAGAGAGAGAGAGAGAGAGAGAGAGAGAGAGAGAGAGAGAGAGAGAGAGAGAGAGAGAGATCCTGATCACAGGTGTCCTGTGTCACATTTTTAGTTTGGCCCTACATGCTTTCATCAAAAGTCAGTCCCTTGTCCAAGGATCATGTTGTTGTTGTTTAGTCGTTTAGTCGTGTCCGACTCTTCGTGACCCCATGGACCATAGCACGCCAGGCACTCCTGTCTTGCACCGCCTCCCGCAGTTTGGTCAGACTCATGTTGGTAGCCTCAAGAACACTGTCCAACCATCTCGTCCTCTGTCGGCCCCTTCTCCTTGTGCCCTCAATCTTTCCCAACATCAGGGTCTTTTCCAGGGAGTCTTCTCTTCTCATGAGGTGGCCAAAGTATTGGAGCCTCAGCTTCACGATCTGTCCTTCCAGTGAGCACTCAGGGCTGATTTCCTTCAGAATGGATAGGTTTGATCTTCTTGCAGTCCATGGGACTCTCAAGAGTCTCCTCCAGCACCAGAATTCAAAAGCATCAATTCTTCTCCAAGGATCATACTTAACCACAAAGCAAGCTGTTTTATACTGACTCAAGACCATTGGCCTATATCACTCTGTCTTGTTTACATCATAGAAAAGACTCTCCAGATGTGGACTCCAACTCCCATCATCCTTGACCACTGGAGATGATGAGTGGTGCTGATGAGAGTTGTGGTTCATAACATCTAGAGGGCACCATGTTGGCTATCCCTACTCTACATGGAACAATTGCAGCTTTTCAGGATTTCTGTTTTTTTTTGGGGGGGGGCATTACCAGCACTACTTAGAGATGCCAGAGATTGAACTTGGGACATTCTGCGTACAAAGCATAGCCCTTGTAGTTCATATAAGTGACTATAATGAGTTCTGTGACACAACAACATTTCTGAGCTGCTGAAACCATGCATATTTCCATGCACATGTGTACAATATGACATATGGAGACACCTGTCAACATAAATGGCACATCTGTGAGACTGCAGCTCAGCTGGGAACCCAGCAGTGGCCCCATATGTATCCATTCATTCATTCATTCATTCAATGAATTGATCTGAGATGGGAGGGGGATCTTATGATATGAATGAGAGGAAAGCTAGGTTTAAATACTTCCATGGAGAAAGCATTTCTTTAGAATGGTAGTGCCCCACTGGTTTTAAGATAGATCTACTCCTGTGATTAGAGAGCCCACTCTCTACTTTAAATTCAAAGATATTCTTGGCAGAGAAATGACTTAACCTCCCCATTCTCAGCCACCTGGCTTACAGCTGGCTGCAGTTTCATTTATAATGCTGGCACTCTGCAGTTAGCCTGTAAATTATTTCCTCTCTTGGTTTTATGAAGATAATGCTGGGCTGAGGGGAAGAGGCAAGCTTTAAAAAACCATATAAAATTAACGTACACAGATGGTATAGTGAGGGTGGGCTAATTATATAAAAAGCAAAGATGCTTTTATTTGATTCATTTGTCTTTCCCATGTATTAAATCCTGGGTATGTTTAGCAAGAGGGATTTCTCCGGGGTGGGGGTGGGGGTTAGTGTTTAGAGCAGGGGAAGTGGAATTCCTCTGAATAACAGTTTCTGGGAGTCACAGGTGGGAAAAGTGCTGTTGCACCTGGATCCTTCTCTTGTGCTTCTCATGACCCTTGTTTGGCCACTGTGAAAAAAGGATGGGCCCTTGTCCTGATCCAGCACAGTTTTTCTTCTTACTTTCAGAGGTTGGGCATTTGCCAAGGAAGGGCAATTGGTTAGCGAGTACCTTATCAAAATTTGTATCTTATTCACTGCAGCAATTATAATTATGGTTTTCCACTGCTTGTATGGTTTTAACAAGTTCGATATATTCTTTACAGTTGCGTTGAGAGAGAGAAAAAAACCATGTGCTCAGGCAGCAATGGCAATAAGAATGATCTCATATTTTTTTTGCTGGCAGTACAGAGGGCCAAACGACAAATGACTTTTATACTGACAGTTCTGCCTTGGGTGCAGGGTTTCCCTTACACACACTTGACCACACAAAGGGTAGCGGGGACATTAACCCCACTTTGCTCCCTGTGCCTGCAATCTGTGTTGCAAAATATGCCCAGGAAGCTGTCTGTCTCTGATCTCCCTGTTCAGGTTTTCTATGCATTGCAGAGCACTGGAGGGCAGCATCCAACAAAGTGTCAGAAACTGACCCCGGCAAAACACATTTCTATGTATTCTGGCCCTGGAAATCCTGACATTGCTGTGATCAGGATGGTCACTTTTTAATTTTATATTTTATTATTAAAAATTACTCACACACTACAATCCTAACCAAGAAAGAAAATAAGACGCCAACTTGGATGGCTTTGAAATGGGAATAGACAAATTCATAGGGGATAGGGCTATCAATGGCTACTAACCGTGCTGGTTATGTTCCACTGTCAGAGGTAGCATGTTTCTGAATACAGTCATACCTTGGTTTAAGTTCGCTTCGGTTTGAGTACTTTCAGTTTAAGTACTCCACGGACACGTCTGGAACAGATTAATCCACTTTCCATTACTTTCAATGGGAAAGTTCACTTCAGGTTAAGTATGCTTCAGGTTAAGTACAGACTTCCAGAACCAATTACACTCATACTTCGGGTTAAGTACGCTTCAGTTTGAGTACTCCGCGGACCCATCTGGAACTGATTAATCCACTTTCCATTACTTTCAATGGGAAAGTTCGCTTCAGGTTAAGTACGTTTCAGTTTAAGTACTCCGCGGACTGTCTGGAACGGATTAATCCACTTTCCATTACTTTCAATGGGAAAGTTCGCTTCAGGTTAAGTACGCTTCAGGTTAAGTACAGACTTCCAGAACCAATTGTACTACACTTGGGCAAAAAAAATGAAAGGCACAAATACAGGATGAGTGACACCTGGCTTGAGAGTAGTACATGTGAAAAGGATCTAGGAGTCTTGGTAGACCACAAACTTGACATGAGTCAACAGTGTGATGCAGGAGCTAAAAAAGCCAATGCAATTCTGGGCTGCATCAATAGGAATATAGCATCTAGATCAAGGGAAGTAATAGTACCACTGGTCAGACCTCACCTGGAATACTGTGTCCAGTTCTGGGTACCACAGTTCAAGAAGGATATTGACAAGCTGGAATGTGTCCAGAGGAGGGCAACCAAAATGGCGAAAGGCCTGGAAACAATGCCTTATGAGGAGCTGGGTATGTTTAGCCTGGAGAAGAGAAGGTTAAGGGGTGATATGATAGCCATTTTCAAATATATAAAAGGATGTCATATAGAAGAGGGTGAAAGGTTGTTTTCTGCTGCTCCAGAGAAGCGGACACGGAGCAATGGATTCAAGCTACAAGAAAGAAGATTCCACCTAAACATTAGGAAGAACTTCCTGACAGTAAGAGCTGTTCGACAGTGGAATTTGCTACCAAGGAGTGTGGTGGAGTCTATTTCTTTCGAGATCTTTAAGAGGAGGCTTGACAGCCATCTGTCAGGAATGCTTTGATGGTGTTTCCTGCTTGGCAGGGGGTTGGACTGGATGGCCCTTGTGGTCTCTTCCAACTCTATGATTCTATGAATTGTGTACTTAAACTGAGGTGCCACTGTACTAGCTGCTAGAAACTGCAGAAGGAGAGAGTGCTGTTACTCTCAGGTCCTGCTTGTGGGCATCCTGTGAAAGCCCCCCTGGCCTGACTCAGCAGGCTCTTATGACAGCTTATGAACTGATAAATGCATCACCTCTACTACTCTCTTCTATGGGCACTGTGAATTATAAAAGAATTCATTATGAAAAAACATGATGAAGAGCAAGTGACTATTTATATGCACACAATGCATAGGCAGATATATTTGTAACAGGTGCATTACTAAATTATGATACATTAGGAATGCAGGAAGCCATGTCCAACTAGGCCAGTGCTGTCTGCAAGGGAAGAGTTATTAAGCCTCCTATCCTCCATACTATGGACTAAATTGCTACCCCTTCTTCTACAAGCTGACAATTTTGTGTTCAGAAAGTCCCAAGCCTGCAGCTAAAGACACACAGATGTACCTAGAGCATCTGCTTTGCATGCAGAAGGTCCCAGGCTTAAACCCACCACGTCAAGATAAGGGCTGGGGAAGACACTTGGCTAGAGAGCTACTGCTAATCTGTGTACAGACCCTACAGACAGTACTGACCTAGATGACTCCTCCTGCCTTCCCTGCAACAGGTGCCTGTCTGATTTTGACTGGTAACTGATTCCAGAGAGCTGGAGCTGCAACACTAAAAGCTAAGCACACTTCTGGGGCATATGGTACTCTCCAAAGTGCCCCATCTAAGGAGTGCAGTTGCTGGGCAGGAATATAGTGGGCAAGGTGGTCCCATAGATATCCTGGTCCCAAGTTGTTTAGCACTTCACATGTTAAATACAGGTTTAAACTCAGTTTATTGGCTCTCATCCAGCTGTGGCCAGACACTAGTCCAGAGGCTGCATGGCTACTCTTGATTCAGATGTTATGGAGATACAGAGCTGCATACCATCAGCATACAGATGATACTTTCCTCCACATCCCTAATGGCCATTATCAAAAGCTTCATATAGATGATAACACTGGGGACAAAATGGTCCCCCATAACATAAATGCGAACTGGCCAATGAACAGTACTGTAGGTGGGACTGTAACTGCTGTTAAACACTCATCTCAGAGGAGAATGTTGTGGTTGGAGGTATCAAAAGCTGAGAAAAAGGCAAAAGAAACAAGATTGTAGTCCCCTTGTTCCTCTCCTGAGAGAGAGATCATCCACCAGGAGGACCAAGGCTGACTCAGTGTCAAAACCAGCTCTGAAACCAGATTGAAATGGGTTTGGACAATAAGTTTCATCCAAGAATGCCTGGAGCTGCCCTGCCACAACAAATGTTGTTATTAGCAACCGTGATGATGTTTAGGTGCCTACCCTGTTTCCCCTGTTTTAAGATGTAGTCATAAAATAAGCCATAGCAGGATTTTTAAGCATTCAAGGAATATAAGCCATACCCCGAAAATAAGACATAGTGATAAAAATTAAATATAAGACGGTGTCTTATTTTCAGAGAAACACGGTACTAAAAAAATGATTGTTTAGTAAGGCTTTCCCAGAGGTGTAACTTCAGTCATTTATGTAAAATCACTTTTATATTTGATGAATTAGCTTGGTTGTTTCTAGAGTTGTGTGGCTGGTTTGATCACTTTTGAGTTTGTCACTAGAGCTTGTCTTATGTGCTTTATGTGTGAATCAGTCTATAAATTTAACCACATAGCAGCCAATAGGGTGGAGTGGAGCTGCCCTCCCCACACCAGTGTCACTGCAGTTTGCTTAGATGGACTGGGGCAGGACAGTGGCAAGCAGAAGCAATGCAGTGCTCCTGCTGCTGCTGCATCCAGAGCTTCAGGGCTTATTCACGCTTGCTTTTTGCCCCACTCTTTCCGGGCAGGTCTGCACTGAAAAGCTTTGTATTTGACCGCCCCCCAATTGTGGAGCTTTCCCTGTGAAAACCTGCTCTTTAAAGCTGAATCGGAGCAAATGTCAATCTACAGAAATCCTGAACTGACATTTGCTCTGATTCAGCTTTAAAGAGCAGGTTTTCACAGGGATGGCTCCAGGGCAAAAATCCCAACACCACTCGGACAGAGAGCTTTTTAAGCTGGAACGAGCGGGGCAATAGGTAAATGTGGTTAAGCCTTCAATCATATAGGCAACTTGTGCTCATCTAGGAATTATGTAGCAGTACCACAAGGGCAACACTATGGCTCCGCCCCACCACACTAGCCACTACTGGTAAAATATGGCAACCCCAAATGTATGATGCAATATCACTGCACTCCTGAGTGTTCCCACTCCAGTTCCAGGGAAGAGGTGCAAGGAAACTCAGAACACAATGATGTCACACGTCACACTTCTGTACTGCTAGATGTTTCTGGGGAAAAGAGAAGGAGAAGAGGTAAGGTTGCAGTATCTGGTGGTAGCTGTACAAACTCCATAACACCTGTCTCTTGCCTACAACCACTCTGCTTTCTATCCAGAATTCGGTAATGATTTTGGGAGTCTTCTTATTGATTTCAGCCAGTCTGATAGCAAGACTGTTTTCTCTTAAGGACAATCCAATTCGATAAACACTAAAAATAACACAAGCAAAGGGAGAAAAGAGCCTAAGCCTGCACTTTGAACCTTCCCAAGCAACTCTTTGAATCAAGCATACTGAATTATTTTGACATGTTGCACTGATACTAATCCTCATGTAAGTCATCAAATGGTCTGGTGCGAGGGCTTGGCTGGGCAAGAGTCCCAAAGCAATTCAGAGCTCATTAGCAGCACCATTATTTTAAAATGTCACCTTGATCTAAAAGCAAAGACAGATGTTACCATTAAAGTGTTTCAGTTAAAAACTATCTCCCTTCATGAAGCAGCTTGCAGAACAAAATGAGAAAAGATAGACGTCACCAATGAGAAAAGATGCAAGTTCTTGTTTGGAAATTGATAGGTATTCATAGCTGTAGGTGCCAAATAGTGAAAGAAACCCAAGAGCCACCCAGTTCAGGGATGGCCAGCTTGTTGGGTCTCTCTCCCCCCCCCCACAAGCTATTTCAACAGGCTTCTGTTTTAACATTGCCTTTTTGGCAATGACACCAACTGAGAGGCTTACCTGTGCCCACATTAATGTACTTTCAGCAAAGACTAGTTTAAAAATCTAAGAAGGAGCCCTGCTGGATCACACCATCTAGTTCAGCTTTTGTCATCACAGTAGCCAACCAGATGCCTATGAGAAGCCTGCAATGGGACATGAGCGTAATGCTCTCTTGCCATTTGTGAATCCTTGCAACTGGTGTCCAGAGGTATACTGCTACCAACAGTGGAGGTGGATTGCAGTCATCATGGCTAGTAGCCAATGGATAGTCTTGCACACTGCCTAGGCTTGCATACTGGGGAGGTCATTTCAGTGCTGCTAGCGCAGGGGTTTGACTTTACCTCCAGAGGCACACTCCATTGTCTCTTGAAACAGATGGATGCTGACCAAAAAAGTGGGCAGCGGGATAGAGAGGTGTTGCTTACCTGACCTTTTGATGGATGGTTCACTGCTGCTTTCCAGGAGAGAGACTGGGAGGCGCAAGGAAGCACAGTGATGCATTGTGGGGAGCAAAGCATTTGGCCCAAACTTACCTCATGCAATTTTTTTTCTTTCTTCACTGACACCTCATCAAATGTTTTCACACTGAGCGGCCGATTCTTGGGGTTAATACTGAAAACAAGGAGAATGAGAGATTCAGTCACAGACTTTTAGTTCTTTATTGTGTGGCGGAAAGATGAAACCAACAGCTGCATTTAGCTTTCAGGCACATGTGTACTGAATCGTTTTTGTTGAGCCACGGCACAATCACAACACAAGGAGAATGCTTGAGCTGGTCCCCAAAAACTTAGGACTCACCTGTACAGTTGCTGTGTGGCCTCAACAAAGTTGTTCTAGCACCTAGCCTCAGTTGCATGGAACATGGAAATAACAGTCACCAGCCCAAAAAATAGTTTGGAGGTAAAATTAGAAAGAAAGAAAAAAATCTCCACAGCCTACCCTCTCTCTTTCAGGTTTCTGTCATGCTCTAACGTGGCCAAAATTTACAAAAATAAAAATGCAGCTCCCTTCAATGAATGGATAGAAGATATGTACAAACTCACAACACATGAAAAAATTGCCTATAAACGTAGACTTGTCATGGACAAATTTAATGATATTTGGAATTCATTTCTATAAATGCTACAGTATATTAGATTAAATGTAGGTTAACTACAATACCAATCTTGTAATGTTTATAAGTTCTGTTTTTGTTTTGTATTGTACTGTATATGGGTGTTATCTTCCCCCCGTTTTCACTTTCCCTCCTTTTTTCACATTTTATTTTATCCTGTGCACTTAACAATTACATACACATTACTTTTTATCTTTCAGTAAGGAATATAAATATATTAATAAACAATCAAACAAAGGTGTCAAAAAACAGAACCCAGAACACGACTATGCAGTTAACATAGTCTATGAATACAGGAGAATGATACATTATGGAGGATGACACCTTTTGCTGAAATAGCCAGCAAATGGCAAGAGACCATTATGGAAGGGGCAAAAATGACCCCTCCAAAAAACCAAGTCAGCAGGGGAGAGGTGAGGCTCTACCATCCACTGTATTCCTGAAAATATCCCTTTATTGTCTCCTATATAAGGGTCAGGAGCCTCAGGCCTAATAGCCAAATGTGGTCTTCCAACTCTCTCTATTCTCTATTCCCTTAGGATTCTCCCCAGGCTGCACCTCTCACTAGTCTTGCTCTGGCCTAAAAATGTTCTCCATCTGTATCTTGCCATTTTTAGAAGAAGAACATTTTTTGCCAAGAGATGCATTGCTGTCCCCCTAACTCACAGCCATGTCCTCCTGCAATGAAGCTACTGCCTCTGCTTCCCTGTCATAATGATGCCTTTTTGCTGGTAAAGATAAATAGATGCTGTATTACGGTATCTATTTGCTGAGATTCCGCAGGTTACCCTGGACCTCTTACATATCCATCCCAGAACAGCAAACAAACCATTGGCTTTACCCTCCTGTTAGCAAAAGCTTAGAAACAGCAGCAGTCTTCTCCCAAACCCCAAAGAGAAAGACGAATCACTATGATTATTTTACAAAACCAATTTCCTTACTAAGCTTCCAGTGTACTCCAGCGATGAAAACCCTTCCTCACATTCTCTTCAAGGATGCTGATTTTGGGTTTGGAATCTCCATCTGGGCACAATGTAATGTTCAGTGGGATGTAGTCTTTCCCATCCTACATATTTCATAATCAAGAAGAAAATAAGGGAAACTAAGATTCATTTTTCTTACTTGGCTTCAGACATTAGTGACTGTCACATTCTGCTGAGTTGGTTTCTAGCAGGATCCCTATCCCAGAAACCCTCTGGAGTTTTGCTTCTTTCTTTCATTTTTCTATAAAACTACTGTGAATATATTGGCAATGCAGTAGCACGAAGGTTTAGGGCTTTTGACTGGCCTCTCGTCTCTTGAGGTGATCTAAGGATACCTAGTGAGCTGAGATTTAGTCTTGGGTTTCCCAGCTCAAAGCCTTGATCAGGAAGACAAAAATAACAAATTTGACACTCACTTTCAGTAGCTAAAAAGATCTGCTCATCTCTGTCATTTGGCATTTCCTATAACAATTTTCAAGGCAAATATTAGCAGAGCTGGAGCACCCTCTTGCACATTTTAATGTTATGCCCTCAGTTCTCCTTGATGGAAGATTTAAGAAGTTACCTTATATGGTGGTTCAGACCTAAATGATGCAGTATTCCATGTTTTATTGTTTTGCAATTTTTAACAACACCAAATAGTTGATCAATCCACTGATCATTTTGAATTTTGGAAGACTGATGGAAATGTTTATCTTCTTATGTCTGATACAAATAAGTTAATTATAGAAATGGTAGCTAAATTTATGCTAAGTGCAATGATGATACAAGTAAAAATATTTTCCAAATAAATGAAATCTTTTCCCAAAAAAACACACACACAACCCCTGTCCTGAGATATTTGATAATTCTGCAATTCTAATATTGGCATGTTTTATTGTGAAATCTGGATCAATAAAATGAGTGATGATCACTTATATATCTATTTAGGTAATTTATACATTGCCACATACTTTGAAAATGCCTCTAAGCTGTTTACAGCATTATAAAAAACAAAACAAAAATACAAAACATATATTGAAATGTTCACATTGTAAAGCAGCACAGAAGAATTAGATAACATCCTCCCAAACATCATTATATAAATCTAAAATAACTAACATAGTAACTACTAAAAGATCAAAATACGGAAATACAGCACATACACCTGGTCCACTATATCATCATCTCTTGTGCCCCTTTTCAATGTGCTAGTTTCGTTGAGTATTCTTTACATAGCCATACCCATACCCTCCAAGGAGCTCCAAGGGGGTCAAAATAAAGGAGCTAGACCAGGCTTTGCCAACTAGGTGTCCCTCGACGGTTTTTGACAACAGCTCTCATCAGCCCCAGCCAGGGCACAAGGCTGATGGGAATTCCGGTCAAAAACATCTGGAGGGCACCAGGATGGTGGAGGCTGTGTCAGGTGAGCTTCCCAGAAGACGTGTCTCAGGATATCTGCACATCAATGTTGCTACATTTTCTTCTAAGGAGCTCAAGGTGTGGCACATAGTTCTCCCCCTCATTTAATCCCCACAACAACCCTGTGAGGTAGGCTAGGCTGAGCGGCAGCAACAGGCCCAAGATCTCTATTTAGTTTCAGTTTCTGTTTGATTATGTATTTTGTGTTCTCATTTTGTATTTTTATGTTGTGAAGCTTTCTGTGTTCTTTGGATGAAGGGTGGTATGCAAATTTAATAAATAATAGCAATAATAATGGCTCAGCGGGGATTTGAACCCTGGTCCACCCAAGTCCTAGTTTGGCCCTCTAACCACTACACCACCCCACAAAGACCCTTTTCAATTCTGCCACCCCCCTCTTCACCTACTTTTATTTTTCTTGTCCCTTAACATCGTCTTTTCTTTCTTGTTCTCCTTGGCTATGTTTGGAATACACAAATTATACTCCCCACCCCCACATGGCAAACTAGGTCTCCATCAACTGAGCTTCACTGATTTGTTTCGCCAAGTGAAAAGGGAGAACTGAAAACCAAGATACTGAAGGTTACATAACAGCTCTGCTCTAAAAGCAGAAATAAAAGGTTGATCAAGCTATTGTGAAACAGGCAATTATGTAATTGCCTTTGTGGGACACAAAGCCTTTTATGTTAAAGCCCTTGAAAGCAATGATGAGTTTAGGACACCGGATATATGTCTGTGTCCAAGCTACACAGCTAAGGAGAAACAAGGTAGTCACTTTCTGGATGCTGAAAACTAATTACAAATATGCATATTGTTTATCTAGGGAGACAAATTAGGCTTTCAATGATTGGACATGTTTTTTTTTTTTTTTGCTGGTCATGCATGGCTACAACTGAATCTGTGAGCATGAGATACATTGTGCCCATTCAACATTTGCTCTGTATTTTCCGCTATGATGCAACCTTTAACAAACTTGTTTAACGTAAGGTCTAGAATTTCAGCAAAAGCACACAAGCTCTGAACACATTGATTCAACTTGAAACAAGATAGATTTCCCTGAACTTTACCTGTTGAACGTTTGCCTGGAGCAAGTCTCCTAAACGTTCCACAAGTTCGGAGAAGTTGGGCCTCTTTGTCGGGACTCCATGCCAGCAATCCAGCATGGTCTTGTAGCTACAAGAAAAAAAGAATTGAGCTTTAAACATTAACAGTTCTTATTCACTTGTGATGTTATCTTTTCTCTTCATGTCATCATCTGAAAGCTGGTATAACGGCTTGTCCAGACTTCCTTTTATGCCATGCTTTCAAGGTGTGTCCGAGCATGTTGTTTTTGGGGTTTTTTTTTTTGGTTCTGCTGCTTTCCCCAGATTGCAGACCTGGGTGATGCTTTCCTAGAGCAGATAACCAAACATTCAAAAAGGAGTGGTACAGTAGTACTGTAATGGGAGACCTCAACTACCCAAATATCTTTTGGATGACAGGTCCAATGATATTACACTGGCCGTGGCAAAGTTTCTTCCGGAAGTTAAAAGAAACAAAGATCATCATGTCTCTTTTGTGGTTGTCTGTCTTAACTGTATTTTGTTCTGAAATTGTTCTATGGGTCTTTGGACCGCAATTAAAGATTTATTTATCTGTTGGAACTCAAACTCTGCCAAAAATGTAAAGTCCAACAAATTCCTCAATTGTTTCCATGACAATTTCATTTCCTAGAACGTGGAAGAAGCAACAAATGGGGAAATCTATCTTGGATCTGGTCCTCACCAACAGGGAGGAACAGATCAACAAAGTGGAAGTACAGGGAATCTTGGGAGGAAGTGATCATGTCCTCTTGGGTTTCATAATACAGAGACAATGGAAAGCTGAGTGTAGTCAGATACACACTATGGACTATAAGAAGGCCAATTTCATAAAGCTGAAGTTGCTACTGGGTTAGATACTATGATCAGAAATATTCAAGGAGAAAGGAGTCCAAGATGGATGCTAATTTCTTAAAGGTGAAATACTGAAGACACAAAAGCAGACAATTCTAAGAAAGAAAAAGTGGGAGGCATCTAAAGAAACCAGTATAATTGCATAAGGAGCTCACAGATGAGTGGAGATTTAAGAAGGGCATGTCAAGGGAATGGATAAATGGAAAAGCACGAAAGGAAGCGTATACATGAGTAGCCAACACTTGCAGGCAGAAGTTCAGGCAGGCTAAAGTGCAGAATGAAATCAGGTTTGCAAGAGAGGTTAAAAAATAAATAAAAAAGGTTTCTTTGGCTATGTTTGAAGTGAGAGGAAGAATAAGCAAGTAGTAGGTCCTCTGGATGGAGAAGAGGGAGAAATGCTATTGGGGGACAGAGAGAAGCTGGAGCAGCTCAGCACCTCCTTTGCCTCTTTTGTCACTTCCAGAAAAGCACTTCCCAACCTGATGATAACAAAATCAATGATGCAAGGAGGGAGCTGCAGCCGAAGATAGGAAAAGAAGTGGTAAGGGAACACCTAGCTACTTTGAATGAATTCAGATCTCCAGGGCCTGATGAGCTTCACTCAAGGTACTAATGGAGCATGCAGATGTAATCTCAGAGCCTCTGGCTATAATCTTTGAGAATAGCTGGAGAACAGATGAGGTCCCTATGAGCAAATGTCACCCACATCTTCAAAAAGAAAGTTTAGTAATAAGGTATATACTTTTCATGCAGAAGGAACCAGGTTCGATCTCTGTCATCTTCCATAGGCTGCCTCCTTCTTCCCTGTGCTGGGCACTGTCACTGGAGGGAGCTGAGGCAGTTTCACCCCACTGCCTTGCAGGGCTGGGGCTGAATGCTGCTCCTTCCTTTTCAACATCAGTATGTTTAGGTGGTGATACATCACAATGTTGAAAAGCTGATATCACCCAGCCCTAGTCATGACTGCCCACATTCTAGAAAGCTGAACCACTGAAAGGTAAGCTGACATCTTGGTATTTATGAGAGAAGACTGGTTATTACATTCTTTCCTTTTTATCACTCTTAAAAGCCAAATGCTTGTATGAATTGGTCCTAAGGTCATACAAATGAATGAATGAACACATCTTCCCAGTTTCATAGTAAATTACAGTACTTTTACATGGTATAACTGTGTCCACATAAATGTTTTTAATGAAAAAAAATCCCACTTGTCCATTTAAAAGCAACTTGCATACCACTTGCTTTTTAGAACTTCTAAGGGAGGAGCCCCCTCCCCAATGGTAAAGAATAGATATAATTTCCTAACCACTGCTTTTGGACTAGGTGTTGGGTGAAACAGCTGTTCAGAGTACATTACCCAGCCAGAAGCTCTGGAAGGCAAAAATCCACACAGTACTTGAAGAAGAAGGGAGAGGGTAAGGCAGGCACACTAAACATTCCAGAAGGAAGAGGAACAAAGAGGCACATATGCTGAAGCACATTAATACATAATGGTGTCCATTAGCAAAATTGCTAATTGATAGATATGATTCATGCATTTCATCTCCTACACGGTCAATATATCAGTACACAAGAGTGACCAAGAAAGACATGTGAATCACAATGGGGGGGATTAGAAGTCATGTTGGAATTTGTGACGTGTGAACTCAATCTCTTTTTTTTAAATTGAGTGTTGATCGTTTTGTTGATTGTTGTGTATTGTATTGTTTTGTACTTTTTAAAATAAAAAAACCAAAATAGCACTTAAAAAGAAAAAAAAGAAAAAGACATGTGAGATGAAATTACATTTCTGGAGTTGAATATTCTGGTGATCTCATCCTTGTCCCTTCCTTGAGGCGTCGACAGAAGTCCTCATCAATCTGCACACCTGGATATGGTGTTGCCCCTGTAGACACAAACACAGAGACACAGAGACAGTTAATGTTCTGTCAGATGCCTTAAGCAGAGCCTGCATCTCCTGCAAGAAGGATAACCCTTCCTTGATGCA
Source organism: Zootoca vivipara (assembly GCF_963506605.1). Lineage (NCBI taxonomy): Eukaryota > Metazoa > Chordata > Lepidosauria > Squamata > Lacertidae > Zootoca > Zootoca vivipara. The sequence continues at coordinate 21,815,643 of NC_083294.1, forward strand.
ACACCATCTAGCCTCCCTACAAAGAAATCAGAATGGATGCTAACTAAATAGCCAACATGGACCAATCACCTTAGGAACAGATCATGAAGAAAGCTCAATAAATTGGTCATCTGGAAGCACCCTGAAACGGAAACCTACACTTATCATTATGGCTCAGAATTATTGAAAGACAAATTATTTTTAAGCTGTCTAAGCTGGTTGGCACTGAATTGCAGAAAACGGAGCTAAGGTAAGGAGATTTGTCACCTACATACTATTATGTATAGAAAGGATGGGCTCATAAGTGGGACCAGCCAAAATCCCATTGTCCAGATGGATTTTCACTGAAAATCTATGGCCTGGGACTAGGTAAAGAAATGTCGTGAGGTGGTTGCCTGGAGGTGATTCAGTTCCTCTTAGTTAGTTATGCATAGATGCGAAGTCAATGCAGACATCCCCTTGCAGCGACGAAGCAAAACTATTGTGCAACTCGCTCAAGAGCAAAAGTTTAAGGCAAGATAGGCTCAAGCTCTTGTTTCATGAACGGCTGATGGGATAACAAGAAATGTGAAATGTACTGGATAGAAAATGTCTAGAGAGACAAGCCACCTCAGCCCGCTGCTTGCACCTTGTTCTCTTTTGAAGACCCTGTAGGAGCCTTGCCTCCAGTAATGACAGCTGAACTAATATGACAAGGAAACTGAAAAGAACACAAATAAATCACCCTGACTAATACAACTGTCAGGGCAAAGAAAGTAAGTGCGCAATGGAGCTGAGCAGCTCTCTAATAGACCTTGATTTCCTCAGAGCGGGGTGGGGGTAAGGAAGTATATTCCACTTCAGAATTGCAAAAGTGTTGGGAAAAACATGACTGTCTTCAACTATGCTTCAGGTTAGCCATATTGATTTGTATGCTGTTGGTGGATTTTTGTCATTGTCTTGTTGGGCTGTGTATGTGATAAAAGGGAACCATACAGGGGTGAAGCCGTCTTCTTCTATTTGTCCCCGTGTCAGTTTCAACTTATTGATTAATTTTTCTAATAAGGCTGTTTCCCATACTGTTTGGTACCATTGGTCCATGTTTACTTCTGACAGGTCTTTCCAGTGTCTGGTTATGGTGTTTCTGGTTGCTGAGACTAAGTGGGTTATGAGTTTTTTGTGATGCAGGTGGGGATTATTCCAAAACACTCACCCACCCCACTCACACACAAAACAAAGACCACCACAGCCAACCACAAAGGAACAACCATATCCTAGGTCAACCCCAACACCTCTCATCACCAAAGGAACACAAGTGAACAGCAGAGAACCTACACAAGCGACGCTGACAAAACCACCCACATACATTAAGCAAAATAGAAAGATAGTCACCCGACCCCACCCACCCTCCCCCATCTACCTCTTTCCCCCTTTTCTTCCCAATGTCTCAACAAATGAAACTGATTTGCAAAATCAGACATTGCACATATCTTTGAAAACCAAGAAAACCTTTAATAAAAAAAACAAAAAATCTAGGCTTCAGGTTTTATCTCCCTTTTTGTTTTGTTTTTACAGGATGCCTATAAAACTCCTGGCTTGAGACAGCCTGAAGGCAGAAAATGAAGGTAAAGCAGGCCTTCTTCCTCCCCATTCATTCATTCTTGCATATGTACATTTTATTACATTTACATCCTGCTTTTCTTCAGCTTTGGAACTCAAGGAAGCCTAAATGTGGTTCTTAGTTTGTGTCCTCCATTCAGGCACTGACCAAACCTTGACCTGCTTAGCCTCAGGTGCCTTAAGATACTATTTGACTATAACATCTACAGGACAAAAGAGCAAAAGAACCCACCACTGGATCAGGAACGAGGAGGATACATCTAGCTCACCATACTGTTTCCCACAGAGGTCCAACCCAGTGCTCCCAAAGCCACCCCTGATCCTGAAGCTTACCTGTCTACTGCATGTGAAAAAACATGCTTTGGGGATTTGGAACTAGACAAAATATCTGTGCTGTATGTAGTTATTGCTAATTCATACATTCCTTCTGACATGTCAGGAAGTGAACCTGAAGCAACCCCTTGGGCTGTCACTGCACACCTGGTAAATCTTAAGTCCATCCCAAATCAAACAGCAACCAGGATTGCCCCAACCCTTTGATTACATTGCATTATAAAATGTTAACCAACTACTTGCCAACTTTTCAAACAATTTATTGATCGCTTAAATGTATATTATAACTGCTTCTTCAAATGCTGGAGGGGCGTTAAAATAACTCAGTGTTTCAGAAAACAACAGATAATGTTCCGTGTGTGGGTTCCCTGTTCAACAGCTTTCCCTGGAATCATGCCTCCTGAAAGCTTGAGTTATTATAAAAGTTAATAGAAGAATTAATTCCACTCTAACTCTGTAAGCTTCCCAATTCCTTCATTTCCCAGAGGGCTGTGGGATGTAACGTTCCTTTCATAATCTGGCCTCCCTGAAGCCTGAAAAATCATTTGGAAGAACATGTAATCCGGTTTTAACATAGGAGATTTAAAGGAATCTGAATGGGAGTCCAAGTTTTGAAGAATCTCTGTACACTTTACATTCCATGCTCAATTTCCTGTTTTTGTCTATCTCTGGCCTGACAGCTTTCACTGGATGCTTGGGAGCAAAGTAAGTAATGCAGGAACAAGGAGGAATGAATGAGAACCCAGGCCAGAGAACAACTGTTCCTTAAAGCTGTTTGGATAACCTGGGGGTTGTCGCTTTTCCAATTGCTAAGGAGTCTTATATGAAAACAATGTTGACAGAAGTTGGGAAATCCCTTTTGGGTGTATAAGAATATTTAAAATATGAATGTAATCAAACATAGAGGATATAAATAATATATCCTTAGGGTTTGGTGCTCCTTTGCACTTCCTCCTTTCCTCTTTGACTACCTCCAACTCCACATTCCGTTTATCAGTTTTAATCATAGTTCATTGTCACGTCTGCACTACTTAATAAATGCTATGCCAAACCTTCAAATGGTCTTTATTTTGACAGCTTGAGGGGCAGCAGGCACAAAGCATAGCTGTCTCAGGAAAAAGTGATATGTGTGTGTAGAAGTGATGCCTTTTACTATCTGAATTTTTTATTTTAATATAGGCAGTGGAGTGGAGGAGCCCTGTAAAAGTGCGAATTTTGGAAGCCCAAATATGCCCTGTAACAAAGGCAAACAAGCCTTCATGTTCTGATTCTTAATGATCTGTAAAAAAAATTTTCTGTAAGTGAGTTCCATCACTGACACAGCTCCTCAATTAAATATTTATTGCATGAACTGTAGATAGGAGAGCGCCAAAACCCAGAAACGCCTGGCTGATCTTTATCAACACATTGCTTTGGAAGAAAAATTTGCTTTTCAACTGCAGCCACAGAGAAATGGGACTCTAATCCTGAGTCACACAACAAGGTAATCAGAAATTGTGCTGTGACCAGAATGCAACCCAGTGCTGATAGAGCAACCCATTGTCTTAATGGAGCAGTTTGGGTTGGCAGTAGGGATGCCCGAATCCGTCATTTTTAGTCCCCCCCCCATTACTCATTTTTCCAGGCTTAGTTTCTGTTCTCCACATTTCCACATCTGTTTGTAATCTTTTTATATATAAAAGAAGCCCCATGAAAATTCAGTGATTTTCTCCTAATATACACATTTCTGTATGCAACTTTCCCTCATGCACATATTTTTGCAAAATGTTTTCCCCCAGCATAGTTTAGTTTTGTATGTAATTTTCACTATATGCATTTTAATGCACACTTTGCCGTCATACAGTAATTGTCATATGCAATCCGTTCCAGAAGACCATTCAACTTCTGAAATGTTCGACAACTGAGACCTAATTGGCAGTCGGCACATTCCTTTTAAAAAATGGAGAAACGCGCCTTGGAAGCCGTTTGATTCACTTCCAGGTTGTTGGCGTTTGGGTTCCGAATTGTTCGGCTTCCAAAGTGTTCAACAACCAAGGTTCCACTGTATATACATTTCAGTACACATTACTTGGCTAGATAACTGCATTGCAAAATTCAGAGTGTGAATTTTGATGATTGGCCGAGTGTTCATTGTGTATCACTTTGGAAACTGCAAATGAGGTAGGTTTGCCTTTAAGTGCAAATAGATTCAAATTTCTCCCTCATCCCTCGTACAGAGAACAAACTTTCTTAAAATCAAAGCAATTCCTCCAACTTAAAGAGCCTGTTGGAGATAACTGTATCTGCACTGCATGTTATCTTTTTATTAAAGCTTGTATAATAAAAGGTTTTGCCAGTTAACAATGGTGTGCCTGAATACATTTCTAGCATAAATGTAAATCAGATTCCTAAACTACATCTTTCACCTCCAGGCTATTTTGTTGGTCCCTTGTATATGTCCAAATCAGTGCTGCTGAGGTGTGATGTGTGCTGGCTGAGTCACCCAAATGGTATGTTTGGAGATGGAGAGGGCTTCTATGTGCTCTAATGCCATGTTTTTGGAACATTAATTCAAAGTCTTGTTTGCTGAGGATTCAGGTGCATGTTTGACAGCAGATATTCAGTTCAACTAGGGCAGGAGCAGCCAATGCTATGTCCTATAAAATCCTGGCCATGCCCAGAAGTAGCCAAATCCTGTACCCAGATATTGTTGGACCTGTCATGTGTAGACTGTGTGAGCACACTAGAAAACTTTCCATTGTGCAGAAGTTCCACAACAGTTCAACTGATGTGGAAAGCTTTTACTGCCTCTAATGCATTACTGAGAAAAGTGTGAAACCTTCTTTCCCTCCATCCTCTGAAAAGAGAAGCACCAGTGTGCTAGATTTAATCTACAGTGATTTGTGGGGCACTGTCATACAGTGGTTCAGCTCCTTCCTCCTGGGCCGTGTTCAGAAAGTGGTGGTGGGGGATGAGTGTTCAGACCCCTGGGCTCTCACTTGTGGGGTGCCTAGGGTTCTGTCCTCTCCCCCATGCTTTTTAACATCAACATGCAGCCGCTTGGAGAGATCATCAGGGGGTTTGGGCTGGGTGTTCATCAGTATGCGGATGATACCCAGCTCTACCTCTCTTTCAAATCAGAACCAGTGAAGGCGGTGAAGGTCCTATGTGAGTGCTTGGAGGAGGTTGGAGGATGGATGGCGGCTAACAGATTGAGGTTGAATCCCGACAAGACAGAAGTACTGTTCGTGGGGGACAGGAGGCGGGCAGGTGTGGAGGACTCCCTGGTCCTGAATGGGGTAACTGTGCCCTTGAAGGACCAGGTGCGCAGCCTGGGAGTCATTTTGGACTCACAGCTGTCCATGGAGGCGCAGGTCAATTCTGTGTCCAGGGCAGCTGTTTATCAGCTCCATCTGGTACGCAGGCTGAGACCCTACTTGCCTGCGGACTGTCTCGCCAGAGTGGTGCATGCTCTAGTTATCTCTCGCTTGGACTACTGCAATGCGCTCTACGTGGGGCTACCTTTGAAGGTGACCCGGAAACTACAACTAACCCAGAATGCGGCAGCTAGACTGGTGACTGGGAGCGGCTGCCGAGACCACATAACACTGGTCCTGAAAGACCTACATTGGCTCCCAGTACCTTTCCGAGCACAATTCAAAGTGTTGGTGCTGACCTTTAAAGCCCTAAATGGCCTCGGTCCAGTATACCCGAAGGAGCGTCTCCTCCCCCATCGTTCTGCCCGGACACTGAGGTCCAGCGCCGAGGGCCTTCTGGCGGTTCCCTCGCTACGAGAAGTAGTTCCACCCTGTGGAATGCCCTCCCACCAAAGGTCAAAGAGAACAACAACTACCAGACCTTTAGAAGGCATCTCAAGGCAGCCCTGCTTAGGGAAGCTTTTAATGTTTGATGGATTTCTCTATTTTAATATTTTGTTGGAAGCCGCCCAGAGTGGCTGGGGAAACCCGGCCAGATGGGTGGGTTATAAATAATATATTATTATTATTAATTATTATTATTATTATTTGGTCCACTCAATGTTCCATTCCCAGAGAAAAATAAGTACATATTAATTATTTGGGACAATTTCTCAAGGTACTGTGTTGTATACTTTCTAAAGGAGAAAAGTGTAACAGTGAAGATGTTCACCATGGTGAGCAATATGTTTCCATGGAAGAGTACCTAACATGTCACACATAGGTGTATTTGGCTGTATTGCCTGTGCTTATCAGAGCCTATCAGAAGACTCCCTGGAAAAGACCCTGATGCTGGGAAAGATTGAGGGCACAAGGAGAAGGGGACAACAGAGGACAAGATGGTTGGACAGTGATTCTTGAAGCTACCAACATGAGTCTGACCAAACTGTGGGAGACAGTGGAAGGCAGGAGTGCCTGGCGTGCTATGGTCCATGGGGTCACGAAGAGTCGGACATGACTAAACGGCTAAATAACAACATCAGAGCCATACTGAGGGTCCCTTGTGCCCTTGGCATGGAGCAAGAAGCTGTTGTGGCAGCTCCCTTCCCTGCAAAAAAATCACTTCACCCCAATAGCCACAGTAGAAATTACTACATTTTACATGACCCAAGTACTGAAAGCTTAAGGAATGAGGGACAGGCAAGGAGGAAGACTGAAAAAATCCAGCTGTATAGTTTCTCATTCCAGGCTGTAGCAGCTTGTTCTGAGCCATCAAGCCCCTTCTGAAATTTGCATACTAAGGTAGATGTGCTTCCTTTGGTTTGATCAAACCTTTAGGCTGTTCCATATAAATCTCTTCTGAGATCTGGCCATGCAAAAATGTGGCTTTAATGCTTCACCTCCATTTGTTTAGAAACTGTGATGCTCAAAAGCAGGCTAGCATACACCCCCACCACCCTAATGCCATGTCAGATGCCAGATGTTTTAGACTACAACTCCTATCAGGAAGTCTGGAAGTTGTAGCCCAAAACATTTGGTGGGCACCAAGTTGAGGGAAAGCTGAATATTGTAACTAAGTCTAAGCTGAGAAATAGAAACTGGCATTCTTTTCCAAGAGCCACAGCCTGATGAAGCATTTGGACAAAAATAACTGCTTTGTTGTTATTCAGATTCTTTCTAATGGATCAGCCTGAATACTTGCAATTGTAGATTGTTATTCATGAAACTCTCTGCAGACTAATTTAGTTTTCCTGCTCTCTACTCAAAATGCCTCAGGTTTGTTCCACTGCATACTGGGATAAAGAAGCAACAATCCACATCCCTTTCAAAAAATGTAAGCCATTTGATCTAGGGATTACCAAAATCTATCAATTTCAGTTTCTCTTACTTTCTCATTTGTCCACTCTTCAGTTCAGTTCTCCACATTTCCACACCAGTTTCTGAATTTTTAAATCAACAAGTTGCCATGAAAATTAAGCAGCAATTTAGGGTGAATTTCTCCTAATATACACCATTTTTGCATTCAAATTTGCCTAATTCATTAATTTTTGCAAATCAACATTTAGTGATATCTGTATTCTTATGCACACTTGTTCTTAGTATATGCATGTTTTCACACATTACTTGGCAGGTGAACTGCATTGCAAAATTGAGAGAAGTGCAAATTTCAAGCGTGGTTGTGTTTTGGTTTGCGTATTGCACTGGCAAGTGTGAATTTGGTTGGTTTGCCATTAAATGAAAACTAAATCAAATTCTCTCCTCACCCCATCCTTACTTCTGCCTTTCCAGAAAGCCTTACCCCTTAAAAATGCACATGGGCATGAATGGAGAATGAATAATCATTCTAAACATTCTGAGGCTTGCATGAGTGGCACAGTCAGGGGGGAAAACCCATCTCTTTCTCCTTCTGGCAAAAGAACATGCAAAGTCCGGCATAACTGCCTGCATTTCTGTGACAGTGGCTTCAGCCAACCTGTGGGCCCTGTGGGTGTTTTGTTTTTCAGCCAGTCAGCATTTTGTAAAGAATTCTTCTAGGATCAAATATCTGCAGCATTCATTCTCTCCCCCCTCCTTGTTGTGGGAGTTCTTATATTGCTAGTGGTGGGTAGCTGAGCCATCTGGGGCAGGAGCCGCAGCAAGCAACGTTTTGAGCTGTGTGGTCTCTGAGTTGAACCCGCTCGGCCTGTGGGAAAATACCATTTGACAGGAAGGTTTTCTGGTCCATCAAAATAGCTTTAATCCACAGAAGCCACGATTAAGAGTTTTCCACAAAGTCTCCTGGTTTGAACTGCTGCAAATGTCAATTCCAGCTTTGAAAGCATTTGTTGTGGGCCAAAATGTCTATCAGCCACATCAAGATCCATCTGAAATCAACCTCTGGCTTAAGAAGAGTGTATAATCAACAATCAGCTTTTTTAAAAAAAGGGTTTTGGCTTCAAACCATTTCAGAGCAAAGCTACTCACTGAGCCCTCACAGCCTGCCTCACGGAAAATAGGAAAGCTGCATCATATCACCTCAGACCACTTATCCATCAAGCTCTGTATGGCATATTCTGACCGGCAGAAATTCTCCAGGGTCAGGAAGGGCTCTTGCCCATCAGCTGCTCACACTTCTGCTTATGCCCTGCCTAGAAAGCACATGTCTGTGCTGTTTTCCCCTTGGCCCGCTCCTTTCCAAAGGAAAACTTGCTCTTTGGCAATAGATTGGAATAGATCCAGGAAAACCCAAATGGCTGTTTGCTCCAACTGAGAGCTAAAGAGCTGCTTTCCCCAGGAGAAAGCACCGGGATGAGAGTGGAAGTGTGGATAAGCCCAAACCTCAACTATATGGGGCAAAGCATTGGTGCTGACCTTTAAAGCTCCACCTGAAGGTGCATCTCCACCATCCTTCAAGCCTGGACACTGAGGTCCAGCTCTGAGGGCCTTCTCTGAGGGGTTCCCTCATTGAGAAAAGTGAGATTATAGAAAACCAGGCAGAGGGTCTGCTTGGTAGTGGCTCCTGCCCTGTGGAACACTCTCCCATCAATGCCAAGGAAAAAAACAGTTATCTGACTTTTAGAAGACATCTGAAGGCAGCCCTGCATAGAGATGTTTTTAATGTTTGATGTTTTATTATGCTTTTATATTTGTTGGAAGCTGCCCAGAGTAGCTGGGGACCCAGTCAGATGGACAGCATATAAATAATTTCATGATGATGATGATCCCTTCTGAGAACCTACCCATAGAAATGTTTGGCTGCAGCAACTTTGACTTGTTACTGAGGTGCTCAGCTTTGCTTTCACTTTACAGCTACATATCCCCGAGCACCGTGACTCCTAAATATTTGCTCTGTATGTGTGACTCTGCCAAGCAAGGGATTGTGCACACCAGAGGACGTGAACAGTGCTGCATGCCAGCCATTTTCATGAACAGGAGGTGAGATTGCTCTCATGGCATGTGGAGGTGTAAGCACTGTGGATAGATGCAAATTGCCTTGTTCTGCTGTGTGGTTGTTATTTAACAAATTTATAAACTGCTTCATGGTCTGAGGCCATCAAAGTAGTGTACAAGATTAAAAGGGAATTCAATAAAATAAAAAAGATTTTAAAAAAATTAAAAGCACCCCTACACATCTATAGTATAGTTATTTCATAAATGAGTTGGTCACACCTTAGTGAAAACCTTCTTAAATAAAGTTGTCTTCAGCAGGTGCCTAAACATCTATTTTCAGCTGGTGTCTAATTTCCAGATGGCTGGAACGGCAACCCTAAAAGTCTGGTTTCTAGGAGAAACCAAGCAGATCTCTAGGACATGTGGTACTCTCAGCACAGCTCCATCTAAGGGCTGTTGTATCTGACTCCTTTTGAATATAGCCACCACAAGCATGCTGCCCTTCAGTAGTCCTGACAAGTACAAGAACAGCTTTGTAAGAGAACACCTCAGTAGCTACTGGTAATATAGACAACCATCGTTAGCGCACAGAACTCCAATAGTAACTCAATGATATTAAATCATGCCTAATGTGTTACTCTCTATTAACAAATATCCTACTCTCATTCTTAATCTGAAATGTATTTTGCACAGCATTCAGTCCATTTAAAATAAAACACAATAAAAGTAAGCACAACATTACCTAGAGAAAATATTTCCCACAGCAACACACCAAAAGACCAAACATCACTCTGCGTGGTGTAAATTTTGTCAAAAATAGCTTCTGGAGCCATCCATTTCAGAGGAAGTCTCGCCTACAAAATGAAGAAAGCAAAAGGAGACTACTGTAGTATTAACAATATTTACATTTGTCCAGACAGAGGCAGATTTAGGGGAGCAAGAAGAGTTTGGTCGTACTGGGCGTGGAGCCTCAAGGGTGCCACAGGGGGTGCTGCAACTATGATATAGAATGGAAGGCAAGAGATGGGGGATTTTGGCATTGTGGTGAAATTTGAGACCCCAAGATCCACCACTGCTTCAGATGCTGGGAAGCAATAGTGCCACTCTATTCTGCATTGGTCAGACTCCACCAGGAGTGCTGTGTCTAGTTCTGCTTTAAGAATGTTGATGAGCTGGAAAGTGCAGAGGAGGGCGACCAAAATTATAAGGGTATGGAAACCTTATGAGGAACAGTTGAGGGACTTGGGTATGTTTAGGTTGGAGAAGAGAAGATTGAGAGGTGATAGGACAGCCACCTTCAAATATCTGAATGGCTGTAACATGGAAGATAGAACAAACTTGTTTTCTGCTGCTCCAGAGGGTAGGACCTGAACCATTGGATTCCTGTTACAAGGAGGGAGATTCTGACTAAACATTAGGAAGAACTTTCTGACAGAGCTGCTTGACAGTGGAAGGGACTTCTTTGGAAGGTGGTGGAGTCTCCTTTTATGGAGGTTTTTAAGCAGAGGTTGGGTGGCCATCTATCAGGGATTCTTTAGCTGTGGGAGCTGAACTAGGGGACCCTTGGAGTCCCTTTCAACTCTACAGTTCTAGGATTCTATGATTTATCAACCTGCATATACCCATATCCTATCCCATTGACTTATTTGTTTCAGTCTGCTTAGAAGGGTGTACCACACATGATTCTGCATGCGTACAAGACTTACGTCGCCTTTCCGCACATAGTCAGGATCTTTGTAAATATCTCTGGCCAATCCAAAGTCACAGATCTTCACCACATTGTTTTCAGACAGCAGAATGTTCCTGGCTGCCAGATCCCTGTGAATGCACTGGAGGAAAGGGCAAATGAAATAAGAAAATATTTTTAAATTTTATTTTATTTTATTTATTATTTTATACCCTCATTGCAAGAGCTGAGCTTCAACAACTTATTGAATTTTTTTTAAAATAAATAAATATTTTTTTAAAAAAATAAATAAATAAAAAAGTTCGCAAATAATGAAGCAAGTCACTGGAGAATGGAATCAGAACCAAAAATATTATTGGATCCCTCAAGATCAGATGTGCTTTCCTTTTATATTTTTATTCAGAAACAGTATTGCAAAAATATACCAATATACAACATTACTCCTAAGACACACATTCCTCAGATATTTACACTTTCTTTACATCTTATACGTTACTATATGCTCAACTTCTACCTTGAATCTTAACATATAGTTATATCAAAATAACATAAATTCTTTTATTCAAACCCATATTTTTCAGATAAACCGATCTGCCATAACTCAACTGTTCAACTTTTTCTACCATACATAGAAAGGACACTGTCAACCTGATTATTTACACCTGATTTCATACCTTGTGCAATAATACTGCCTTCTATTAATAATTACACATCCAGCTGCTTTGCCTCTGTTAAATGGAGAATGTGGGGCGAGATGGACCTTAGTTGGATTAGTTGGATCTTGTTCTGATTCAGCAAGGAAAATCCTACAACTTTGATTACATTTCTGTATGCATGTGAAAGTGATTCTTGCATTAGTGAGGACTTATAAGACTGGGGTGTGCTTATCAACTGATCCACAGTTCTTAATAAAGATCCTATAGGAGAAACTGACCCACTTCTCACTCAATGTCTTCAACAGCATAGGGGTTTTAAGCAGGACTTACTTTCCTGGAGGCCAAGAACTCCATGCCTTTGGCGACCTGGAAGCTGTAGCAAATCAAGTCCTCCAAGGTCAGGGGGCGCTTGTAGAGATCTTCAATATCTAAGAGAGACCAAGGAGCAATCTGAGTAATGCATAAGACATCACAGGGTCAAGCCATGGATTCAGAGCAGTAGAGGGAATTGCTCTCAGGATTAGCCCTAGCCAGAAGCACTCCCACAAGAGGAGCCCACTGTGGCAATGCCCCTCCAGCCCAAGGACTCCTGCTTGGGAGTACTAGTGCAATCAGGTTCTCCCCTGCTCTGCTAGAATCAATGATTGCTAAAACAGGCTGAGTCCCTCTAAGGGCTCCCATTATCAGGTGTGAATATCACAACTGCAATACTGTAGTGGCAAAACTCCTATTAAAGTTCAGTCTGAGAATAGCAAGTGCTGAAGCAACAGCTGAGTTTTGCTGTTAAGGAGCTGTCCAGGGTACCATTGAAGACTTAAGTCTCTACTACAGAAGCTATAGCTCCAAACACATCCCAAGACACATGAAGGAGCTCTAGAAGCAACCGCAACAGAAAGCTTCAATCTTGACATTTGGTGGTAGAGCAGCCGTGATTGGCACAGTAGTTCCTTTTTAAAGGAAAAGTATCAAAGTAGCTTCCTGGGACTGCCAATTTAAATGGGAAAGCGGTTCTTCAAGGGGGAACATTTGGCACTTTTTGGTTTATTTTAAAAATACAACTAAAGGGGTTATAGTACAGGTATACAAATGAATGAATATGACAGAGAGAGTAGATAGGGAGAACTGTTCTCTATAATACTAGAATATTGAGGGCAGAGGGTGGTTACCAAACCTGAGCTCCTTGGGTTATAAATGCAAGAAACAATCAGATAAATATGGAATATATTTACCTTCCTCCTCTTCTTCTGAGTCTGTGTAACTCTTGTCTTCAATGAATCCTGAGCTTGCAGAGCTTCCTGTGCTTGCCACGCTCTCCAGGCGCCTCTTGATCAGCTCTGTTAAATCGCTGATGTATGCTTCCAGTTCTTTCTCTGCAGGGTCTGGATTTTCCTGAGGCTGGAGGAAAGAAAGACCCAAAGAAGCTCTTTACTTCTTTCTCTCTCTCTCTCTCTCTCTCTCTCTCTCTCTCTCTCTCTCTCTCTCTCTCTCTCTCTCTCCATTCCCAGCAGTCATCACACCCTAATGTATAGCTGAATCAATACACGTTCCTGCCATTTTGCACCTCATAGTTAAACTATGCAGCTGGCTTCCACAGGAGTCAGGGATAGCAATAGGTGGCTTTAAAAGAGGTTTGGACAAATGCATGCAAGAAGTTAATACTCCTGATGACTACCAACCACTATGGCTATGCTCTTCCTCTACAGTTGGGAGGCAGTAATGCTTCTGAACACCAGCTGCTGGATACTACAAGATAGGAGAGCACTCTTGTGCTCAAATCTTGCTTGCCGGCTTCCCACTGGGACATTGCGCTTGGGTCCTGTTTGCAGGTTTCCCATAACTATCTGGTTGGCCACTGTGAGAACAGGTTGCTGGACCAGATGAGTCACTGATCTGATCCAGCAAGCTTTTCATTGGTTCTTATGCCTGAGGCGGTTTCATGGGGGTGGGGGTGGTGGCTTGAGAAAGACACCATTCATGGGACCATTCCCTCCATGAGTCTAGATCCTCACTGAAGCCAGTCCAGGGGACCCTTGCCAGTGGCCCTCTGCTGGGTGTAGGGCCTCAAGTTGGGCTTTGACACCAGCCCTGTTGAGGTGGAACAGTAAATAGCAACCCATCCCACAGTCAAAGTGATTCAAGGCTTGTTATGTTCATTCCCCCTGGAAAATAATCATAACTAAGCAACAATAATAAATCAGCTAGTGATCTCATCCCCTTTCATGACACTCAAATTCTTCAGCGAGTTGGTGCTCTCTGTCTAATGGTACAGTGAGACCCTAAAAAGAAAAGAAAACTACCCTCCAAATCTCCAGTGAAAAAGCCTGCTTCCACCTTACCAATAATCATCTAACCACAAAACAACAAACAGGGTTCCATTTACTGATCTTTATGCCCTTACTGGGCAACAAAGGGAAAGCTGGTCTTTCAGGTAGCCTAGTCCAGAGTTGTTTATGGTTTTATATGTAAGTAACAAGACTTCAGAATTGGTCTGGTGTCTAATAGACAGCCAGAGATTTCTGTCAATGTGTGGTAATGCTTATGGAAAGAATATCATCAGTGCTTTCTATGCACAAATGTGAGATCACTTCAAGCTAATCATAAACATGTCACCCCCTCCCCGAAACTAAAAATTATAAAGAACCCCGTAACCCACTGTTATCTTCCCAGCACACTGGACTTGATTTCCTAGAGCAGCCATGGGGAACCTGTAGTTATACAAATGCTGCTGGACACTAGCAGCCATCGATCCCTGACCATGCTGGCTGAGTCTGATGGGAGCTGGAGTCCAACAACACCTGGAAGACCATAGGTGCCCCATCCCTTCTTTCTGCTCTTCAGAAATGGGAGTTTCTGTGTGTTTAGAACCATTTTAAAAAGTGAGTGGTTATTTAGTGTGCGGTTCTTTTTCATAAATATGCCATCCCATGGAGGAGGGGAAAAGCATGGAGATATGTGGCTCAACACTTCCCTTTGTTCTGCACATTCTAGTCACAGGTCTGGGTTTTCCATGTCTGTGTCTAAGTGTGTTTCTTTTTGTCCTGGTGCTTTCTCCGTGAAAACCCATGTTTTACTGCTGAACAGGAGCAAACAGAAATCTGGTTTTCTGAGGATTGCTATTTACAGTGGTACCTCTGTTTATGAACTTAATTTGTTCCGGAGGTCCGTTCTTGTAACCCGAGGTACCACTGTACTCTGATTCAGCAGTAAAACACAGGTTTTCCTGGTGAAAATGCCGGTACCAAGAAATAAAAACCCTGCTCAGAAGCAGACCTGGAAAACTTGGACCTGAGTTTAGAAAGTGGGGTGCAAATCTCATGCACCCCCTAGTAGAAATTACTGTGATGGAATTTGAACAACACACCCAAAATAATATACATATCTGATGCCATCTTAGATGCTGGCAGGGAAACAAATATTAAAGACAGGCTCAGAATTTTATAAGCAGTCACAGTGGTTCTACACTCAGGATGAGCTCTGCTACTCATGGGACAAACATACATCCCTTCAGTTTAACTGTGTCTGAGATGGGCTGTATACCTGTTTTGTTTCATTAAGTGGCACCTGTACATTGTATTATGTACACATTGAAAGTTCACCTTACACCCCCCCCCCAAAAAAACATTCAAAACATTTAAGGCACACTTGCTCTGCAGAAGAAATGGATACTACTCTGTAGGTGTGCATCGAAGGCATTCAAGTTGAACCACCCAGAAAACCTGCAGAGTCATCTTTAAAAACTACCTTATAGTGAATCAGACCATTGGTCTATTTAGCTCAGTACTATCTATGCAGCTCTCTAGGGTTTCAGAAAGGGGTCCTTTCAACGTCTATCTGGAGAAGCCAGGGATTTAATCTGGGTCCTCCTGCATTCAGATCACATACTCTACCAGTGAGTGGCCTTTACATTCTGAAAAGACACAACCAGCCTTCCCCTCATTTTTTTCAGAATTTCCCAGGAGATAAAAATTTAAGCAGAGCTGCAATCAGGCTGCATCTGCTGCTTGGACAGTGTAATCCTATGCACAGATACTTGGGAGAAAGTACCATTTAATTCAATGGTTCTTACTCCAGGAAATCATGCGGAGGACTGCAGCTTTGGAATGCCATGCCTGTCTCCACCTAACCATTCCTAGGGCCTGTTTCTCCACAGTTTTCCTTCTTTCACTTGGTGTCAGGAAGAGGGCAAAACAGAATTTATCTGGGCCTTTGGTAGGAAACAAACAAATGGCCTTTTAAAGGACAACCAATTTCATATGCCTTAGAGGTCAGATATTCATCTTACCTTGCATGCGATGAAGTCTCCTCGTTTTCCTCGTAGGTAATTAGACAGGTTTCCATACTTGCAGTATTCTACAATGACCATCAAAGGACCTGCAAAAATGACCAAAGAAAAGTTTCTAACATGACAACATATAGAGGATGTAGGAATCGTCACGTTTAAGAGGACATCCCTGTAGGATACTTGATAGAAAATGAGATGCAGATAAAAGAACTACAGATTCAGAGGCAAATGGTGATCTAGTGTAATGAAGTTACCAGGCTCTAAGTCGAGGTAGGGGATCTTTTTCAGACCAAGGCCCAGATCAAAAAAATGCCCAAACATCTTCAGGCCATGTAGAAAGAAAATGGGGAGAAGAGGTAAGATGCTGGGGGATATGGCAAACCCTTCTTGTTCATGCTGCCTGCCTCACACCAGGAACTGTTCCCAACTTCTTGTTGGTATTTTTTTGGGGGGGGGGCAGAGCCCAGTTTCATTATATTTTTCCTTCTGCCTGCCCCCAGAAGGGTCCAGGGATTGCTCCTAAGTTCTTGAGCATGGGGGGAGGGAGCATAGTGCAGAGGCATAATCATCATTACTGTATTAGCATCATAATCATTATTGCTTATTATCATTCTCATTATTTGTACAAGCTTATATTTCTGATGCTTTTCTTTTTCTGATCTTTTGGAGGTTGAGCCATTTTTGTGTTAGCAAACTGGTGTGGAAATGGGATGAACTGATGGCTGGAAACTGAGTGAACACAAAATGAACATAGTCACCCATCCCTATAAACCCCCAATAAAAACACAGATTGTCCCTGCAATTACGTGCCTTTCCATCTCTCTGACTCTCTTTATGCAGTCACAATTGAATTTTGTTTGCATTCTGTCATCTAGATTGACCTCCATGCATTCTGTTGTTGTACATCTGGATGTGAAACTCCAGGAATGGAAGCATGTCAAAAGCAATTGCTCTTGAATCACACCTATCTGCCAGCTTGTCTCTTCTGTATTTGGGGAGCCAACTAAGTATTGTTTAGTTTGCTATAATTGCTGTTGGTGTTCCAAGATGCGGGACAATGTTTTAAGCAATTCCCTTTGTATTATAGTGAGAATCAGACAGCATCATTTTGAAGCCATCAGCTTGTACTCTGTGGCTGATGCATAAAAGTAATAGCAAGAAAAATACCTCAGAAATGCTAGAAAATACGAATAAATGGGGTTAGACCACATGGAACGAGCCATTAACAGCCATCTCAAGCAATCAGCCTTTCAATGTCTAGAAGCCTTCTCCAACTCATAAGAGCTACAATTACATATTTGAATACTCAGAAAGCTGAATGCTTGTGTTCGCTACAGCTAGCTTGTAAAAGGGACACCAAGAGGAGTCTCATGACATGACCCAGTAAACTATTCTGTGGGAGGGGTGTGAGCAAATCCAGTGGTACTCTCAAAGCTTCAAGAAAGTCTGTGAACTTTGGGCCCCTCACAATAGGTTCCCTTCCATTCATGTGTAAACACACCCCCCCCACACACGTTTGCCCTGCCCACAAAGTTACTGTAAAGTTTCCAACTTCCTCAGTGAGTGTTGGCAGAAATTGGTCAGTGGGTGGACTAGGGGTAAGTCATGGTGGGTCAGAGGTGGGGCCTGGTGCTTTTTAGCAGAATTGGGATCTGTTGGTCAGGTCTGGTGGATCAGGGTGTAGGGTTAATGGGGGAGGTATAATAGTCCCAAGAGGTACTACACACATTGTGCAGAATGAGGTGGTAGAATTGTTGGCTGTACCACATCAGAATGTGGACTGCACTTTTGAACTCCCTCCCTCCCCAACCCCCCCATTTTTCCTATTGATGGAAAACAAGCACCTCAGATAGATATATTTAACATAACTGCCTCCCTGATTTGCTCACTTATTATATGCAGGGTGCCATATATGTGAGAAGATAGCTCAAAAGCATGACCTGCTCTGCACTATAAAGCAACACACTTCAGAATTCTGCCACATCATTCTGGGTAATATTTAGAATTTGCATCTATGGAGAAGTTTGCTTTTTGGCCATGTCATAGATCAGATCACTTGTGATGTGAGTTGTTTTTCCCTTACAGAAACAAATCTGAGTAAAAGAAACAAATTGTAGTGGCTCACCTCCTGGCTTAGTGCAGGCACCCAACAGGTTGACGACATTCAGGTGGTGTCCAATATGAATGAGGATCTTCAGTTCAGACATCAAAGCCTTGCGCTCGTTGGTCGTTGAGCACTCTGCTTGAGATAAACAGGACAGAGCCATCTTGACACAACAGGATATTGTCAACGTGGGTGGAAAATCCTGTTTATACTCAAAACGGAAGCAAAACACCACCAACCACCATAGTGGAAAGGAAATGAACAAAGCCCTCCCAGGTTGCTCTGTGTGTGTGTGTGTGTGTGTGTTATTTGTTCTCATAGATTAGGAATGATTTCCACCCAAACGTCCTGCCTTGGCTCTTACAACACCAAGTCCTCTGAGTTACTTCTCTTTTATCTTTGGAATTGGGGTGTTGCTGGGGGGGGGGGTTAACTGCCCTGCAGGAACTTTCCCTCTCCACATTTCCTGCTAGAGGTTGAAAGAGCTACAGCTGATGAAATGTCTCTGTGCTGCCAGTTACACAGAGAAGGGTGGCTTTTGAAGTTCTAAGAACATCTTCCCCAGTTGGGTGCCCTTCAGATGTTTTGGGCTGTAGCACAAATGCTCCTGGGAGGGGCAGTCCAATAAGTAGAGCTATTCTTCTACTTCTTGTTGTTATTTCAGTTTATTACTCACCATTCACTATAAGGTCCCAGGGCAGTTTTCAGTCATTTAAATCACAATATTAACTAACAGTGTAAAACAAATTACAGCCACAAGACTAGGGCAGGGCCTAGCGGGCACCAGGTAGGAAATCTGGAGGACACCAGTTAGGGAAGGTTTTTCTAATATAGTGTATGCTAATAACATGGCAGCACAAAGTATCATCACAAAACCACTCAGCACCTTGCAGAAGACCCAAGTGGACTTTTAGGAAAGCTTTGTAGACCCAGTCTGTCAAGAATCCAGCACCTTTCCCAGAGATGTTTCCTGCACAATCCACATGGATGGTGAATTGCAATATGACATTTTCCCACCTATGCTTCTCAAAAGCAGTTTGTTGTCAGAACTAATCCTTGAAGAAGACCTGAAAATGATGTGCAGCACAGTGCAAAGGTGCCCATCCAGATAGCCTTGTGAGGAAGTTCAACATTTAAAGGGATTGGGTACCCAGGAGAGGAGGCAGAAGATTGTGATGGTTGAGCTACAGCAGCATTCCACAACTTGGTGCCCCTCCCCCCCAGTCATTTTGGACTACAACTACCATCAGTCCCAGCCAGCATGGCGAATGGTCAGGGATGATGGGAGTTGTAGTCCAGGAACACCTAGACACCCACAGATTGGGGAAAGCTATACCAAGGTGTAGGGGGAGATTCTAAAGCAAAAGAGGCACTGAACTAACACCAGAAATAGTGGATAGGGAACGAAATAATCAATCATTTGCATAATTAGGCAAATGCACAGTTCCAAAAATATTTAAAAGTGCAACTAAAATATTTTTCCAATGTATAAGCTGACAGATGATTTGTCTGTTCATCAAGTTTTTGACATGTAAACATCATTAGGAGGTACCATATGGCCCAAGCTTTGGATAAGAAACACATTCCATTGTTTTAAACATGGCAAGTCTATTGCCCTTAATTTGCTCTCTTGGCACCTCTCACTTTTCAGGCCCTTGAACTTCTCTCCATCCCCAAGGGCTGGGATCAAAGGTTTATATCCCATTTCAGACAATCAAATTCCATTATGTTCTATGATATCCTCCCCCCACAACCTACTTTCTAATGGAGATTGTCACTGCATTTATGCTAGGAATTCAAGGCTGCATTGATGGCTGAGTATAGAGTCCACATGTTATTCCCTCTGTGTAGACAGCCACTGTGCAGCTGACAAATTGTTCCCATGCAGTAAGTCCACATTGTCTGTAGCCACCGACTTTCAAACCAGAGGTAGGAAAGCTTACAACAAAGGTGGTGGGGCTGTGCTGTCCAACTTGCTCAGTATTGTCAACACTGACTAGCAGTGACTGTTTCAGGTTTCAGACCAGGAAGCTCTTTGCAGCCCTTCCTGGAGATGCCAGGGATTGAACCTGGGACCTGGGAGTGTAGGTAAATAATGCCTGGGTTGTGCGTACGGGGCACACCCCCAAAGGGAGTGGGGCGTGGAGGGAGCTGCTCTCTGCCCTCAGGTCAGTCTTGACCCAGGGAAGGCAGAGCCTCGGCTGGGTGCTTTGTAGCTGCTCTCCTTCCTGACCTGGGGAAGGAGGAGTTGTGGCTGGGTATGCCGGCACCACAGCCGCTCTCTGCTTCTGGCTCAGGAAGGGGGAGCTGCAGCTGGGCCCATCATGCAGAGAGGGTGATCTCCACCCTATATGCTCTCTAGCCCCTGCCGCTGGCAGGGATTTAAGGGGGATCTTGGGAGGGCGCCTGGTTCGCGCCCCTCCCAGATTGTGCGCCCAGGGCCCCTCCCATGCTATGCTTCTGCCTGGGACCTTTTACATGCAAATCTGATGCTCTGCCAATGAACTACAGCTCTTCTTACATCTGACGTCTTCCCCCTTTTCTTCATAAAACAGCTCTGGAGTCAGAGGGTTGTATCCAATCTGTGCAGGCAGGGGACAGCTGGTTACATTTGCCCTGGGCCTCAGAGGGCTAAACTGGCTGGGGGCCCCACTAGGGACCGGCTGCTTTTCTGTTTTATTTTATTTTAACAAGACCCCCAGCCCCAGCCCTCAGACAAGCTCTGCATGGGCCTGCAATGTAGCACTAAGTTAAAGTCACTCAGCAGTAATAATTTTGCTGGTGCATATGTCACACAAAACAATGCACAAGCAGGTTGCTGATAACTTTGTTGCACATCTCTGAAAAACGAGCTTCTTCTAGTGCTGCTCTTGCATTTGGATTCCTCTTTTGCGCAACATAAAAACAAGCAAGGTTTGGATACAGCCCAGAGATATTGAGGTGAGGATTGGCCTAACTGTACAATCCGTTAAGGACAGCCAGGACCAAAATATATCAAATTTAATATATTTAAAGTCATTTCGTTATGTTAAATATTTATTTACATATTACCAAATAAGGATCGATGGTGCTGGTCAGTTTTCTAGGGCCCTTTGCACTTGCTGTCCAAAACACTAGAAGGCAGGCACAAGTTTGCATCTCACTGACCAAATGGGTAGGTTGCCAGGTGGATACAATTGCCCCTACAATTAGTTGACACTACACAAGTTGGAGGACTGCAGATGTTTCCTCTAAAATCCCGCTGAATGTTCAAGGAAAGATCCTGGGATCTCTAATAGGGGCCTGCTCCATATTTGAGGCGACTCTCAGCAAAGCGACCTCTGTTGGGCCCTCTCATGTTGGTGGGACCCCAGCCTTGGGCTTCTCTGGTGGCAAGGGCAGTTTCCACCTTGTCTCAACATAGTGTCACTCCGCCCTGCTGGAAGTTGCCATTTTAGTTCTTACAGTGCAATTCTATTTCAGGGGATTTATGGGAAATTTAAGATACAGCATGCAGACCTTTCCACATTCCAGGCTTCAGCCCCAGCGGCCCCAGCTGTGGTGCTGGGGTTCCAGCAGTTGCCCAGGAGTGCTGACCCCAGACCTGGTCCCCATTGCCACACTGCATTTTCCCATCCTCTATTCCACATAATTCACAGACGAGGATGTGAAGACACACAATGCAATGATGTCAGCACAATGGTAAGGGAGAGGGAGGGAGGAAGTCAGTGCTAAGCTGCTGTTTCCAGCAGTGGCACCATGTTTCTGGTCATGTGGAGAAGGAGTGAAGAACAACACAGGGCTACCATTTTCAGCCGTGGTCCCATCATGTGGAAAATCAGCCAGCAATGGAGAACTGGTTGGCCATATGCTTTGGGAGAAGCCTTCTAAGATTCTAAGAGAAGTGTACCTTTAAGCATTTTAACAGCAACAGTTTTGCAGGTTGAAGATTTATCTATGCCAAAAGCAGATGCCTCCACCACTTTCCCAAAAGCACCATGACCCAGAGTTTTACCTAGAGAAGCAAGAGGAAAGAGTGAGCCAGGCAGAATTGTCAATAGTTTGCATCCGACAGAAGCAAGGCTGTGTGTAGTATGTGCAAAGGGGGAAAAAAACCCACACTCAGAACAAAACTATATCACGGTAACCTGAATTCTGTGCCAAGAAATACTGCATTCATCGAACTGAATAAATTATGCAAAACTGAACAGCTTTGCATAATCCCACTTATTCAGCACAGTTCATTTTGCTTTTCCTTCTTCTGCTAATCTTGGGGTAGAACTAGGATCTATGCAGGGTACAAACCCTCATCCCCAGGATTACCATTTCAGATAGAATCTTTGTAACTATACAGTAAAGGGGAAACTTGCGTTATAATCTTTAAACAAAAACGAAGAGTTTAAGGAAACTGAATTCTACTCTCAAGACCACAATCTGTGCCTTTGCAACTGCACAGAATTGACATGCATACACACAGCCCTGGATACAAGAGAAACATGCACTGCTTGCTGTGCAAGAAGAGCAAAACATTGGAGTCTTGGCCACATGCAGAAGCCACCAGAAATCCATCAAAGGCCCATATCACTCCAGAACATGTGCATAAACTAAACAAAGTTTATGGACATATGCAGTGCTTTTTTTCTTAAAAAATGTTTAGGGGTACTCTTGTTTTCCTACTCATATTGAAATACTACCCCTCAATGACTCCAAACTTAGATTCACAAAAATGTTTAGGGGTATGCGTCCCTCTGCGTCCCCCCCCCGAAAAAAAGCACTGGACATATGCAATGTAAGATTTTTTTTCCTATTAAAAAAAATCATCAGAGGGAACGTACATTGCAGAGATAATAGACAGGGTAAGAGTTAGCTCTCAAGAGTGCATTTATTCCAGAGTTCAGGTTGCATTCAGACGACCTTGCAAAAAATGTGCTTTGTTAATTGTGAATTTTTCTACAGTGCAGATTGTTAAACTGGGATAAATTGTGAGGTCTGTTTTGCTCTACATTCAGTGCAACATAAATTATTGCTCTCGTGAAAAAGCCTGTAAGAAAAAGAATTCTCTGCTATGCCTCAGCTGAGGGCACTTGTTTGATAGAGGCAATGACATTTGTTCTGTAGAGCTGAGTTTTGAAGCATATCTCTATGGTGGCCTGCACATCCCCTGCTTAAATGAACCCATCAGTTCCTGCAAATATGATGGACTAAACTGGGAGCCATCAAGTTGGTCAACGTGCCTACCAGGAACAGTGGCTTCTAAAACAGAATCTGTTATTCAAGATTCCTCAGTGCAAATTCTAGTAATGTGGACAGGTTTCCTTGAAAGACAGCTTGCCTGTCTCTACCAACCCTCTTTCAAGATTCATTAGCTGCAGAAGGGTGCATTCTTGGGTGTATTTTCAATTACTTCAGAGCAATGAAAAGGCTTGACAGATTTGGACTATGCTTTGCATGGAACTCAGAGCACACTGTAGACCAAGGTTAGTCAACATGGTGTCCTCAATATGTTGTTGGACTGCAATTCCCAACAGCCCAGCCAGCATGTCAGGGATTATGTGAATTGTAGTCTAGCAATATCTGGAAGACACTGCATTGGCTATTCCTGCTTATTGATGTGCACGGTCAAATCCTTTTATACCATGTTGGGGTCCCATAGCTGAAAAATCAATATGGAAAGCAGTTATGGTACTTGAAGGGTGAAAATTTGAAAACCACCATACAAGAATATCATATCTAACCGAGGCATCAGCAGAAGGTAGATTGGGATCAAGCGGTAGATATCTGAGTGATTTGCAGTGGACTACCAAGCGTTTCTGACTCCCCATTACTTAACAGTGGCAACATGAAAGCCTCCCCCTTTTCTAAATTGCACTGCTGAGATGGATACTCATAGAAACATAAAATTGTAGAGTTGGAAGGGACATACCCCTTCCAATCTAGTCCAACCCCCTGCAATGTAAGGGCGAGCAGAAAGGAAAAGAGGAGCAAGGAGTACATTTATGTTTTACAGAACTGTGAGGTCACTAATGATAGTGAAATAAAACCCCTGGGCTGAGCATGTGCTCAGAAGTATTTTCCGCACCCCTGGGGGACACAGCTCTGACTGGTGGACCTTGGGGTTCTGGCAAAAGTGTGTCCTACAAGCCTGAAATATATCCACTCCTGACCTAGGCTGTGGTTCTCAGAATGCTTAAGCTCCTGCTTCTGAAGCTTGACATGATACACATCACTTACCTAGCCGCAGCCGGTCCCTTGGGAATTCCCACTTGCTGCTGTCATATGGGAGACGCTCGCACTGCTCATCAAGCGGCATCTCCTCAGGATCCATTATGATTGACAAGTATCCTGTTTTAATATCTGTGGCATCTGGCTGTAAAGAACGGAGGTGGGGGGGGGAATCCCCAGTTAAAGTGGCAAATGGCCGCTGGATCCAAAACTAAATGAGAGGGAGTCTAACAATGTGAGCAAACGACTGGTCCAAAATCATGGCTTTGGTTCAGTTTGCATTCTGTTCACATGAGCACAGACTTATAAATATAGATACGCATTCACTTAGTCACCCCAGCAAAGTTTAAATAAATACATCTCCAGGCAAGTAACCAGAGATGACTTTTTAAATATGCTCAATAAATATTAGATTAAATAACTGAGATGGTTAAATATTTGAGATGATTATTAAATATTTAAGATGATAATGACAATAACAATGGTGATGATTATAAACATATCATTTAATATATTATATACTATTAATAAATATTAAATAAAAATACAATTTTTTTATTTAAAACTCCCCCAATAAATATACTTAGCTGAAAAACCAATATTAGAATCATAGAACTGTGGAGTTGGAAAGGGCCCATGGGGTCATCTAGTCCAACACCCTGCATAAAGCCATGCTGATTGCCAATCCAATGCATGCGAGAATAATGTTTTAACCATGGCACCTAAAAGTCAGTAAATTTGCTGCCAGGCAAATCTATCTGAGGAATGTGTGCCACCACAGAAAAGGTCCTGTCCCAATCACCACCTGTCTAATCCTTGGAGGTGTGAGTATTGGAAGCTGTGCGTCAGACCAAACAAAAACCCAGACCAGGGGGGCAGGGAGCACTTCTTATCTCATGACTGCATTCTGTAACAGGCACCCTTACAGGGGGGGGGGAATGCCAGCAGGGGGTGGAGCAACACCTGTGGCTCATATCTATGTACAGCAGGCTCTCACAAAAGTTGGAGGTTTCTACACCCACAGTTGAAGGACATATTCTAGCTAGGAAAAAGCACTCAAGGAAGTCACAGAACAGTGCCAGTAAGGAGGATGGCCTAGGGAGAATCTCAAAGGCCAGGTGGAGAGGGTTGGAGGGCCGTATTCCACCCCAAGGCCTGAGATTCCCCACCCCTGCCACAGATTATTATCTGCAGAATTGCTGCCTATTCCTGTTCTGAACAATTTTGGTATCTAAAAGAAAAGCCTGGAACATTTCAGAGATCCTCTTACTTTTCTCAGTTTCCGTATGAAGAGGGTGAGGAGGAGCCAGAAGAGGGTGGCTGCTAAACCAGTGCAAACCAAAATGATTACTTCAATATTGGACTTTTCCTCGGAGCCTGGAAAAAGAAATACATGATTCACTTACAGCAAAGTGTTTCCCACTGCACCATGCACAACATTCCAGAAATCACACATGTGTCCAGACACAATGATCACCGCTGCAGGTAACTAAAAAGAACACCTTGTAAAATTAAAATGCTCATTCGTGTAGCAAACCAAGGGATTGGCTTCAGATGGCTAGATTGGATGTTGCTTGGAGTCACTTTCATACAGTGGTACGTAGAACAAAGATCTTATATGGATTGGGAGCATGTAGGAAGGAAAAATATTGGCAGGTGGCAATTTAAATTACTTCTCAGTTTACAGGGAAGGCATGTCTGTTGGGGTACTGGGATTATTGATGACTACTAAGCCTGTGATGGCTGCACTCTGCCTCCACAGTTAGAGGCAGCAAGTCTTCTGAATAGCAATTGCTGAAAACCACAGGAAGGGAGAGTGCTCTTGTGCTCGAATCCTGCTTTCTGGTTCCCCCCAGGCATCTGTTTGGCCACTGTGAGTACAGGATGCTGGACTAGATGGGTCACAGGCCTGATCCAGCAGAGGCTCTTCCTGTGTTCTTGGAAATGGAAACTAAGAGACACCGCTTTTGGCCTCTGATACTGGTTGGGCCAGTATGTTGGAGGTTTCTGCATCACTAAGGGACAGCAGATGCTCTGTTGTATCTTATGGCCTCTGGGTCACCCTTCCAGGGGCCACAGGTTTGCATCCTAAATAAGCCTATGGAGCAAGAAACAAAAGGCATGAAAAACAACCCAATGAAGACTGGATATGCTCAATAGCTACAGTATGGAGGGCATGAGGGAGTAGAGTGATCCAGAACACTAGTGTGAGAATATGTGTGTTGTGTGGGGGTGGACTGGAATACCTGGAGGAGAGCATTATCTGGCTGGCATGAATGACCAGAAACACTCCTGCTAGGAGGCAAGGATATTGTGCAACATTTTGTTGCAGGTCCAGCTCATCCTCACTGCAGCTCATCTAGGGTATCTTTACAATGTTTGACTGAGCCTGTCAAAGGTTTTTCCTCTTGCAATCTCACCTTCTATTTTAATAAATGCTTGGGTGCTGTCTTGGCCCATTTCATTGATGGCCTTGCACTTATAGTGACCCTCATCGTCCTTTTTCACTCGCTCAATCACCAGGGTGTTGTTTTCCATGGAAATTCCTGAGGGATGGATTGAAAAGTAGTTTTAGCACGTACTAGAGTGTTTTCATGGAAGCATTTTCAACATATAATTGGCATCTAGAGTTTGCTGGCAACATCACACAGAAAGTGCTTGGAAGTGTAAAGGAACATGAAATCAAAGGGAGCTGCCTTATTCTGGGTCACACCATTGGACCATCTTGCTCAGGGCCGTCTGCTCTGACTGGCAGTAGCTCCCCAGCATCTCAGGAAGAGTTTTGCTCTCTCAGCTTTCTGAAACCCTGTTAGCTGGATGTATTATGTATAGGATCATATGAGGCCTGCTCCCCCCTCACGCCAACCCACAATTTGTACTACATCTAAGGCAAGGAATAGGCCTGCTGCAAAAAAGTACCAAATTGAAGAAGAGAGCTCAGGAATTTGTTTTGAATCTCAGAATGTGAAACTGAGCTCCCAGTCCTTCCACACAAAAATCCATTCCAAGCTTTCTTCGTTTTGGCAGTGTAATTTAGAGCAGCAGGGGAGTCATTTTGCTGCAGCTATGGTTAGAAAATTGGGATTCAGGAATTCTTTGCCAATCTATTGCAATCTGTATTGGATGTGAAATTGCTTTTATATACAAAATTATTTTAAAATTGTTTTTATATATGGAATTGTTTTTAATTCTTATTATAGTTGGTTGGTTTGTTTTTCTTGTTAAATCACTCTGAGCTTTTTATAGGAAGTGATTTGCAAATAGGATTAAATAAATACAAAATACTTGGTCCCCCATCCCCCCCAGTAAAAGGATACTTTTGTTCGTCACTTTCTCACTTAGTGCATTCTGATGCACTCTAAAAAGCAACCATTTTGAATGCACACCTAAAAACTTTAAGGTGCATGAGGCCCTCAGAGCCAGGCTAGCTCTCCAAATGTTTGCTGAATTACCCCCCCCCCCCAGCTGCACCCAGCATAGCCACTGATCAGGTACTATGAAAGTTATAGTTTGGGTCCTTTTAGTTGAGAAAAAAGGCGAGTAAGAGGTGACATGACAGAAGTTTAAAAATTAAGCATGGAATGGAAAAAGTGGATTGAGAGTTTTTCTTCCTTCCTCATATTGCTACAACTCATGAACACTCAGTGAAGCTGAATGTTGGAAGATTCAGGACGAATAGAAGGAGGTACTGTACTTCTTTAAGCAGTGCATAGTTAAACTATGGAACTGGCTCCCACAGGAGGCAATGATGCCCACCAACCTAGCTGACTTTAAAAGATGATTAGAAGAATTCATGGAGGAGAGGGCAGCCAGGTGGGTATGCTCTGCCTCCACCGCTGCAGACAGCAATACTTTTGAATGCCAGACAGCAATACTTTTGAATACCAGTTGCTGGAAAATGCAGGAGGGGAGAGTGCTGTTGTGCTCAGGTCCTGCTTGTAGGTTTCTCACAGGTAACTGGTTGTCCACTGTGAGAACAGAATGCTAAACTAGATGGACCACTGGCCTGATCCAGTTATGTAGTTAAGTAACATCTGGAGGGCCACCCATAAGCCACCCATGCCTTAATAGAACTCAATGAAGGAATGGCTGTTCTAGAAGATGTAGTTTCAATGAAGGACCATTCTAAATAAGATGGGACAATATGTTTAGTCTGTCATACCTCAACATTTGGCCATATTTTATCATGACCAAGAAACAGAAGGTACAGACTACAAAGGGGGTTGTGGGCATGATTCTCAATGGCTGGAGTAAGTGTCCGTTGTTAGGAGAAGAGTGAAGGACTGTGAATTTATGATTGTAACATGTGTGAACCCTTCAGATATTTTGTTATATTAAGTGGTAGGTGTTAAAATGCATGAAATGAAATTAGCAGGGCAGCTCCTGGAGAAGCTGCTGCAGTGAGCACAAGTCCTCCCCTCCATCCGGACATTGGGTTGCCCTGGCCCCCACTTACAGGGGTCCCACTCTTCCAAATTTCCTTACAACAGGCAAGGCCTCTCTGTGTTCACATACTTCACCCTTTGTAGCACTGGAAGCTTTTTACAAGCACACTATGGAAAAGCCCATTGGCCTGTGCAGACACCAAGCAAAACCTGCCATCTTTAATTTCCCTGCTGATGCAGGGGATTTCTAAGTGAATTTGTTTTGCTAAGGAGGTATCATCACCAAACAGGTAAAACCCACTGGGACTGAAGGGGGATAGGGTTTAGATCTGTAACGTGTCCTGCCTGTGAATGCGGCTGTTGTTAACATAAGCTCTGCGTGCAAGTTTCCATGCAGAATGCTGAAATATTTACCCTGAGGTGTGTGTGTCCCCCCCCCCTCCAGATATTTTATTCATGTTTCCATTGGCTGGATGAGTTACATGCTTGTCCCTCTGGAATTATTTATGAAATTTCAGTAGCTGTAAAGGGTTTCTGGCCAGAACAGCCTGATCTGAATTATATATCCCTTTCTGCCTAACCCATGAAGGAAAATTAAAGACATAGGGGCAGCCACTGATGAGGAGCAGAGAAAAATATGCATCTTTGCAAAACACAAATTAATCAAGCCTTAGTTTGAGACATGGGTGGCAAATGTCTCTAAAGGGTGAATGTTCTAAGACCAACAAAGTCTTAGAAGGTCTTAGAACCTTCACTACCCCTAAAATACACATACCTTATTCCAGCCCTGGGACAAGTACGGTACTGAACAAATCTGGGAACTTTTGGGAACTGACTTTTTAAGGAAAGGGCTGGTGATGTTTTCATTGCAATAACCTGTGTCTTTAAAAGATGATAGGTAGATAGATGATAAATATAGACAGATTTAATTCTATTAGCGTTTATTTGCTTTTTAATAATGGTTTTTCTGTTTTTTACTTGTTTCTATCTTATCTGTAAGCTACCTTGAGCCCAGGTCTGGGGAAAATGTGGGAGATAAATAAATAAAATAATAGTAATACTAGTATCAGCCCTGCAAGTTTTCAGCCTCAAACTGACCCCTTCTCTGGGTTATGGTTGTGATGGATACCTCTCAGCTAGCAACAGTTACAACACACACACACACGATCACCAGAGCAGTGTTTATCTATAAAAAGAAGATTGTGAAGGACAAATGACCATATGTCTCCTTCTCTCATGCACCCACCCCTTTCTAAAGGTCAGGCAGACTAGCTGAAATGAAAGGGGAAGTTAAGACTTGCTCGCCAATGTAGCATTCGAGTTACTTCTTAGTATATTTTGCACTGCATATGATATGGGGCTTATCCATTTGCTCCATTGCTTCCCCCACCCTCCTGGGGAAAACCCAGAGTTCAGTGCTGAAACAGAACAACTGGCAATCAGGTTTTCCATGAATTTCCATTTTCTCCAATTTAGCACCAAAGACAGTGTTTTTCTGGATGAAAGTGGCAGGGCAGGGGCAAAGCCACTCATACCTGTGCTTTCTAGGCATGAAACAAGTGGAAGCATGGACAAGCCATAAGTTAAGTTCATGCCATCAGATGCTCCAGACACCCTACACTCATTAAATTGGCAAGATTCATGAAGCCAGTATCAGGACAATGACATTATCTGAATTGAAGTGAACAGGTGTGGGTTCCTGGATGTGGCCTATACTATAGCTAGCATGCTGAGCATCCCAGAACTATCACAACTGCACAGAAAACATTTCCTCATCCCTGAGCTCAGACCAAGTGGGCAAAAGAAGCAGAACATCAGGAGTAATATTAACTATGTTGTCCAGCAGTTAAAAGAATGAAACCTGCTGTTCTGATTTCTTTGTTATATAGTGGTGGGGCTGGATAACTTTCTTTCTTTCTTTCTTTCTTTCTTTCTTTCTCTCTCTCTCTCTCTCTCTTTTTCTGTCTGTCGAGGGTCATATTGTCATGATTAAAATGCATTTTGTATTTTTTACACATGGTTTTAGTAAGTTGCCAACCCTAATAAGCAGAAGCACTAAGGATGACTTGTATATTTGACAACCTAGTAATGTTTGCTAGAGACATTTATGCTTATGATATATAATGCTTGTATAATGCTTTTTTAAAATAAATGGATCAAATCTCTTTTTTCTACTCTATCCTTTTATTTTAAAAAGTTAAGTAAGCCGTGTTTCTAACCCAGTTATGAGCTATGCAGAGCAGCATATTGCCTACATTGACTGGCAGCAGTTCTCCAGGTTTCAGATGCAAGTGTGTCTCTGAAGTTAATCAAAGGCAAATACCACTACAGTAATCAAAGGTTGGAGAAACAGAAGCTCACCTGAAGCAGGTGCAATTGGATAGCCATTTTTCAGCCAAGCAATTGTGGGTTTGGGTGTCCCATTTACTTTGCACTCCAGAACAATTTTCCCACTAACATTAACTTCAAAGTCTGTGAAGTTCTCCATAATGTAAGGCACAGTCTTAGCTGCAAATATAAAGAAGCAACGCTTTTAAGGACCACATATTCACCAAAGACCTGCATTTCCATCCTTATACCAATACAAAGTCTCTAATGCATGGAAAGCAAAAAAGAAAGAAAGAAAAGAGGAAAGGATACAAAAAGATCACATCAATAAAAACACAGCACAGTTTAAAATCCAACCAAACTAGGAATGAATAGTTGGATGAGGCTATCCTCCAAAATTCAGAGGAATACGGTATAATAGAAAGTAGCTCTCATGGTTGCAGATAATGTGGCTGAAGCATGTACTAAGTGCTTTTGCTCAGAGGACGTCCTCAGGCCACAAATTCAGCCCAGGTGTCAGTTTTATCACATGCTCACTGGAGGTGGTCCTGAGCCAAATATTGGGACGACAAGAATGCAGAGTCAGTTTTGTCCTGTAAAAACAAGAGTGAAGATGACCACCACCCTAAATAAATGTATGCTGAAAGTATCATGGACAGATGCCAGGAAGCATTATTTACTTCTCCTACCAGTATTTGCCAGACAATCTAGCACAGTTGTCTATACTTTTCATCCTTTCTGCCTCGACTATTGTATTTTAACCTCAGAAACATGGCTGGTGCCAGGGGTTGGTATGGTAGGACACCTGCCAAGGGCCCAAAGTGCAGCAGGAGCCCCACTGATAATAGCCCTGTGTACATGCGTCTCATGTTTACCATTGCAACCTACTTGTTCACCTGACTCTTCCTCTGCCCCAGAGGGGAGGTGCAAACAAACAACAGCGGTGGGTGACTTCCTCAAGGACTCCCCGCCAACAGCTGAAACTGGCACTCCTCAAGAAGACTAGTTGAGATTTGAAAGTTTTCTTTTTCCTTCTCCAAATAGTATCACGTTTATGCATTCATTTGGGTCATATCCACACCATACATATTTAAAGCACATCTAAACCACATGGCTTACCCCCAGAGAATCTTGGGAAGTGTAGTTTATTGCTCACAGAGTGACAATTCCCAGCTGGGAATTCTTTAACAAACTACAAATCCCAGGATTCTTTAGAGGAAGCCATGTGCTTTCAAGGTACGTTGAAGATGTGAACTTTGTGGATGTGAACTGTTAGTTTTATACCAGATGATCCAGTATAAAATTTTCTGTTTGAAATATTGGGATTGCCCTCCGTCCCCCAAACAGTTATAATGTCAGCCCAAGGGTGTAAGAACACTATGAGAGCTATGCTAGATCAGGTTAGACACCGATCTAGCCCAGCATCCTCTTCTCAAAGTGTCCAACCAGATACCTATGTCCTATGGACTGCAGCAACACCTCTCTGTCCCATCCCATCCCACCCTCCAGTCAGGGTTGATATCATACTGAGTAGGAAGATGAGTCAGATCAATTCTATCAAGTTCTCCCACCCAGGTCTTAATGGTGAACACCATGTTGGTTTTATAGGATTAAGAGACCTGTGGCCTTCTAAATGTTGTTGGGACTACAGTAAATATTGTCATCCATCTGCCATGTTGGCTGTAGCCGATGAGGCAACATCTGGATGGCTACAGGTCCCCTACCCCCGCTTTAGCCATGGTGGCACAGCTGACGATTGCTCCCTAACAACGGAATGATTGAGCAGCCTAAACTTTTTCAACACTCTGACAGAGAAAATCACCAACTGCTTAAAAAATAAATAAATAAATTCACCTGTACAGCTACCTTGTTTTCCCCAAAATAAGACATACCCATAAAATAAGCCATAGCAGGATTTCTAAGCATTTGCGCAATATAAGCCATACTCCAAAAATAAGACATCGTGATAGGTGCAGTTCTGGAGGGCGCCAAGGAAGAGGTGAGGCTGGACGTGTAATAAAAATAAGATATCCCCTGAAAATAAGCCATAGTGTGTCTTCTTGAGGAAAAATAAATATAAGACAGTGTCTTATTTTCAGGAAAACACGGTACAATATTTTGGTTCAAGCGAATGACAGACACAGCTCTTTGAAGTAAAGTGTTTTGAGGCACCTGGCTGCAGATAATAACATCCTGACAGGGAGAATGCTGTTGCTGGAATTGGATTTTCCGAAAAAGCTGGAATTGGATTTTCCATTTGCTCTGCTGGAGAAATTCTCTCTGACTCAAAGAACGTCACAGCAAATCAAGTGGCCAGGTAGAGAGAAGCAGCTCTTTTTAACCTTGCTTGTCACATTTTAATCATTCAGATTAGTGTGGGGCTGCACTTCCCACTTTTATATATTTTACTATTTATTCTCTTACATCTATATCCCATCTTCTTCCATCATGGAAGCCAAGGCAGTGTACATGTTGTTCCCAGAGGTCTCCCATCCAGGCACTGACAAGACACAGACTTACTTTGCTCCAGCAAGGAGGTGGCCTCATGGACCTTCAGGCTGGACACTGGGGACATTTGCTACAGTCCTGTATTGTAGTTGGCATGGATGAATTTGTTTGGGAGCCAAGACTCTCTGTTGACTTCTGAACTTGGGAGAATCACCCAATTTTCACTGTCCCCCCCTAACTAGCATAAACTGAATGGACACCAGGGTGCAACTGGTGGCGGTGAAGGATACCCATTCCTGCTTTCTTTGAGGTCAAGTGGAGAAAATCTTCACTCACTAATACCATGCCTAGAAAGATGGCACAACTGAGATGTGTAGAATTTCTTTTTTTCATGGTATGTTCTTGGTATGTTAAGAAATCTGACAAGGACCCTTTGACCAGCAGGAGTCTTTTATAGGCTTAGATCAGGCATCCCCAAACTGCGGCCCTCCAGATGTTTTTGCCTACAACTCCCATGATCCCTAGCTAACAGGACCAGTGGTTGGGGAAGATGGGAATTGTAGTCCAGAACATCTGGAGGGCCGAAGTTTGGGGATGCCTGGCTTAGATAATCATGAACGTTCATTAAAATCACAAACCAAGTTTTAGAAATTGCAAGATGTGAAAGAATTAATCTGGATCTCCCTTTATCTGTCTCCTAAAGGTTTCTTTGGATGGTATCCAACAAAGTACTTTTGGTTAAACGATGAATTTCCCCTCCCTCTCCTCTCCCCATGCACCCCATATCTATTCTGAGGGTTCCCTCAACCTTCCAGATCAGATTAGCGAGGGGCATGGGGGCACATGGGAGAGGAGAAAGAGGAAGAAAGAAGCTTCTATTCCATGTGGAAATTATTGTGCTAGTGAATGTACTTTGTTGGATGCCACCCTTAGTCTTTATCATAGTCCACTGCCATATATTTATTCCTTCAATTATGAGGCTAATACCACAGGCTCTTTTGGAAAGAAGAGCTATGGTTTTCAGACCTTTTACACCATGAAACGCACAGATGTGCTTTATGAAGGCCTCCAGGTTCAGAACTCTTGTGAGATTTCAGTGAGATCTCATGTGATCTTGCCAGTGGTGTGAAGCTGCTCCTCGGTGTTCCACCGCTCAAGGGCACTGCTCAGAAATATCTAGGTAGCCATTCTGGGAAACAGGTTACTATACTAAATGAACCTCTGGTCTCATCTATCAAGGGGTGCTCATATGTTCATATCTATTTGTTTCCACACTAAAGTCTAGAGCCAAACAACTTGTGACCCACCAAGCCAAATACAATATATCAGACATATATTGAGGTTGACCTTGACAAAACCTCTTGCTGTTTTTTATTTTGTATTTCTGCTGCTTGTCTGGGATTTCAGAAAAGTGAGACATGCACTGTGCAAAGCACCACCTTCTGTTTGAATTTTTCTACATTGAGTTTCAATGAATGGTCCTGAGTTCTAATATTGTGAGATAATGAGGAAAAACTTGTCCCTGTCCACCTCTTCCCTACACCACATATAATTTTATGCTCCTCTGTCGAATCCTTCTCAACCCAAGCTTTTTCTACTAAAAAAAATCCCTATTGTACCTTTTCTTCATAGGGGAGTTGCCCTTTGCTGAACCTTTTGCCAACTCTATGATATCGTTTCTGAGGTGAGGCCACTGTGTACTAGAATGATACACAGTAGTCCAACTATTCCACAGATATGCATAATGACTCTAAGATATCTGTAGTTTTATTTTCAATCCCTTGACCTGCCCAGGTATGACCCCGTTCAACAATATTCCCTTGGGAAATCTGGCCTCCCTACCAGACTCACCTTTGATGTTGAGCATGGTGTTTTTCTCCAGCCCCTCAGTGCTATTTGGGTGGCTTCGGGCTCTGCACCTGTATAGGCCAGCGTGGGCCTGTGAGACATTCTTAAGGCCCAACGTCAAGTAGATGGAATAGTTGTCCACCTTCTTCTGCATCAAAGCATCAGGAACGGCCTGCAAGGTGGGGTTGTACCAAGAGAGGTGGTTGTAGATGTACTTGGAGGACTTGCAGGTCAACTGGACGTTGCTTGCTACAATGGCTGTGATTTGTGGCTCAGTCTGTAGTTGGGATGGCACATCTGGAAGGGGGGGGAGGAGAACACTTGTAACCAAGCTTGAAATGCAGTTGAGAAGATGGGTGACTTCTTGTTTTCAAACGATAAAAAAGCAATGGCACAAAGGAAGCTGACGCAGACCACAAGTCCATCTAACTCAGTATTGCCAACACTTACAGGCAGTGGGTCTCCTGGGTCTCAGCAGGCAGGAGTCTTTTTCCAGCCCTATATGGAGACTCCAAGGACTGAACCTGGAACCTTCTGCATGCAGAGCTGATACTCTGCCACTAAGCTATGGTCTTTACCAAATGAAGTGCATATGGACTAATGCAGTTCGACCTGAACAATGCTACAAATGGGAGGGGACAGGGAAACTGTGTGTGCGTGTGTGCACGTGCTGGTTGCCAAACACTCTCCCCAGCCTCTGACAATATTCACTCACCCTCTATGTGGGTGATGAGGTATTTGCGGCCTGCTGCCATCTGTTGCACCACTGGGTATCACTTCTTGGGAGACAAATTCCCCTCAAGCCAGCTTGACCCCTGGTATCCCTCCAGCAGGTGGGCTGGAGGTGATGGTGGCTAACCCAGTGCCAAGCCTAACTCACTCACATCTGTCATCAATAAACTTGTAGCCTAATATTAACCCATACAATGTTGTTGGTGGTCTTTGGTTTTGCTGAGACATCCTGATGGGGGCAGATTCAAGGCACCTGCGCATGGAGCCAGGCCTTAACCAATTTTTTATAGTCTGAAATTACCTGGCAATTATCCTTACAGCTGCTGAACTGAGACTAATACATTTCCATACACATAGATTTCTCTGTTCCCTTTTTAGGATTGAAACTAACAGCAGACTGGGCATCCACCATTTCTTCTACCTAAAACATGAGTATGGAACGTCAAGCCTGGGGGTCAAATACAACCCTCCAGGCTTCTCTATCCAGCCATTGGCTCTTTCTCCAGACCATGTCCGTCCCCAAGACACCTCCATTTCTCTGCTCATTTTTGCCTCTGGTCCCACCCACCACTATCATGTAGACCCCTGGAAGATTGCCCATGGGGGAATGTGGGCCTCAGGCTGCTAAAGGTTCCCACCTAAGACATAAAACCCTTTTGTGTATGTGTGTTGAGTCATTTTAGTCATTTATCCCAGAGAAGACCACAGCAAAACTCAAAATCTTGCTCACTACTTCGTAGATAAAGGTAAAGGTAAAGGGGCCCCTGACCATCAGGTCCAGTCGTGTCCGACTCTGGGGTTACGGCGCTCATTTTGCTCTATAGGCCGAGGGAGCCGGCGTTTGTCCGCAGATAACTTCCGGGTCATGTGGTCAGCATGACAAAGCTGCTTCTGGCGAACCAGAGCAGCACACGGAAACGCCGTTTACCTTCCTGCCAGAGTGGTCCCTATTTATCTACTTGCACTTTGATGTGCTTTCAAACTGCTAGGTGGGCAGAAGCTGGGACCAAGCAACGGGAGCTCACCTCGTTGCAGGGATTCGAATTGCTGACCTTCTGATCAGCAAGTCCTAGGCTCAGTGGTTTAACCCACAGCGCCTCCTGCTAATGAAAAGGTATTGTTTCCTGGTCTAAATTTGGATTTTCAGTTATTTTCTTGCGATTAACAAGCAAGTTTATGGCTTGCTCCTCTAAAATAAAACACTGAAGGTAATAAATTTACAGTTAAAGTCAAACAATAACTATATGATAAAAGCTCAATGAAAAAAAGGCACAAAGAATCCAATCCTATATTCACTTACCTGGGAGTAAGTCTCACTGAACTCAATGGAGCTTACTTTTGAGTAGTTAGTATATATAGGACTGCACTGTAAAGTAGTACTTTATTTTTATGACTTTTCAACAGCCCCATGTGTTTGATTACCAGCTCTCAATAACTGCTGGCTTTTCTATTTTCAAAGGAAGTGTGGCCATTGCTTCTTCATCCCAAGAGCAGTACATAAAGCTGCACAATCACTCGCTCCACTCCGTCCTGTGATGATTACAAACTGCAGAATGGGATCACGTCCAGTAGCAACATCTTTCTCCCTGCCCCTTTTCCTCTGTGGCTTAAAATCCAGTTCAAGGGGACTTGAAAGCTCGCTCACAACATTTCAGTCAGTCCTAATAATAGATATTACGCTACTGATGCTTTTGGAATGTTGTTTGTTTTCTACCCTAATGGATCAATATAGCTACCTGCAATGTTTGTCTAAAATAACATGGAAATCTGATGTAAAAGCAGCAGTCAAAACTAGTGTGAAACTTTTAGAAAGAAACCATCATCCAAAAAATAAACTAAAATAAAGTAATATTTAGACAATGCCAAGTTAGTCAGATGCAAGCTCTTAATGGCTTCTCTCTGGCCTGACTGAGATTGGTGAATCTGTCAATTTTAGTTTCTCTCGGTTTCTTTCTTTCTTTCTTTCTTTCTTTCTTTCTTTCTTTCTTTCTTTCTTTCTTTCTTTCTTTCTTTCTTTCTTTCTTTTACAGTCTTCAGTTCCCCCATATTCCCACATTAGTTCGTGACTTAAAAAAAAAAATCCTCATGAAAATTCATCAACATTTTTGTGTGAAGTTGTCCTAATACAGTCGTACCTTGGAAGTCGAAGAGCTTAGATCCCAAACGTTTTGGCTCCCGAACGTCACAAACCCTGAAGTGAACTATTTTTGGAAGCTGAACATCCAAGGTATGACTGTATTCATATTTTTACAAAGCAAATTCCCCAAATATAATCCATTTTTAACACATTATTTTCAATAATATATGCATTTTCAGGCACACTTTACACCTGTATATGCATTTTTGTACACATTACTTGGCTGGAGAACCGCAGTGCAACATTTGCAGAAGTGCACATTTTGAAGGGGGACTCTCGATTCATGTATTGCATCAGAAAGTGCAATTTGCATAAGCTCACCTTTAAATGTGTACTGAATAGAATTTCTCCTCTACTCTTAGGCCTGATCTGGGCATGTTGCCATTCACTGCACACCCCATTAGGCCCCTAAATGGCTATTTTGCTGCAGGCATCTTCATTTACCCCAAACAGAAGGTATCATAAGTCTATAGGTTTGAGCATTGCATCTGGGATAAATAATGTAGTATTTGGCAGAAAATGAACTGCAGCAGAATAGAAACAATGCTAATTGTGACAAGTGGCAATTCCTGCCTTCTTACACTCCCTATTGTAACTAGGCTCTGTTTGTATGAATGGTAGCACATGGGGCAGGTCCATGACCATGTTTGCCACATGTATGTAAAGATACACTGCCAAGGCCTTCAGCTGAATGCATGGAATAATAATAATAATAATAATAATAATAATAATAATAATAATAATAATTTATCATATATACCCCGCCCATATGGCCGGGTTCCCCCAGCCACTCTGGGTGGCTTCCAACAAAATATTAAAATACAGATATCCATCAAACATTAAAAGCTTCCCTAAACAGTGCTGCCTTGAGATGCCTTCTAAATGTCTGGTAAATGTTATTCTCTTTGACCTCTGGTGGGAGGGCATTCCACAGGGTGGGTGCCACTACCGAGAAGGCCCTCTGCCTGGTTCCCTGTAACTTGGCTTCTCGTAGCGAGGGAACCGCCAGAAGGCCCTCGGCGCTGGACCTCAGTGTCCGGGCAGAACGATGGGGGAGGAGACGCTCCTTCAGGTATACTGGACCGAGGCTGTTTAGGGCTTTAAAGGTCAGCACCAACACTTTGAATTGTGCTCGGAAACGTACTGGGAGCCAATATAGGTCTTTCAGGACCAGTGTTATGTGGTCTCGGCGGCCGCTCCCAGTCACTGGGTGCATTCTGGGTTAGTTGTAGTTTCCGGGTCACCTTCAAAGGTAGCCCCATGTAGAGCGCATTGCAGTAGTCCAAGCGAGAGATAACTAGAGCATGCACCACTCTGGCGAGACAGTCCGCGGGCAGGTATGGTCTCAGCCTGCGTACCAGATGGAGCTGATAGACAGCTGCCCTGGACACAGAATTGACCTGTGCCTCCATGTACTATCCGTGTATAAGACGAGCCCCAGTTTTGAACATTATTTTAGAGTAAAAAACCCTCATCTTATACACGGAGAAGTACAGTTGGTGCTGACCTTTAAAGCCCTAAATGGCCTCGGTCCAGTATACCTGAAGGAGCGTCTCCACCTCCATCATTCTGCCCGGACACTGAGGTCCAGCACCGAGGGCCTTCTGGCGGTTCCCTCATTGCGAGAAGCCAAGTTGCAGGGAACTAGGCAGAGGGCCTTCTCGGTGGTGGCGCCTGCCCTGTGGAACACCCTCCCAAGAGATGTCAAAGAGGAAAACAATTACCAGACTTTTAGAAGACATCTGAAGGCAGCCCTGTTCAGGGAGGCTTTTAATGTTTAATAGATTACTGTGTTTTATTTTTCTGTTGGAAGCCGCCCAGACTGGCTGGGGAATAAATTATTATTATTATTATTATTATTATTATTATTATTATTATTATGCAGAGGGGGGATGGGCAATTGTTTGCAGCCATGAGGAGGAGGAGGTTGTCAGCAGCGATTGGGTGGGTAATTAGTGGCTGTCGCAAGGGCTGCTGTGGATTGGCTTCCACTGCTGCAATTGTGTGTTTGCTTGCCAGCTGCTGGTGTTGATTGGGCAGACGCTTTGCGGTGTTTGTGACGCATGTGATTGGCAGCGTTTGTCAGTCTGGTGAGTGATTTTCGGCAAAAAAGCTCAACAACTACGGGCAGTCCCCTCCATTTTCTTAAATTGGAGTCCCCAAAAACAGGGGGCATCTTATACATGGGGGTGTCTTATACACGGAAAAATACGGCAATTCTCCAAGTGATATTCAGCAATTGGCATGATGGGTCATTTTGCTGGGAAAGATATAGTTTGGAACTCTGAAATGAATGAATAAATCAAAGCATGTTTAACTCCGCTCTTCAACTGAAAAGGTTTCCAGAGAGAGCAGCTTAAAGATCAATAACAAGCATCTCCGGAGAAACCTCAGAGAGCTGCTGCCAGTCAGTGGGGAACATTTTTAAGCTCAAGGGCTACATTCAACTTATTTTATTTTTTAAGTGCTTGTCAGATGCAATTTAATTCAGTTTGATTCTCAATTATTTCTAGGGCTGACACCCAATTAAAGAAAGTTGAGTTAATGTATGGGTTTTAGTTGATTAATCAAATTAATTCATCAAAATGTCTGCATGTTTGCAGGTGAATAACATAATATTGTGAAATAAAGCCAAAAAGCAGAATTTACTTATTTTGAGATAATGCACACACCTGTAACGACATCTTAGAAAAGGCTTTCCCTCACGTGTAAGGGATGAGGGTGGGTGTGTAGAGCTTGCCAAAGTTACGCATCTACTACATGTTTTGGAACCGTGAGCACATCTGCAAACCAAATAAAATTCTTTGGGCATTACCCACCCACCACAACCTATTCTATTGGCTGTAACATAATGCATCTCTTGAGGTGAACTTCAGCAGGGAAGTGGAGAAGTAGCATTGCGGGCACTAAGGAAGGCCTCTTTGGGCACATGTTTGCTGAGATGCTTCCCTAATGTTACCTCCTTGTCACTGTCTAGAGGGGCAGTTTTGCACTATAGCACCAGAAAAGTGGAACAACCCCCCACCCCACCCCTGGGAAACTGTGGTATGAAAAGCTACAGGAGTTCAGCAGAAAGTTATGGGACCTGCACTGATCAGAAACAAAGCAGCATGATTGCCCCCCCCCAAAAAAAAACTTTTGGAGGCACCAGCAGCATTGAAAGCAAGATTGTGGTTAATCACCCTGATGGCACCATGAGCAAAACTGTCATGAATGCATAACCAAAAGGAACATCTGGACAATCAACCCAAAAATATTTAATTAATTAAATAGCTTTCTCCACCCCGATGTCCTACAGGTATTTCAGACTATAATTCCCATCCTGTGCATGCCTGGTACTGATGAAAGTTGTGGTCGGAAACATATTGATTGTTCCAAGTTGGGGAGGCTAGATTGAACACGGTGTCCCTATTATGTGAAAAGTTGGAAAATGTGAAAACCTCTTGTGTCACTCTACATACCATACCTAAGGAGGATGATTCACCTTGAGAGCATAGCTGCCAAGTTTTCCCTTTTCTCGCGAGGAAGCCTATTCAGCATAAGGGAATTTCCCTTTAAAAAAAGGGAGAACTTGGCAGCCATGCTTGAGAGTGCATCTTCACTTTGCTTGTTTGTTGAATGTCTGTGCTTACATTGTCCAGACACATAAAATATACGGTAATTCATATCCTTGCACTGAACAGATGCAAACAGCCTTTAAAAAATCCACACACACAACTCACCACCGTAAAGCATGTACTATGTGACATCTTCTAAAAGTAGCTGAGCATTTGCTTTCAGATGTAGTTACTGTATTTATTAATTGCTATTGCTGCAATTTGGGAGCTCAAGTGCCCAGGATTCCTTACATAAACATATAAATTATTCCAATGAGAAAAGGTAAACTGTCAGTATATATCAAAAAGGAAGTCTGGTTCCATTTGTTTTTACAAGGAATTAATTGGCTTTAATTTCCTGTCCTTTGCACAATAAACTGCATAATTTAAACCCTCTGTGCTTTTGCAAGTTCTGTGTTTGAGCTTCCGCAGAGCAGCTGCATTGCTTACAGTGAGAATGGACAGAACAGCCCCCTTGCCAGCCTGAAAAAGCACAGGCCCTTTTCATGTGTCTCATAAATGTGTCAGGAGAGGACAAACTGCCTGGGGCAACCGTTTGTAACTGTCCCCATTTGGGAATCTGGCAGCAAATCTTATCTTATGTCTGTTAGGTAGGACATTTAAACTTTTGTGTGAGGAAATCAAGCAAACCTCAAGGGACACAATCATACAGCAAAGTCCTCTGTGCAAGCTCCAGTAAAATTAGTCGGACAGGCTTTAGGGATGCACAATTCTGGCAAGTTTGATTCTCGAAGATTCTCATTTTCCCAATATTAAATTCAATGCACCATACTTCTGCATCAGCTTGCGAATTCATCAGCATTTTTGTGGTACTTTCTCCTAACAAGCATATTTTAATGCACTTTTGACTAATGTACTTTTTAAAAATCCCCAATGTCCTCTAATACGATGCATTTTTATAAATAACTTTCACCAAAACATGCATCTTTATGCACATTTCACCAAAAATGTATACTGTATGTTCGTATATGTTGTTTGGTTGGGCACAGTGCTATTTTTCCTAGATTTAAGAAGTGTGAATTTCTCATAAGATGCAAATGAGCTTGAATTTCTTCTCCACCCTTTTCATTCATATTGCATGGGACTTGTACAAGAGGATTCTTCTTTGCAACATTCCTAACTTAAGGGAGAAATCCTAGCATACTGATGTTGCTGGCTGTGTGTATGTATTTGGGATTCAGGGCAGGCTCCTCTCTGCTAGTGAAGGAGAGCATTGCTGATTGGTGGAGGTTCTGAGATGGAGTAGGACTCTAAAACAGGACATTTCGGAGGTGGAGTTGGGCCAGCCTAGGATTTGCCAGTTCATTGCCAGGTGGGTTGAAGGGTCTGATCCAGGCACCTCTGTTGCACCAGCTGGGAGCTGGCTCAGCAATAACGTCTGCAGGAGCCAAAAGGGCCCCCGATTCATTGGAGACTCAACATTCAACATAGATGCCTGGGGCAGTCATAACTTTGCAGGTAGGGCAAGCAGCACAGCCAAACTTCACCTTCTGCATATGGACGCTCTTTCCATGGGAAGAGAGCTGCTGATTGTGTGGCAGTGGGGAGGAATGGAAGCTATGAAGGTATTAATGGATTTAAGAATCAAAAATGTGTTTGTAAGCAAGGTGGCCATGCATGTGTGTCCCCTGCAGCTCTGGGCTGAGTGGAATGTAAGATCTGTTTAAACCGATAACCACAGGCACCTTTGACAAGATTACATAGCTTCTGCCACAGAAGACCCTGTTTTGCAACCTTGCTATTGTGAAGTGGGACATTCCTACTCTTGCCATGTATATCTCTTTGAACTATGCCACAATGTATGTTTAATGGAAACAGAAGTGTGTTTCAGCTGTTGGCGTCCAACTTGCTTCATCTGCATGGGGAGAGTATGTTGGAATGCAACATCCTGCTTGACTTACAGTTGGAGTCTGGCTCTTATTGACCACCCTGGCTGAATCCACAGGGTACTGAACCCCAATATTTCCCTAGCAAGTATCCCATATTTTGAAGTAGCCATGGTGTCCAGTGAACCTGCAATGCATGTATGCATGCATGGATATATGCGCATAGCTGCAGATGTGCTTCCAGAATATAAGGTGTGAAGGTGCACTGGTATCTTACCTGAGACATAGAATCTAATGCTTCTTTCTTCTGTGCCAACCTTGTTGGAAGCCACACAGAAATAGACCCCAGAGACATTGCTTGCTGTGGTTTCCAGGGTGCTTATGATCTGCCACGTGGGAAAATAGAAAAGACAGCCTGGTTACTTTTAGATGTCATGGAATAAGCCAATCTGCAGAATCTTTCACACAAAGGGCTCAAGAGTCACCTTTGGGGGATGAACAGCAGAGGCATTGTCAAGGGAGGACAGGAATAAAGTTTAGTCCAAGCAAGGCAAATTTCATCTTCCAGTGATACCGTTACAGATCCTCAGATGTTTTCAGCTACAGGTCAGGTGCAGGTTAATCTACTTTACTTAAATATTGATACTCAGGAAACTGGTGGTGCAGACAGGGCCTAGCTTAGGGTAACAGCAAGGATGAAAAATTCCAAGAGTTTTCTACTTGAAAGAGGGGATTCTAGCTGAGGTCATTCCCATCTTGCTCGCTTCTTACACACATCTACCAGTCTGTCACACATTGATTTCACACTTTCATCAATGCAACTTAGAGCTAAAAGATCCACATTAGTTAGGGAAACTTTGCAGTTTTAGGCCAGACGTCATCATCCTTATGCTCTCCAGAGCATCATAATCATATTCCAAAACATCTGGAAGGGGACCAGGTTGTGGAAGGCTATTATACACTCTTACCTAAAAGTAAGTCCCATCAAACTCAATGGAGCTTACTACTGAGTAGACATTCCACTGCCAGAGAAGGAGTTGGGATTCGAGATGTATTTCCCTCTTCTGTGTCATTTTAAATTTGTTTTAAAATTTATATGATATGGTCTATCCTCCCGTCCGACCTGATTCTTGGTTCTATCTCACAATCCAGTTATGTTATGTTAGGCTTGTGAAGATGAACTAGGGGCAGGGGTCAAGAAAGGAGTTCAGACTATATCAGGCAGATGAAATAAGAGAGAATCTCTCTACTAATCTAAATCCAAGCTTACACCAGTGATGTGTCAGCCTTCCCTTGCAAGTCTTCTCCTTTCCACAGGCAAAACAAGCCTTACTTTGGGGGAGTGGGGGTGGCGGCAGCAAAGTGGCAGGGAGGGTTCGCTTCCACACAGTAGAGGAACCACAAGGTCCCTCTTTACCTGGAAATTATACCTGGTGAGTCACTTCCTCCCTTG
This sequence comes from Zootoca vivipara, assembly GCF_963506605.1. Classification (NCBI taxonomy): domain Eukaryota; kingdom Metazoa; phylum Chordata; class Lepidosauria; order Squamata; family Lacertidae; genus Zootoca; species Zootoca vivipara. The sequence goes on from NC_083294.1 coordinate 21,860,523, forward strand.
TGGATCCTCTGCTGAATAGGCATGGGATGAGGATTTTGCCTGAGGGTCTCAAGTCATTTTGTTCTGGATACCAAGATCCCTTTTGCTGACAGGGTTTGAATGTGAGAATTCCCCTAAGCCTTATCTTTGCCCCCCCCAAAAAAGTATCTCTGGCTATTTTCTTTAACATCCTACACCAAATATACAGAGTACAGTATGTTCCCCCTCTCTCTTTGTAAATCATTCACCTTGAATGCATTTGTAGCAAAAACTAAGCTTAACTTTTCAGCTGGAGCTTCCAAACCAGGCTCAAGGGCAGCCCCAAATAGAGCACATTGCAGTAATCTAGCCTCAAAGTTACCAATACATGGACTTCACCAATGGTCTTCAACTGGTCCAAACATGACACCCAACTCTGACTCCCAAACTGCAATATGGGACCAACTGGGCAGTCACCCAAGGTGCAGACCTCGGAGGAGTGCAGTACTGACCTTTGAGGGGCACAGTTTTATACAGATTGGTTTTTGTTATATCTTATAAATTACTGAATATTTGACTTTTATATTTTGAAGAATTTTATCATTTTTGAAGTAATTCATGAATTAGAATTGTTCTTTATGTATACGTGAAATAGATAAAGACCATAGAGTTGCTCAGAGGTTATGTTACATATTTCTAGTAAGCTACGGCTGATAAAAACTGACCACCTGTAGCTCAGTACCGCAAACGAAAGGCAGAGAAAGCTAAGGAGCAGGCAAAGCAAGAAGAGTTCTTCCTGAAATACCTTTGTTCACAGAAAGCAATTGAAGAACAAGAATATGACTGTACTTTTGTTGAAGCTAACACCACTGAGGGAGCTGAATGTGGTGCTTCTACTACAAATTTGATACATTTCTTGAAAACACACATAGGAAGAAGAGGATGTCAAGAAAGCAAGAGTAATGCAAAGTCTGCAAAAGAAGAAGGTATTGTGCCTGACTTGAATTACAGTCACCCTGTTAACTGGCCCAACTATTGCAATGATAACTTGTGACATCTTATAATAGAACATGGACCACAGCAGGTTGTTTCACACGATTTCCCCAAAGACTAAAGAAGAAGATTTTCTCCTATACACTACAAGAGACTAGCAAATAGTGAAAAAGTGTGCTGTCAATGGTTGACACGTTCAACCTCAAAATATGTGTGTTTTCTTTTTGCTGTAAGTTGTAAGCGAAAAATTTGGTACATCACCCCTACAAGGAACAGGTTCAAAGGGCTGGGGACTTATCCACACATACCTTTTGCCCCAATCTTTTGAGGCACAGGTCTGCACTTCAGATCTATGTGTCTGAGCATTTTATTTTTTGCCCCAGAAATTTCCTTGTGGGCGTCAGGGGTGATGATGGTTTTCAACAAGTTTGGATATATGCTACTGAGAATGAGGCCCAGGAAGAGGCACCACAAGATCCTAAAAACATATGGAAGGAACCTTGTTGGTTATCCCTGCACTAAATAATTTGGTACCAAGTTACTTGAAGGACCACCTTTACCCACATTAGCCTGTCTGGGTTAACCAGGTTCCCAAGACACATGCAAACAGATGTTTAGAGATACAAAGGCATTGAAACAGACATATATCTTACATGCCCTCCATGCTTGTGTGGGAAATAAAGGTGTAACACTGGCAGACATTCACCAAATCCATTTGCTGCATAACTGCCTTTACTTGCAAACAACTCTTGAGCCCAGAAATTTGCAGGATTTCAGTGGGGAAATGAAAGATTGAGAGTGATTATCTTTTAATAAGAAGAATCCCTTGAAATGATTATGTGCCAGCCTTTCACTCAAGCTTTCTTCTTCTGCATAAATCCCTGCATAAATCCCTGAGATCAAGTTATCTTGGCAGGGGTCTAATGCAAAGGTTTTAGTTGTCTGCATGCTCAGGTCCTCTTTCAGTTGCCAATAAAATAATGCCACACGTCTCCAGAATATCATTGTGCACATGGTGCTATATGTGTGCATGAGCAAACCTATATGTGGATTTCCCTTTCCAGCATATTAAAATTTGTAAATCAGAAAACTGAATTCATATGGAAATGGTCAGCACGTCAACACTGATAGCTTCTTTAGAAGCCAGGCACTTCCTGCTTTGCAATCAAAAGATACAGAATGTGCTTAATGCTCAAAGGTTATCTGGAATATCACTCTTGATTTCAGTTTAGAAAAGGGATAGACAATGGGGTATTTGAGAGCACAGTGTAGCCCACAGTGGCCTTTTACAGGTGATCTGCCCCCTAAGATCATCCTGGTTCTCAAGGAACTCCTTTCACATTTTGTTCGGTTACTTTTCTGCGGTGCAAATGGCTTAGGGTCAGACTAGATGTGACTTTTATCTTTACTGACTTGACAGTGGCTTTCTAACATTTCAGACAGGAGTCCTTCCCAGCCCTAACTGGAGATGTCAGAGATTGAACCTGGATCTTTTTGCATGCAGATACCCTTCAGTTACTGAGCTGCAGCTCTTCCCCTAAAATAAATTAATATTCCAACCTTCCTTGCTCTATTCAAAAAGGAACTTAGGAAGTCACTGTATACCAAGTCAGTTCATTGGTCCACCTAACTCAGGACTTTGTACATTGATCAGCTGTGGAGCTCCAGAGTTTTCAGACAAATATCTTCCCTAGTCTTACCTGAAAACACCGAAGACTGAGCCTGGAAACATCTCATGCAAAACATCTCCTTTGGTAGTGAGTTACAGCCATTTCCCAGTGAGGAAGCAGCTCTAAGAATGACTCAGACACATCACTTAAAATATTGTAACTAAATTGCAAATTTGCAATTAAAAAGACCCTGGTGTTTGATTTGATAAGATTTTTTTAAAACAACAACAACAACAAAACATGATTATGCCTCGTTTATATGCTCAGAGGGTTGTATGCAATGTCAAAATGTGTGTCTACGCCCCCTCAGTCCAGATATGGCCTGCACTAACCCAAACGATAAACTGCCTATGACTACATAATGCAGATATTTGCACAGATGTACCCCAGCTGTTATTTTAGGTGCTTGGAAAAAACCACCTCGGGTTGGAGAAGCCCCACTTCCATGAAATCCATCTGTGTCTGGCCATGAACTGCCGTTGGGGATTAAGGGATTCTTCTTTCAAATCTCATCTCTTTGGAACAACTTTAAGGCACACGTTTTTTAAACGTGCAGAGAAAGATAATCAAATAATGAGAAGAGTGGGATAAAAGCAAGCAAAGAAAACACAAATGCTGAAAAAGATCAAACCAAAGCTGCTTCTTTCCCACTTCTTGTTTTCAGAAGTGGACAGGCCATTGCTTCTGGAAAGCCCACAAGCAGTGCTTGAAAGCCATTCCCTCTCCCCTGCTGTTTAACCCCAGCACACTGCACCCAGAGAAAGACTGCCTTCAAGCATGAAGACTCTCTATAGCCATTGTGGCAAGCAGACACTGACAGAGCTATGCTGATTATAATTACTGGAGGTCCTGAATTATGGATTAAGGCATGGATGGAGAGCCTGCCTCCCCTTTGATGTTGTTGGAATTCCAACCATCCCAGCTGCCGTCAACATGACCAAAGACCAGCGGTGAAGGAAGTTGTAGTCCAACCATTTCCATAGGGTCACAGGTTCCCCATCCCAGGATTGAGGCAGTAATTTGCAGCCAATTAAGCAATCACACACACACTACCATACTGTGAATTTTGTAATGTGTCCTCTTCTCACACATAAAAGTGTAGCCTTTGGGCAGTGCCAATGCTATTACACCATGAAGACTAGCAACAAAAGCTTCCTGTTTCCAGTTTATGACACACTACTGTAATCAGAAGTGCTTGGCCTGCAAAAATGGAGTCTGATAAAGATTAGTGTGGAACATGAGAAACTACCTTATATTCAGAACACTGATCCATCTATTACCTATGCTGACTAGCAGTAGCTCTACAGGAATTCAGACATGGGACATTCCCAGTGTTACCTGGATATGCTGGGGATAAAATCAGGGACTTTATGCATGCAAAGCAGATGTTCTGCCACCGAGCTTTGACCTTTTCCTCCTCCCCATTGGGTGATTCTGGCCTGCTAGTCATCCATAGTTATGGCTACACACAAATACTGCATGGCAAACTTTCAGCAGCCAGTCTATCAAGCTGGATCCCAGAATCCACTCTAGATTCCAGAATTCTCTTCTGCAATGCCTGGAGGATTTCAGGTAAAGTAGCTGTTCTTCTCAAAAGTACTTGTAGGGCATAAACAAGTGCTTCGTATACTTACTCTAAGTGAGCAGAGCCTATACATACTCTTTGGTTCTATGATTCTGTGTATGAATGGACCATAACATGACGAAGAGAAATTTCTGATTGTATCAAAGCCAGTTGGATCTACACTGATCGGGATAACATTTTTAGAAAGTAGTATAGCTCTCAATGCAAAATTACATCGACAATATATCACTGCTCTACAGTGCCCTCAAGTGTTTCATGTTTATAATGCATCTTTTATGTTTTCACTGACCAGTGTAGATTAGTCCCCAATGTGTTTCAATGGAGCCAGCTGCCTCAGGGTCTATCCACACTTTCCTTTTGCCATATGCTTTCTAGGCAGAGGCCTGTGATTTAATACCCCATGAAAGAACATGGTATTTCTGGTCGTCGTCCTCCCCGCCCCGAGCTTTCCTGCAAAAACCCAGCGAACATCAATTCGGGTTTTCTGCAGACTGATGTTGGCACCAACTGAGCTTTCAAGAGCAGGTTTTCATGGGGAAAGCTCTAGAACCAAAAAAAGGGAGGCGAGGAGCTTGGATACTGAGCTTAAAATCACAGACCATGCTTATAAAGAGTGGAGTAAAGGCAAGCATGGAGAAGCCCTCAGTTATCTAATTGTCAAATATAGAAGTATCCATGGGATATACATTCACATAAGAACAGCCCTCTGCTTTGAGACTGGACAGATTCAAGTACCATGTAGTAACCTCTTCTTTGCAGAATCAAGTATGCTGCTTCTTAAATGCTAGAATGTGCACCCTTGAGTCTCTAAGAAAAACACAATACATGACATGGTTATTTGCCCCAAAGGAAGGCTATGCCATCCATCATGTGAGAATAAGAAATAGCTTTGTCTCCAGGACTATTTGCAAGATTATTCTGCAAAGGCTAAAGTGATGAAGGGGCACGCTCTTAAATTGATCTTCCAATTAAGCCTTAAGAGACAGGAAACTGCAGTCAGCAAAAAGAGACAGGGCTTGTGTGACTCCACACTTTTCAGTTCCACAGTCTCACCCCCACCCCCACCTCTATTTTCTCCCTTGCAGTGAGGCAATGCGGGTGAGTAGGTGCAGGGAAAGTGGGTGGGAACTAGTTCAAGCTGTTGGATACTGTCACAGTGCTGTGACAGAGATGGTTATGAGAAGACAGAATTGGCAGGTTTACACTAGTGTCGTTCAGCAACCCCCTAAATCTGCCAAGTGCATGGCAACAAGCTAACATTACTGCAAGAAAAGAAATCACTATTAAGCCACGGAAGACAATTCGCCTCAAGTCTTAAGGATGATGGCATGTCCTCTAAAGATTATAAAGGGGGCCTGAAGCATCCTAGAAACTTTCAGGACTGGAAAGAAGTTTTACTGCCGCCAACACCACCTTTGGAATATGATGGTCTGCTTCATTTACACATGTATTATATATGCCACCTGCAATGCATTTCTGGGTCAAGTTTATAATGCTGTTTTTAAAGCCCCTAGGTGGTGCTGTGGGTTAAACCACAGAGCCTAGGGTGGGCTTGCCAATCAGAAGGTCAGTGGTTCGAATCCCTGCAACGGGGTGAGCTCCCGTTGCTCAGTCCCAGCTCCTGCCCATCTAGCAGTTCGAAAGCACGTCAAAGTGCAAGTAGATAAATAGTGGGAAAGTAAATGGCGTTTCCGTGTGCTGCTCTGGTTCACCAGAAGCAGCTTTGTCATGCTGGCCACATGACCTGGAAGCTGTACGCTGGCTCCCTCGGCCAATAACGTGAGATGAGCGCCGCAACCCAAGAGTCGGTCACGACTGGACCTAATGGTCAGGGGTCCCTTTAAACTTAATGCCAGCTGTTTTATGTGATGGTTAGTCACACTGTGAAGTGTTATTAAAACACACAATTTTAATAAACAAATAGGAGTTACGAACCTGGCAGGGAATGCTGTGTCTTGCCTACTTTATCATCATCATCATCACCACCACCACCACCACCCGAACAGGGTAAACATGTCCAAGCTGTGCGTTTTGGTTTGGTGTTTTTTTAATAACCACTTTTGTTTGTTTGTTTCTGAAATTTCTACATCCTTATAGGCACCTCAGTGTCCAAAATGGAAGTAGGCAGCAAGTGATTCACTGGAGGCTGAGAAAATTTGTCTCTCCAGTGAGGTCTGTGATGTAAGGCTTTTGATACAGTACTAGAGAGTCGAGGCACATAGGAAAGATTATCAGATCTGAGCTCATGCCAGCATCACAGCACAGTCAATTAAAGGCAGGCCACCAGAGTCTCTGGCATTTTTGTTTTATCTAGCTTGCAAAGCACCAATAAAATTACTTGCTAGGATATGGTGGGAAATGAATTTGTCTGTTTCCTGAATGTTCTATTTCTGGAGGTAATTGACACTGGTAAAAAGAGGGTGGGGGGGAGGCTGGAGGCAATAGGGTTATCATCAGTGTGTTGTTTATAAAATTATATTCATTATCTGAAAGTTTTGCTTAATGCAGACACCCTTGGACTTCATTAAAATGTTTGCGCAGGAGAGTTTTCTCTAATGGGCCTTCACAGGGAAAACGCTTGAAATCCAAGCCTCAGCTAGTTTAGCTTTATGAGTCTTAGGCACAGTGACCACAAAGGTTAGGAGCAAAAGGAAAATTAAAAACATGTGCACACACATAGTTTTTAATCATGGTCTAGGGCAGGGGTGGGGAACATTTATCATCCCAAGGGCCACATTTCTTTCTGGAGTACCTTTCAGAGGCCGTATAGGTAAGGCCAAAGGCAATGTTTGCAACAACTGATGTCACTCTTATCTTTGTACAGTAGGCTACATCCTAACCACATGAGCCAGATGTTTCTACCAACCTGAACACACACAGATACACCTTTTAATCCTTAAACCCTCTAGAGACCCGCTTCCATTCACCACAGACCTGCCTTCTGCAACCTCTTGTCTTCCAGATGTTGTTGGACTGCAGCTCTCATCATTCCTGACCACTGGCCATGCTGGCTGCAGAGACTGATGGGAATTCAAAAAACATCTGGAGTACACTAGGTTGAGGAAGGCTGGTGTAGACAATACTGAGTTGGATTTTTAAAAAAATTATTTTTATTGATTTTCAAGATAATAATACAGTACAAAAATAAAGAAAAGAAAAACACCCCCTGATACTGAGCAAGCTGGATTAATGGTGTGATAAGGCAGGCAGGCAGGCAGGCAGGCAGGCAGCTACATAGCTATAGAAAGGGCTTTTTTCCAGCTGGAATTCAGTTCCAGCACCTCTCAGGTGGGCACCACTGCCATTCTAAAAGAATGAGGGAGGTGTTCATGGTGAGCTCTGGCACCATTTTTTCCTAGAAAAAAGCACTGATTATAGATAGAAATATACATAGATGGATGGATGGATGGATGGATGGATGGATGGATGGATGGATGGATGAAGACTACAGAAAACTAGCCTGCATTGTCCTAACCACACTTTCCCCCGAAAAAGGGCATTTCTCCAAAACAGGAGAAAGTGAGGTAGGAATTTTATATATTTCTGCTTTGTTTGGGGTCGGAACCATGGAGTGAATAGCAAGTGTGGCTGGAATGGTGGAGAGCAAAAAAGAAAAGACTCCACAAAGACAGCTGAGCATTTGGATGAGATAAGGGATCTCATTAGCAGGATGCCCTTTGCAAGAGTTCTCATGGCTGGAAGCGCTTCTTGCACTTTCTCAGGCTCAAGACCAAAAAGCTTTCTGAGTGAGTCGTGCATTTTCTGAGAGCTTTAAAAATAAAATGAAAACCAGGGAAGGGGGACAAGTGACATCATTACCAGAGTCGATAAACAGAGAAGATTTGAACATGATCCCAGGGTGGAAGAATTCCAAGCATGTCAAAAATTCAGTGCTAAAAGGAAATCAGTGCTTGAGATGTTTGAGAAAGGAGGCAATGTTTTATTTTATCATTACTAACACAACTGGATGTAGTTGCGGTTGTTATGGGGAGTGAACAGGGGGAAATTGTAACTGATCATAGGTTGGTTTTTATATTTAAAAATTAATCTTAAAAAAACAAATAAAAAGAGAAAGGGGGCTTTTGAGTGAACCCACTGAAACTGCAGGAAATCAATACTCCCTGAGCCGTACCTTTAATTTATTGCCATGTCTTATGTACTTAGGTTCAATGGATTTGATTTTATTTGCTGGGTAGGTGATTTCACGGCCAATGGTTTCTTCCACCTTGATCCTTTTCCCTCGTTGCTTGCATCTGAATTTTTTTTAAAAAAAAAAAGGAAAAGGAAAAAGAATAAGAATAAGTTGAAATGGCAAATCACATAAATCTGTGCACCTGACTCAAGACATGGCCATTTTTCTAGCATGGCATCCAAGAAAATGGACTTAGGGTTCAAAGTAGGAGTGAAGAACCTGTGGTCCTCCAGCTGCTGTTGGACTCCAACTCCCATCAGTCCCAGTCAGCACAGGCAATTCTCAGGGGTGGTGGGAAGTGGAACTTCCTAACATTTGGAGGGCCACAATTTAGGAAAGCCTGGAATAAAGGACATAAGAAGAACCCTGTTGGATCAGACCAAAGGCTCAGTGTTGGAAGTAAAACAACAATGCTTGCAATAAATTACCTGAACCAGTGGGGGGAATGATAGACAGAAAGGCACTGGTTCCTTCTCTTTTAGTAACCAATTGTTGGTAAAGTAGACTTCTTCTCCTAGTGAATTAGCTCGAGCCAGTTGCAGTATTAGTTAGCCCACGTGTGATTCCATTTTGGCCACATGTAAAACCCATCCCTGGAACGGCTTTCTTTGCCATGAGTAATAAATGTTTTCTTTACACTTTCAAGCAAACTCAGCAGACCATTTCTTTTCTGCACACTGCTGCAATATATTTACCAAACTCCAGAAGGTTCTGGGCCCAATGCCAGCTTACTAAAGCTGCAGAAGGTTTCTGAATGAAAGAACAAAGGCTCAGGCCAACGTTAACAGGCATGCCTTGATCCCAAAGTTGCAATCAGGAGATTTCCATGCTTGGCTGTACATAATCTATGGATGGTGAAGGAATTCTGGAAATGGCGAAGACTGAAAAATCTGTGTAAGATGCTGGTACTGTCGCTGGATGGGAAACACATAGGGCAAAGTCTCTTTCAATCCAATGTTTGGCTAATTTCCAGCAAATACACATGGAAAATGACAGTATTGAAAAGGGAGTGTTTTTAGCCTTAAAAAATCTTTATGGGAAATCAGGAATTAAAGATCAGATTCAGAGTTACAAATAATTGTTTTCTGCTTGATGAAGGGAAGGAGACTGTTCTATGAAACAAATGGAATTGTTGCTAAATTTGATGGTCAAATTAAGCGTTGCTGGAGGAAATCTAGACCACCACCCTGTTATTACAGTGACAATCATATGCTTATGAGAAGCCCACAAGTAGATATTGAGTGCAATAATACTCTTCCCACTTGCAGTTTCCAGCAGCCACTATACAGAAATGTGCCTGCTTCCAATGGTGGAGAAAGAACATAGGCACCCTAGTTAGTATTATGTATTTATGTATTTTTTACATACTGTTTGCACCCTTGCCAGAACAGTGTACCAAACAGGTTTGGCATCATTGGGCATCTGCCAAGGACCACATCTCAGGAAGGGGCCTTTCCAGAGTCCTCTTGGACTGGCTCACCCTTGCTATCTCTGCATGATCACCTACCCTCTCTGAGGACGTGAGCAGTGATAAGAGAAAGGGAATGAACAAGTAGCTTCCAGTTTGTCTTACACAACTCTGGATGGTTCTATAGACTGGGCCAAGAGGGAGGATCAAACAAGCAGATGCCTTATACTAATCCAGGTCATTGGTCCACCTAGATCAGTACTTCCTAGACTGACACTAGCCCTCCAGGGTTTCAGGTAAGGGTCTATCTTTATCCCACCTGGAGATGTCGGGGATTGAACATTGGGACATTTTGTATGCAAAGCAAATGCTCTAACTGCTGAGCTGTGGCTCTTGAGAGGTGGCAAGGTAAATCAGTATTGATGACAGTGGCAAAGAGGAGGTAGGCTCACACAGTCCTTGGGACTAGGCCATTGAAAATAAACAAATGAAACACAAATTCAATTATTATTAGAAAGATAAATATAGAATACCCATTCACCAGCACTAAAAACTGCTCTTGAACAAAAACAATGGGGCGGCTAATTATTTTAACAATATCAGGTAAATAAGGTGATATTATTATTATTATTATTATTATTATTATTATTATTATTATTATTTTGCTACACTACAAATGTCTTTCCATTTAAGGAAATTATGCCATAACTTAAAATTGGAGCATCTGTTTTGCAAACAGAAGGTGCCAGGTTCAATTCCTGGCATCTCCATGAAGGGTGGAACGTCCCCTGACAGCCGCTACCAATCAGTGCAGACAATACAGTACTGAACTAGATGGGCCAAGGGGCTGCCTTAGTATAAAGCAGCTTCCTCTGCCCCTGTGATTTCCTGGTGGCTTTTGCAGTTTCCTTCAGACACAATATCACTCAATGAGTGCGAAGGAGACAGAACTTCTGCATGTAGATTGAACAATGTCACAAAATCAGGACATTAGGGGGGAAAATGGGAGCAGTGGGGAGTGGGGGTTAGGGGAAATGAAATAACAACAGGAAATGAGGGAAGGGGTGTTTTTTCTCACAAGAGGCTTCCCCTCCAGCTTCTGTAAGGAAAGATAAGGCTACTTTGGAGGTCAAGTGGAGATACAAACACACTTTGCCATTGTGTTTAAAGTGATAGAACCACAAGCTGGGCATTTTCATGATTTGGCTTAGTTTACACTCCTGGGGTCAGCAGGAACACTCAAGATTATAGTACTCTGCAATCCTGTTTGTCCATTGAACAGGGTACATGGGAGTAAGCCTAAAGAGGACTGGACTGTAAAGATGCTTAAATCCCTACTTGTAAGGCAATTTGCATGCAAAATGTGTAATGTGGCATTTTAGCTAATGCAGTGTAATGGGAAGAATGCCTAACTTGTTCTGTTCTATCCAGACAGACTTCAATCTTGTTTCAGGTCCAGTTTTAGCACAGAAACAGCCTTGGTCAGCCTAACTGATAACAACAGAAGAGATGCTGTGCAGATGTTGCACTTGTGCCTTGAAGCAGTAAGGCTGAAAGGGAGTCAATAATCTAAGGTTAAATGCTGGTAACGACTGGAGGTGCTTTGGGTGGGCGCTTCCAATATTGGGTAATTATGTGGATGATCTCTTCTGGGAGGGGTTGCACTGAGGGAATGGGTTTGTAGTCTGTGGGTACTCCTGGAGTGGTAGTCAATGAAGCTTAACTTAGAGGAGACCTAATGAAATTAATGAGCATGAATAAATTGCATCCATTAATTTCAATAGGTGTATTCGTATCGGGTTCCAACCTGTCACTGGGGTCCCAAGTGGCATGTGGCAAGGAGTGCTTATGCCAAGCAAAAGCAGCACTCACACCACAAGTTCAAAGCACTAAGATTCCACTGTAATTCTCATGCCTTCTCACAAAGAATTCTGGGAGCTGAGTTTGTTAAAGGTGCTGAGAGTTGTTAGGAGACCCTGATTCCTGTCCCGGAGCAACAAGTCCCAGAGTGGTTTAACAATCAATCCCCCCTTCACAGAAAACTCTGTGAATTATAGCTCTGCGGGGCAAATAGGGGATCTCCTAGCTACTCTCAGCACCTTTAACCAACTGCAGCTCACAGGAAGCCAGATAAAGTGGTATTATAGAGCTTTAAAGATATGGTGTGAATGTGACCTTAGGTTGAGTTGCCAGTTATGGCAAAAACAGGCAATGCCTCTGGTAAGCAGGGTCAGTTGAAACATGTGGTAGCATTCTATACTGCATAAGCAAAATTCTTCATCTGTAATTTTTTGACATTTTCAATGCATACCAAAATTCACATTAAAAATGCCTACAAAAAACACACAAAGATTCATATTTTAGGAAAACATACACACAAGTTGTTGTTTTTAAATGCATATTGATTCTGAAATGCAATGGGATGTACTTGCATATGAACACATGGAAAACTGACCAGAAATAGACTGATAGCATCAGTCTATCATGGGAAAAACCGGAATTTTGTCACACTTCCTTACACTTCACTCCACTCTCCATATTTCTGTTTTCTTTTTATTATTTATCCCTACCTGAACCAGGGGGCATCTTACTAACATAGATTGAAATAATGCAAGGAAATCAGATCCTGTCATGGGTTGCAATAAATCTGTTGTATTACTGATGCTCTCTCTCTCTCTCTCTCTCTCTCTCTCTCTCTCTCTCTCTCTCTCTCTCTCTCTCTCTCACACACACACACACACACACACACACACACACACACACCAGGAGGTTCTCCTGGCTGCTCCTCCAATGAACTATCACCAGCCATGACCTTGGACAAATTAAGCTGCAATCTCAACTTCAAACATTTTTTTCCACGGGTGTTCTTCAAATGACAGTAAGCCTCCCCATCCCAACAAAAACATCAGAAAAGAGAAAGAGTCAAGAGGGGGCCCATTTGGCTCTTTATATTCCCTCATCTGTCCTTTATTTTTAAGGGTGGAAAACCTGACTCCAGCCTCCTTGCTGCACAGAAGGGTGAAAGTGCAGGAGGAGATGTTGGGTTTGGCTCCCAGACATCCCTGCTGGTGCTCACCAAGGGAAGTACTCTCTATTCAGGCCTGAACCAAGGCATCTCTCTATGGGTTGCTCTGCTAACATTTCAACAGGAACAAAGGAAACTTGTCTGTTTGTTTAGAGAAACTGCGCCGAGCAGCACCTTATGCCTAACTCACTTCATTCCTGTTTGGTAGACCTGGGATTCTTTGTCCCTCCTCTAACCCCACACAGAGAAATAAGACAGTTAGGGGGTTCCTGTATCGTATGCCTGCCAGGCAATATGTTTTGAACAGTGAGTGAAGCCAAGGATAAGAAGCTGCTCTTCACATCCACGCAGAAGAGGCATGGGGATCTGGTGTGCCAGGCCTGCACAGCTGCAACCCACCAAGACCAGACCAGCTCACAATTCTGAGCTGTGTATGGTACCCTCCAGGGACTTGGGGTGCATTCATATGGCAGTTTATTCCATTTCCTTGACCTTTCCCTGCATCAATTATGATTTTTCTTTGTTCATGGGAGAATGCGGCTCTCGGGCTGAAACAATTCCCCCTCCTAGACCAGCATCCAGGGATCTCTGGGAAGCCTCAAAGCAGGGCTCGAGTGCATCAGCACCCTACCCTCCTGCAGTTCCCAGCGACTGGTTTTGAAAAGCATTTCAGCCTCCATCAGCAGAAGCAGAACATTGTCACAGTGGCCAGTAGCAACTCATGAATTCATCTAATCCTCTTTTAAAGCCATCTGAGTTGGTGGACGTTGAGAGTGAGGAAGAATGGGGACTAACCAAGGGGTTAAGTGCTGAACAGTGTTCTCTCTAGCTAGCTGAAGCAGCATTAAGACCAGTGGCAGACCTTGGGCTCTTACATTTCACACACTGCCCTGTAAAATGCAAAAATTCAGTGCCCCTGCCTCTCCTGCTTCATTTTACAGCATTGCTTTGGCGCCCCTGACAGTGTGGCGCCAATGTGGCTGCACCGGTTGCACCACCATAAAACCACCTCTGATGAAGACTCATAGGAAGAAACATTGTTTCTTTTTAAGACAATTGCATTGCCTCAGTTCTGTCACTAATAGACATGTAGAACATTGTGCTGTGGGAGATATGCAGTCAAATCTAAAAATGCATTTTCTTGCTAGTTGGCATGTGAAAGGATTAAGACCAGGCATCCCCAAACTTCGGCCCTCCAGATGTTTTGGACTACAATTCCCATCATCCCTGACCACTGGTCCTCTTAGCTAGGGATCATGGGAGTTGTAGGCCAAAACATCTGGAGGGCCGCAGTTTGGGGATGCCTAGATTAAGACCATAGAGCTGTACTGCCAATAGGGAGACTCAGACAACAGAAAAGCAACTGGTAGAGAAGACTCAGTGTGATGTCAGTTCCCCTCCACTCCTGGGAGGGAAGAAGCAAAAGAAATACCATATTTACTTGAATCTAATGCTCACCATTTTTGGCCAAATTATGTTGCAAAAATTAAGGTGCACATTAGAATTGCTGGCACATTTACATTCACCAGCAAATACTTTTTTTGGTTTCAAGGTTCTGGAAATTGAGGTGTGTATTAGATTTGATGGCGCATTAGACTCAAGCAAATACGGTATTTCCGGTGCCTTCTCTCTCTCACTTTCTCTTCAACCAGCCATGAAGAAGGATGTGCCTCTAAATGCTGCAGAAGCAGAAGCTGTTTTTGCTGTAAACACAAGTATTTAACCTGCATTTACTTTTAATGCTGTTGCTGCTAAGGACAAATGCTTGACTGTGAGTAAAATATATGTTTTAAACTTACTTTTCAGTCTGCAGCCTGTTTCCTTGATAAACCTAATTCTTTTGCTTTCACTTAACCTGCTTAAGATGGAATTTAAACTCTGCTCAGCCCCACATTTTTAAACTCAAACAGTAAGTTGATTCTTTTGTCTGTCTGTTAACCCATACATGTGGCTCTGTAGGGGGATAAAATATCTCCTCACCTGCCTAATGAAATCTATCAAAATATAATTGGACTTCTGTTGTTTTGCCCATTTGTTCTTTCCCCCTTAACATCTCATCTTGGACTGTCAGAATCTACAAAACCAGCTTGGTTTCTGTTCTGACCTGAAGACCCTACAACAGACATTCTGCAGGGGCCTATTTATTTGCTTCTGAACAGCTGTTGCAGTTGGAATCTCTGAAAACTTCAAAACTTCACAGTGGGGTGTGTTGGGTTTTTTTTTTTTAGCTGTTTATTTTTTGGGGGGGGAGTCTTATCCCTTTGGAGTTAATTTGGCAACTGGGGAGCTTATTTCAAAGCTACAAAATGGAGATAAACTTCATATTTTTATGTTCACTGATCTTCAGTTCTGTCAGAGGGTAAAGGTTTGCAAAAACCCTGAGGTTCAAGGAGTGGAACTTAAGTCAAGGAAGATTCCCGGGGAAGGAGGTGAAGCCTGTCCTTAATAGGTGACTTATCTTCAATGCAGGGTTCTTTATCTTGGGTGCAGTCAGCCACTCAATCCCTCCCTCCAAGTGGAAGGAAGTAGCAGGCATCCCCAAACTGTGGCCCTCCAGATGTTTTGGCCTACAACTCCCATGATCCCTAGCTAACAGGACCAGTGGGCAGGGATGATGGGAATTGTAGCCCAAAACATCTGGAGGGCCAAAGTTTGGGGGTGCCTGAAGTAGAGGATCCTGGAACTGGAAGAGCATGCTGGGAAGAGGGCTCATTTAAATTTTGGGATGGATGGAAATAGATCCTGTGCAAAAAAACACCTTGGCTTATAGCTTCCCAATATGAATGGGCAAATCTGTCAATTTTGGTTTCTCAGATGATGCTCAGAGCTGGGGTTTTCTTATGTGACACCAAGCTGCAAAAAAAATGTGTGTAGGTGGAAACACTATTGACTGTGATTATCAAATGCAGGCAGAGCTGGAGGTGCCGCTTCCTTTTCTATCCCATCCTTAACTTCTCATTGGTAAAAGTTAACTATCTCAAGATGATGATGATGACGTGAGTAATAATGATAGTATTTCAGACAAATCCATGAAAGAGAGTGTCTACTAGACATGATAATAAATGGAACTTCCATGCCCAGAAGCAATATACCACATTTCAGATGCTGCATGCAAACCATAGGGAAGTATTGCTAGAGGTGAAGGGGAATTTTGTTACGTGAACTGACTTGACTTGTATTCCAGGGACTAATGCACAGATCACAATACAGCTCTCAGTTGTATTGCAAACTATTCAGAATGTTGCAACACAGTCCTGGGCTCAAAAAATGTATGCCAAAAAGATGCATACTTCAGAAGGAAATGCATACAAAACTGCCTATTTTAGGAGGCAGTATGTCTCTGAATACCAGAGCTGATGTTGCTAGCAGGCTTCCAACAGGCATCAAGTTGGCTGTGAGAATAGAATGCTGGGCCAGATAGCCTTTGGCCCGATTCCGCAGGGCACTTCTGATGTTCTTATTATGCTAGGTGGAAATGTGTTAAAGTTAACTGTGTATTTTAATCTGTTTTCCAGAAAGCAGATTAAAACAAACCTATGGGCCACCACATGTGAAACTGACTAGGAAAGAAAATGGACAGACCTGTCCACCTGTAAGGGTGCTTGTGCAGTGGTCTAGGGTCCTGTTGGCTTGCCAGTCATATCTGGCTGATTGGTGGGGGAAGCCAGTTGCCAGACTAGATGGATGCCTGAGCAGGGCATTTCTTGTGTTCTTATGTTTTTGACCCACACAGTCTTTACCAATTTTCTTCCACAGCTTAAGAGTTGAAGAAACACCTTCATAAATTGATGTCCTGCAACCTCTAGTTGCATTAGAGCAAGCATTAGCTCTCTTGCCAGGACTTCAGTGAATAATGTTTCATATATCACAGTCTTCTGGCAGAGCCCTATGTTAACAGTAAGGGAAATGACTTGTGGGCAAATGGCTATTGATTCAGATCAGCACATTACAGTGATAACTTACAGGTTGTCTTCATGACTGCATGGCTCCCATTCCCAATGTATGGTGGGCAGAGGGTTCCCACTTGATGTGCACTGGAGGCTCTGCTCTCCTCCTTTTGTGACCAGCTCCATTTTAGAAAAATCTGTCTCCTTTTCATAAATCCTGGGTCTCTCTGCAAAGAAAAAGCAAATTTGTCAAAGGACCATTTTCTCAAGAAAGCTGCACTTAAACAGAAGAAAAAGATTGGTGGAAAGAACTTTACGAATCATGCATTCTCCCACAGAGAGCGTCCAGGAACTACAAACTGGCCTGTGAAGCCCATGACACACATCACTGGCCAGGCCCCAGGCACTCTGAATGTTTTTGTCTTGCTGAAATTTGTCTTTGATTTATGATACTCCACCAATGCCCCCCCCCAAATCTGAATGTTGTACACCAGAGGTTCTAGGACATTTGATTCACTAAAATTATATCCCACTCCTCTGCCCATTGTCTAGTTAGCAGGAGTAGATCACAATACTTATTTATTTAAATGTTGAGTCTCAAGAAAGAAATATTTTATGACCCCTTCAAGTAGTTTAGCTGAGGCAATGCAGTGATTGATCACATTTTCCCTAGCTTTGTTATCTTGGTATAAACATGGAATCAGGTAGATGGTGAAAATAAGGAAGCTGGCAGGGTGTTGGGGGGGGAAGGCCATCGCTCAGTGGTAGAACATCTGCTTTGCATGCAGAAGGACCCAGTTTCAATCCCTGGCATCTTCAGGAAGGGCTGGGATTGTTCCCCATCTGAAACTCTGGATACTTAGGAAGCTGCTCCCCCTCAGTGTTAGTTATACTGAATTATGTAAAGCAATACAGTAGTATGAGGCAGCTTCCTGTCTTTCTCCCATCCAGGTACTAACCAGGCCTGACTCTGTTTAGCTTCAGAGATCAGATGAGATTAGGTGTGTTCAGGGTGTTCAGGGTAGTACAGTCATAGACAGCTTCCTGTCTTTCTGTGATGTACTTTTTAAAAGGAGACCTGCATCATTCCACACAAATGCAGAATTGTATGCAATGTCACTCCCCTCCATTGTCTCCACTGAATTCCCACCAACATATACCACATACGGCAGGATTAGTCTCAGACACCATAAACTACCTATGAACAAAGCACAGCATGTTCCTATGAGTGCTCATCACAAGAAACACCAGGAGACTCAGTCTCCTCTAATTTTAGTTTTCTCAGAAAGAACTCAAAATAAAAAATATTACTTCTTTTTTTCTTTCTCCTTCTTATAAAACAAAGAGATAAAAACAAAAGAAGCTGGAAGGAAGGCTCTCTGACCCCAGAAAAAAGAAATGGTTCTGAGTTCAAGGTGAAAAAAATGTCACCTCTCATTGTGCATGGATGTTTCCCCCCTGTCCCAAGGTATCTCACTTGATTTGTGATTCATAACAGGAAATCGAACAGATGTATCCCTTTTATACCCGCACTTAGAGCACCTCTGTCCAATTGGGGGCAGCTGCTGCAATTTCACCCCTTTCGACAACCTGTGGAACGGTCCACAAATTAAACTTTTTCGTTTTCTTGTCTTTGCTCAACAGTTTTTTTCTCTCATCTTGTCAAGCAGGCCCCTTAATATGTAAATACAAGCTGTTGCCTTTCACATTCATTTCCCACTTCTGCCTGACAATTTCCTCCAATGCTGAGCTCTACTCTCATATTACAGAGATAATCAGTTTGATCCTATGGTTTCAATCCTCTCTATCTGTGCCTAGGAGCCCTCGTTTCTAAGACCTAGAATGGGGAACCTCTTTGCCTTGGTAGCCACCTGCAAACCTCCAAGGCCTTTCTATA
This sequence comes from Zootoca vivipara, assembly GCF_963506605.1. Lineage (NCBI taxonomy): Eukaryota > Metazoa > Chordata > Lepidosauria > Squamata > Lacertidae > Zootoca > Zootoca vivipara. Next base: position 21,879,138 of record NC_083294.1, read on the forward strand.
TGGTATGGTATGGCTCATTTACATGCCACTTTTTAGCCCAAGCTCCCCAAAGCTGTGAACAACATAGTGTGCATCTCCAGTTAGAACTGGGGTGCAGAACTTCCAACCTGTGGGGTGAATGCAGCGCCTATCTGCCCATGAGGCAAAGTGAGGCTGTTGCCTCAGCTGCATTTGTTTGTATTTCAGAATTAAAAAGAAATATATTAAAATAATTTATTTATATTTCAGGGGGTAACCTTTTAAACTTGTGATTAGGGATTTGGCAAAATCAAAGCAAATGAACATGATATTCCTGTTTTCTGTCATTCTCTCGGAATCAATAGAACAACAATTCAATTATCTGTTTTTAGTAAGTAACCCCCCCCCCCTTTGGGGTTAATTAATATAATGAATAGCATGATCCAGAAACCCCTTTATAACTCCAGAATAATTTTTATATGCGTTTTGTTATTACATATTACTCCAATTACTGATTAGTGAAGCCAAATGATTCATTAAATAAAACAATAATTTCTGGGGGAACAAATGAGTAATTGTTGACTTTAAAATGACTATTGAAAACATTTTAATTCTTTATGAAACAGCAAGAATGGTGGGTTGTGCACATGCATATAACAATTATGAGGGGCACATTATGCTGAATAGGCTTCCTCGCGAGAAAAGGGAAAACTTGGCAGCTATGCTTCTGAGTGATCCCCCCTCCCCATCCCCACCCCTCCCCACCCCTTCTCTACATAAGTGCCTGGAAACTTCCATTTCACTGTATCTGAAGAAGTGTGCATGCACACGAAAGCTCATACCAAAATAAAAACTTAGTTGGTCTTTAAGGTGCTACTGAAGGAATTTTTTTATTTTACTTCGATCCAGACCAACACGGCTACCTACCTGTAACCACATTATTTATGAGGCAGAGATAAATAATAGTATGAGAATGAGGGACTTAAGGAAGTCCTTCGTGGGAGGCATATGTAATTCTGTTTTGTTGTAGGCTAGAGGGATGTAATTACTGTATTAGGAGTCAGTCAATCATAAACTGATAAGAGGTTACCATGGCAGCAACATTTTTTAAGCTACTGAATGAAATTAGTGCTTTGCTGAAATATGACACACACACTCCATTTCTGAGAAAGATACTTCCATTTTTCTGCCTCTTTCTCAGCTCAGTTTTAGAATTTATTTGGAATTTTGAGGGGTGGAACGCAGGAAAACAGAAAGCTGCCTTATACCTGGTCAGACAATGGGTCCATCTAGCTTGGTATTGTTGATGCTGAGTTGTCCCTGGTGTCTCCAGGCAGGGTTGGGAAGACCCCTGCCTGAAATACATAAGGGCTAGAATGCTACTAGCCCAGAGATGGGTGGAAGGAGAAATACCAACATTGGCAGATGAAACTGATGGAGTATGAGGAAATGGCGAAACTGACGGGGAAGATCCGAAACCAGGAAGATCAAGTATTTTATAAAGACTGGAGTAAATTTGTAATTTATTTAAAAGACCATTGTAAACAGTTAAAATCTTTGGCAGGGATGTAATGACACTTGCAATGTGGAATTATTTATGGTAATGATGGTAATATAATAGATGGATAATGGTAAAAGAAATTTAAACTTAATCAAGGAACCTGTGGAGGGAGGGAAGGAGGTCCAAAGGTTCAAAAGAACCTTTATATTTTTAATGTTTGAAATGGTTATGTTTCATATGTATAAAATTATCAAAGACCCAATAAAAATTATATACATATATATAAAAAAGAAATACGCGAGGGTTGCTGCCAGCTGGTGTTTGGCTAGATAGACCAATGGTCTGACTCAATATAAGGCAGCTTCCTCCATGTATACCAGGCATCCCCAAACTGCGGCCCTCCAGATGTTTTGGCCTACAACTCCCATGATCCCTAGCTAAGAGGACCAGTGGTCAGGGATGATGGGAATTGTAGTCCAAAACATCTGGAGGGCTGAAGTTTGGGGGTGCCTGATGTATACTGTATAAACAAACTGGATTCTTTAGTATCTTCTTGCTGTGGCTGATGTGTAGCAGCAGCCCATTTTTAACGAATTCCAAGATCTAAAAATAAATTGAGTTGCACTTTAAAAATCATGCATCTCCAACGCAAATTTAATAAGACAAGGACTGTGAAATGAAGCTGCTTTTACAAAAAGAATACAGTATTTCTTTAAAAGAGTGGGGGGGGGGAGAGACACAACCTACCACATCCATCTGGTGTGAATTCAGAGCTTACTAAGTGATACACTTGCAAAAAGCTAATGCAAGGTGAACGGGTGTACCAACATTTTCAGGCACAGAAGTAACACATTGCCACAAATAGCAAATGTATGGATTTAGCACATTGGAGGAATGAAGCACTAAGCATACAGAGGTGCAACCAGTTTTCTGGCAACGTTCATTTCAGCCCATGACCCCCAAATCCAAGCTAGGATAGCAAATGCCAAAACTGTTTTGACAATAGTCTGTTGATAACTTTGACTAAACTAGAAAACTGTTTCATCTCTTTTTCAGCAAGTGGGTGTGACTGTTGGGCACTTTTGTAGCAAAGGGTTTATTGCTGTAATTAATTTCCAGTTAAGATGCGTGCCATGCTATCAAAAATCTGATGGTGGTTTACAGGTGCAAGCCCGCTGCCTGATGACAGCAGCTCTGGGAGGTGGGCAAGATTACATGTGTGAACTGACAATCACAGGTCAAAAACCGCAAATGGGCCTCAACTCACATAAAATGGAGTCAGTTTGCATGTTTGTGTGCAAATCACCAGATGCTAAATAAAGAAGTGATGAAAAGTTGAGCTGACAGTCATGCATGTGTAGACAGGCCCTCTGTGCATATTTTCATGCTGTGTGAAAGAATAACAAGGCTGCTGAGCAGTGGGCAGAGCATGAAGGGAGTTGAAGGAAAGGAGGAGGAGTATCGGGGGATATGGAAAATTCTTCCATCATCAAAGACGTCCAACAACTTCTTCCTCCACTCCCACATTTCCTAGCTCCATCTGCCAAATGACAGAATAGCGTCAGCTCAGGCTTACTGAGTCTGCAGGTGTCTCTTGCATGGGACCCTGCTAGCGATACAACTCTAGCCAGACAAAGAACTCCAGTGACGCAACAGGGTAATAGACTTGCCAAGTGATTAACCAGAAGTGTGTTTCTGAACACAATGATGCAGTTCCTCTTTTTTCAGAAGGGGGCAATGTGTAAGGGGTGATCGACACCTGGCACCAACACAGTTATATTTCTGGCACTAGGCAAGGGTATTTTAGCTTCGCCTGTTATTTAAACAGGAACAAAGGATGCTGCTTTACACTGTTGGTCCACTTAGCTCATTACTAGGTGGGCTGTCCAATCTGACTGGCAACAGCTCTTCAAGGTACCAGACTGGAGTCTTTCCAGGGACCTGCTGCTAAGTTACAGCCCTCCCTATTCCAGCATTTCAATGACCTTTTTTGTATTTTGTCTTGGTTTTGTAAACTATTCTAGAAGCTCAGCTGAATGGCAGTGCCCAATTTTAAAAAACAAGAGAAAAACCACAGTTGCTGTGCCTCTAATGCAATAGTGGAACCCTTGGCTCTCCAGCTGTTGTTGGACTCAGCATGACCAATAGTCATGGATGATGGGAGCTGTAGTCCAGCAACATCTGGAGGATCTCCGCCCTTGCTCTAACAGCACTGCAAGCAACAGGAAACAGCCAGTGACCATCTTTTTCTCCAAGCTGTGAAAAGCATTACTAGCTAATGTCTGCATGTTAAGTTTCTGTTAAAGGCAGAGGAATATGTGTGGGTGTTACCACCCTTCCAAAATACAACAGCTGCCTCTCCTGGCACATTCCTCCCTCCCAAGCCACCCTCCTGCCACAACAAAGGATAGATTAAACCTTTGGAGTTTGCCAACTGCAAATTCACACTCTTCAAACATACTAAACATGCAATGTCAAGTGTTACCCTTGTCTTTGGGATAAAGTGTTAAAGGGCTTCAGGTGTGCTTTGATGAGAGGTGTAAAAGCTGCCCTGAATAACAAAAGAATTTCCCCAGTGCTCCACTTTAGAGAAGAATCAAGGGGGAGGGTGTTTTTTTCCTCCCTCATTTTATACATTTCAAATTTATTGGTTTTACTCCACAAAATTCTATGGCCTTAAAAGAGGATTGGATAAATTCATGGAAGATAGCTACTAGCCATGATGGAGGCTATGTTCTGCCTCCAGTCAAAGGCATAAATGCTTTTGAATACCACTTGCTGGAAACCGAAGGAGTGGAGAGTACTCTTGCTCCTGGATCTTTCTTGCTGGTTTCCCAGAATGGGCTTCTGGTTGGCCACTGTGAAAAGAGGAGGTTGGACGAGATGGGCCATTGGCCTGATCCAGCAGGCTCTTCTCTTATTCCTTGCCTGAAACCCTTGGAGAGCTGCTGCCAGTCATTGCACACAGAAGCATCTTTTAAAAAAAACCTACACCCGCTATTGAAAAAACTTGCATGGTCTGCTTCATCAGATGCAGCAATACTAACTAATTGGAGCTTTCTTCCAATTTTAAATAGCAGGTGCATTGCATTGCACTATATGGTTTCAATCACTGGTTTCATTTTATCAAATAGGTTTACATATAAATATAATGCAATAGATGTAAACCAATTTGATAATTTGTTGTAAAAGTGAAAAACATTATAGACGTTTCCTAAATAAACATATTAACAACTTTTTAAGAAACATCAGATTCTGCTGAATATTCAGATTTTATAATTTGGATTCAGTGGCTGAAATCTCAACACCCACCCACCACAAAATTGAAACTTAAATTTTGAAGTCAAATCCAAAAGTTTGATCAGGTTGCTTTTTGCAACTCTTCAAAATGATGTTTTCTGACTGATGAATGAAGGTATCACAAATATCTGCCAATTTTTTTTTACAAGTCCTCTGCTGCAGAACAGAGAAGACAGTAAGATGGCTGCAGTCTGTTTGGTCTATTTTGTAAAATGGTTCAACAAAGTTTCCAATTGTTTTACAAACTGAGAATAATATACAGCTAGCTTCAACTGAAACGCTGCCGTTCCACAAAGCCTTGGAGAAGACCCAGAATATTCTGTTTATTTGTTCTAGGGTGAGAATTAAAAATACCCTTACCAGACCAGAGGTTTTTTATCCTCCCCCCACCCACCTTTGCTTTGTACTCAAGTCTGGAGTAACCATTTTCTCCCATGTTTTTTCCCCCTTTCCATTCTTGGCTCACCAGGATGTATAGTTGCCAGCTGTTTGTTAAGATTCCCTTTTGTTCACTCTCTCCCCTCCTCTGTAATATTTCATGACATTTGCTGCCTGAAACTTTGGCTCTCAACAAGAATTTAATCCAACAAAACAAAAACACAGCAACCCACCAACTTCTTGGACAGCTCTTGATGTGCAAACATATAAAGGAAGAATGGGTTTATATATATAAAAAAGGGGGTCCAGCGGCCTCCAGGAGACTCAAAGAGACCTACATGCAAAGCAAGCAAGAGGGTTATATTCCTCATGCCAGATTAAATTCCATCTGTCTGTAGAGTGGGTTGGAAACATGGGTGGCCCAAGCATAGGGCCACTACATGTATCTTTATACAGGAAGTTTAAGGAGGAATGGACTTTGCAACAATTCTTACATTTACGGTTCAGTGAATCCATCAATTCTGGTTTACTCTGTTTCTCACATTCCAACCGCAAGTCCTGTTTGCCTCATTTCCATATAAACTTGCAATTTCTTTTATATTTTTGTAGAAGTTCACATGAAACTTTGGCTGTTTCTCCTCATATATGCAAACAACCCCCCTCCATTATTATAGTCATCCATCAGGTGCTTATTACAGTGGATCAAACAATATACAAAATATAAAATGCAAAATCAGAGTCTCTGTAGGGCCAATGGTTGTTTATTACTACTGACAAGCTAGGAACTAACAATCGTAAGTCTGAGAGATGTGGCAACATCTAGATATTTGCCGTTACTGTATAAGAGAACAAGTGAGTTCCAGCACCTCTTTTTCTAGAAAAACAGCACTGAATAGAACATATCCATTATAGTAAAAGTAGTCCTCAATAACCCTCTCTTCCATGAATTTGTCTACTCTTCTTCTAAAGTAATCCAAGTTGATGACCAGCACTATATGCTGTGGGACTGAACTGAATACTGTAGTTTAATAATAGGCTATGTGATTAAGTACCTCATGTTGTCCAGGATCATTCAAGAAACCCCTTTATTAGATGGTAAATTGTGCAATACGTTCTTTTCAGCACCTGAAGAAACTCTTATTGAAACAAGACTGCCCATAAGTTTCCAAGTTTGTATGAGTTTTAATTTGTTTTTAGTCTGTTCTATTGTGGTATAAACTTTCTGTATGTTTTAAATTATGCCTGTAAAATTATTGGCGTGGAGTTGTTGTTATCTTTATCAGTATTAATTGCTGTAACATGCCCTGGGACCTTGTGGTGAAAGGTGGGCAAGGAATATTGTTACTCCTCTTTCAGCTCCTTCTTTGACCTACTTCTACAACTGGAGGATGTCACTATATCTTGTAGCAGTCAATGTAAAGTAGAGAGGAGTTTCAGGAATTTGGGACATCATGATGTCAGGAAATTAGTCAGTTCTAGCAAACATTATACAGGGCAGGAAGATTCTGTGAGCCTCGTGTTGCAATAGCCACATATGTGTTTACATCACAGTTAGTTTATCCCAGGGGTCCCCAGACTACGGCCCGCGGGCCAGATGCGGCCCAATTGGCCTCCCAATCCGGCCCGCAACGACCCCCGCTGCCCGCTCTTGCGGCGCACTGCGCGACGGCGCGCTTCCAGATCTGGAAAAAATCGCCGAAAATCGTTTCTGCGCATGCATATGGGCCTCTCCCAACTCAGAAGAGGTCATTTCCGGTGCACTTCTGGGTTGGGGGAGACCCATACGCATGCGCACAAACAATTTTCGGCGATTTTTCCGGCCTGGAAGCGCGCCACCATGCCAGTAAATGGGTTTGCGCATGCGCACTGGCGCGCACTCCCCCACCCTCTGGCCCACTGCGCACGCACTCCCCCACCCTCCGGCCCAAAGGCGGGGAAGTCTGGGGACCCCTGGTTTATCCGTAACAAAACTGTTGGGGGGGGGAATGCATCCGCATTCATAACAAGAATAGTCATTCTTGTTATTGCTATTACGATTATGATTACTGTAATACACATCACAGGGAACATAAATCAACACCAGAGATTCCTTGTCAGATCATCTTTTTTGGAGGAGCAATCTGTTGCTAAAACTTATGAAGCACCTGTTGTTTATTTCTCTCCTGCCCTCTACATGGAGAAATACTTTTTCAGTATATGAATTATCAGCATTCTTTGAGCTGGAACGGTTGTGATAAGCAACATATTTACAATAATTGCAATAATGATCCCAGTTTAATTCATGCTACCATGCTGATGCATGACAAAAGAACAACAGAGAGCACTTGGGCATGAAATCGTAAACAAATACAAATACCAAAAGCTTGCAAAAGCATTAACGGAGATGAAATGAATGGATTGTAGCCAGCACACAAGAAACCCTTTTGTTAACTGCCTGTGAATTTCATACCAACTGATTTGTGTTTGCATCCCTAGTTACGGGCAGTCAATTCTTAAACTAGAAAACAATTCTGTTTTGCACACAACAGCATTTGTACAGATACAAAAAAATCTGTTAGCCATAATCCACATGCCATCCAACCAACACTAAACAAAGCCATGAGACAAAATGTTGATATATCAAGATCAAGCGGGATTTCTTGCCCTGAAAAACTTTGATGGAAAAAACTTTGGCAGCAGAAATACAGACCTGCAAATAGGGCCCCCAGTCCTATGAGATGCTGAATTAAAGCAGAAGCTCAAAATAATGGACATAGCAGGTCCTGCCTTTCTTGTATACTGAATTTATTTCTCAATGTGTTAGTCACTTTTCTAGTTACTGAATTATTGAAGTGATGTAAAACAATTTCAAAAATGCTACCCCAACATTAAAAGCCATGCAGTGGTGTCAAAATGAATTTACCAAATATTTCCTGGATACTTGGCTATACACTGGTGTCTGTATTTAGGATGCTATGGCAGAAGTGGTGGGAACCTTTTTCAGTTTGACAACCACAATGCCTCATGGGCAGCCTTCCAGAAACTGTGAGCCAGTGGGGGGGGGAGCAAAAATGGGTGGGGCAACAGATACGACTCTTATTAATTTTTTTATTCCAGCCATGCAAAAGTCAGAGCTTTATACACCCGCACACCTCTCTGTCGAGGCAAGCAAGAGGCACCATCAAAGCTCATAGACACTTTTCAGCCTGGTAAAAGCACACAGGAACAGGAGCAGTAAGCAGTGGGCCTGGGAAATCTTGAGGGCCGGACAGAGAGACCTATAGGGCCACATTGTCCCCTGGACAATGCTTCATCCCCTCTCATATATATCCATCCTGCCTGTCCTTCAAGGAGCTCAAGGCAGCATATATGGTTCACCCCATCCCTATCTTATCTTCACAACAACCCTGTAAGGTAGGTGAGACTGAGAGTGTGGAATCAGCCCAAGGCCACCTAGTGAGCTTTATTGGAATTTGAACCTGGACCTTTTCAGTCCACACTTCCGCTTATCCCATGCCTAGAAAGCATGGGTCCAAGCAGTTTTCCACTTGCCCCATACTTTGTAGGCATGGGTCCGAGGAGTTTTGGCTATGCCCCACTGATTTGCCCTGGAAAACTTGCTTTGTAACTCTAATTCGGAAAACCCAATTGCTGATTGTTCCATTTTAGCGCTAAACTGAGCGTTTCCCCAGGGGACAGTGTTGGGTCAAAGGGGACTGTGGATGGAGCCCTAAGTCCAGCACTCTAACCACTACAACACATGAGCTTTGTGCCATTTAGTATACTGAAATGATGGCAGTAATAACAGCTTATAGCAGCAGAAACAGGCAGTTCCTTGGATATATACCACATGTTTGTACATCAATTATACAAAGCATTTGACCAAAAAGTGCTTGCTATTCTCCTTTGCCCTGGAAACCAGAAACAGAGGAATAAGCTGGTTAGTTATTTAGGTTCTAATAGGTGCTTACCTAATACATCCAGCTCGACAGTGTGTTGTTCATGGAGATTATGCTTAGTGTTGCTCAGGGTTATGGTGTAATTCCCAGCATGCTTTGGTTTCACGTCCCTTATGATAAGCCTGTACTTCAGTGGATCTAGTTCATAGCAGTCACTGTTAGCATTGGTCAGCTTCTTGCCATCCTTGTACCTATAATGTCCAACAAGAAAGTCACCAATTGAAAGATAGAGGGGAAACAAGGGCAATCCCATTATAGGGTTACTGAGACTTACTCTTCTTATTCTTTATTAACATGACTTCTATGCAACACCTTAATTAAAGTTTTCTGGGCAATGTACACAAAAATGGTTCAAAACAAACAAGGGATTGGGAATACCAAATGCCAAATAAAACACACCACAGCACAGATTTAAGCACTACAATGAAGCACAGACAAGCCTGAGTAGACCTGCAAAGAACTGCTGTTAGATTGCTGTGCTTTCCTCACCCCCCTGAACCAGCATTTTCATTCTGTCAATTCAAAGTACCTCCTTGGTTCTTACCAGGTCACTATGGGGCGGGGGACAGCTTGAACCTTCCAAGACAATTTCAGCATCTTTTGCCCTTCGATAACTTCATAGGGATTGATTTTCTTAAAGGAAACTTTGATGAAAGCTTCCCCTTAAAATAAACAAGAAAAATTGCAGGCATGAATCTCAAATTTGCTTTTTTGCAAAACAATAATAAAGCAACAGATAATAAAAGCTCTGGAACAGAATGCAAGAGTCCCACAAGTAGAAAGCAAGTAGATGGACTGGCCAGCCAGAAGTTAGCATAAAGTAAGAATAGGAAATGATGCTGCCATTTGAAACATGTGCTTCATTTTTTAATTACCATATATGTATAAGCCTACTTTTTCAGCACGAAAAATGTGCTGAAAAAGCCGCCCTCGGCTTATATTCGAGTGAGGCAGGCGGCGGCGGAGAAAGGCACAGGACCGGGGGTTTGGAGAAGCGCTGCGCTGCAACTCTCCGAACCCCCGTCCTATGCCTGCTCTGTGCAAGGCGGCAGGGAGGGAGAAGAGACGAGGAAGGGATCCTTTCCCACTGCTTCTCCCCCACCCTGCCGCCGACAGCTGGGAAAGGCATAGGATGGTATTTATTTTTATTTTTGAAATTTACCAGTAGCTGCTACATTTCCCACCCTTGGCTTATACTCGAGTCAATAGGTTTTCCCAGTTTTTTTGAGGTAAAATTAGGTGCCTCGGCTTATATTCAGGTTGGCTTATACTCGATTATATACGGTAATTCACCAGCATTTGCAGAGTTTGCAGGCAATTTTGCCTAACAAACATTTTTTTGCAGAGCATTTTCCCATTATAAAATGCATTTTATATACTGTAATTTTCACTAATTATGCATTTTTAAATGCATAGTTTACTCTAGTACATGCTTTTAAATAAATAAATAAATTACTTGGCTGGAGAATTGCATTGCAAGATTCAAAGAAGTGTGGATTTCAAAGGTTGGCAGTGTTTCAGTTCCCATATGGCAGTGTTGGCCAAACTTGGGTCTCCAGCTGTTTTTGGACTACAATTCCCATCATCCCTGACCACTGGCCTGTTAGCTAGGGATGATGGAAGTTGAAGTCCAAAAACAGCTGGAGACCCAAGTTTGGCCAACACATATTGTTTCAGAAAGTGTGAATTAATTTGGTTTGCCTATAAATGTGAACTAGAGCAAATTTCTCCCCCCGTCATTAGTGTGGTGCTGTTCCAAAGTAAGTGCATAAAATGGTTGGGGAAGTAGCTAGAGTCTGATCACTTCGCAGGTGGGAGCTGGAAACTGGTGGTTGATTACTAGGGTGAAAAGACAGTTCCTCAGCTGTAGAGGATAATTCTATGAATTTGAGCATGTGATTAGGTGAAGGGTGTTAGGCTTTTATTGATGTTGGTGGGGTTCTAGATTGGATTTGGTTTTAGACTTGTAGTAAGGCTACCAGTGTTGTGGGGTGGTCTATTTGTATATGCTTCCAGAGGCTTGTTGGGCCCAGTAGCTAATTATAATGAAGCACAGCGGGTTTGCAGCTATGGGTGAGCCCAACAGCTGGCGAATACATACAGGTGTAGTTTGATTGAAGTATAGGTGTGTTCTTGGATGTGGGATTTTGTGGGGGTATTGGGTGAATTGAATCCTATTCTATGGATTTTGATGCTTTAATTGATTTATATACTGTTTGTTAATTTTGTTCTTTATACCAGCTTTGTGAAAACTAATGTTCTGATGGAAGGTGGTGTACACTTGAAATAACATTTAGGCAGCAGAGACATTTTCAAAATCCCCACCCTAAGCAAAGGAGGCCAGCTGTTGGAATGCATCATTCAGCCGCTCTCTTTGCAGATGGGCACTCTTTTAAACTGTTGAATCAATGAATTTCTCACAGTACATAATTAGTTCTTTTATGACACATACTGTTTGGGAACAACTGCTTCAGATCAAAGGCACACACACAGCCAAACAAAGATCTCCAAAGGGCAAATATCCCTTTCTGTACTATTCTATTTAAAAAAAGTGTGGTGCCTGTCAATGTAACAACATGTCACACAAACCCTCTGGAGTTTCTTGAATGCCGGCTGACGCAATCAGAAATATCAAGTGGTAAATAATTTCCTTGACTTTAGGCTGCATATATGTGTTAGTGAATGTTTGTGGTGTTGATTATGATACAGTTGGGGGGTCGGTGACGTGCTGTAAACTGATTGCTGGAGTGGACAGGTGGACTCTGCCTCCACAAAAAGAAGTTACTACTATACTTTCTAACCAGTATAGATAGATAGACAGATGATAGATAGATACCGGGAGATAGAATCATACGTACTGTATACAGTGATGTTGGCCTCTGATTTTAATTGTGTTGTATTGGCAATTATGCCTCTGCATACATACAACCCCTTGTTTTCCATTGTAACATTCTTGATGACCACATTAGAAGAAGCTTTATACACTGACTCACTTAGGTCGAATGTATTTTCAACCTTGGTTTCCTAAAAGGAGCAGAGTGGAGACAGAAAAAAACCTGCTATTAGGCCAGTTCAGAACAGCTCAAACAGAGAGTAGCACACATCCAGTCAAGCAGTGAACTACAAAAGCAAATATTAGATTTCCTAAAAGTTTTCTCTTTAGAAAGCCATGAATCCAACGATGTAAAAGGCTAAATCAGGTGAGTCCTCAGACTCTTGATTCTGAAACGTGACTTTTACAAGCTCCAGCCTCATGGAATTTTAGTGACCCTGGATTATTAAAATGAAAAAATGGTATTCAATCGCAAAATGGTATTCAGTCGCAATGGTATTTGGACCCTCAATATTAGTTCACCCCATTCCTATAACAATGACAGAGTTAACTACCAGTGATGGTGGTGCATTGCAATGTAGGATGGGGTAGAATCAAAATTCAGGCCAGAACCACAGTTTGGGAGGGAATTTCCTCCTGAGTTAACACAGGGCTTGCCACTTTCTGATGGGTTTGGGGCCTGTGTCTGAAATAGCATGAGAGGTGGGCATAGCATGTGCCTTTGTGTGCGAGATGCCTTGATGGTGGGAGGCAGGTGGTGCAATGACAACATAACTCCCCTTTGCTGTGCTGAAGGCTTCAGAGCAAATCTGGCAAGACTGAGCAGCACATCCCCTTTTTTGCAGGGGAAACTCCCTTATTCCAAGCCACAGCTGTCAGCCTTCCCTTTTTTTGCTGGACATTCCCTTATTCCAGCGCTGTTTCCCGCTGCTATCCTGGATTGTTAGATATACCGTAGACTGTCGCCAGGACAGGTGAGGCTGCTGCTGATCCCTTATTTTCAAATCTGAAAGTTGACAGCTATGCATCTATGAGTCATGCTAGATCTTGTCTCAGATGCACAAAAGCCTCTAGTGAGGCAAAGGGTGGTGGAACCATTACTTCGTTTACTCATCAGAAGCCTTGGGGCAGTGGTATCTCCAGGTCTTGCTGTCTGTGACCCAAATCCTCTAATATGGAAAGGGAACAGGGCTGTCTTACCCATAGGTGCTAGGGGTGCAGGGCACCCGGGCGCCGGACTCTCAGGGGCATGAGACCAAAAGTCCGGGGCCCGAGAGTTGAATTGCGAAAGAGCCCACATTGGTCGGAGCGCTGCAGCGGACTCTTCTGCTGTGGGCGGCTCTGCGCCATGAGTTCAGGGTTACTGAGCCAGCGAGACACTGAGGTGGCCAGCCGGCTCTGCCCTCCTGCATACCTGGGACTGGGCAACCGGGGTGGGGGGCACCGGGCAGATCTTTGCACCCCGGTGCCGCATATGCTTAAGACAGCCCTGAAAGGGAATGACTGCAACAAAATTAATATGTTTGGGGATTTTAATCCAGGCTTTATCTTTCTGCATACCCTCCTCACCCTCCTGACTAAAAACACAATCTTGGCAAACAACCCATCAGAATGGACTGTAGATATATGGTTTAATCTGCTGATCTATGAACCCTTTTGAGAGCTGTTTCACTACATATGGGGCTGCTCTCCTTTTTATTGTTTTAACATTGTAAAGATGCTTGAAACAGCTTCAAAATACAGTACCTGTAGCACACAAGGTAAAAATGCTTGTTAAAATGGTACAGGAAGTGACCTTATGCCACTTCCTGTATAATTTTGTGCACAAAGGGCCATTGTACATACAACGTACCTCCATCAGTATAAAATGGGGTAGCCATTTTTTGTATGTAGAATGAACCGTTGTGCATAGAATTACACAATAAGTTATTTCCTGTACCATTTTGAAAAATGTTTTCTGTGCTGTGCAGCTGGTGTGCTGGGCTTTGAAGCTACTCCAATATGCTTTACAGTGTTAAAAACAAGGTAACAGTGATTCAGCTCATAAGTTACCCACATTTGTGCATGGAGTGGGGTGGGGTTATGGCCTTTCCTTTTTCTTTTTAAGGATTTGTACAGAGTTATCCCCCCATGGGAACAGACAGGACATACTTTAAGACAGCCATGTGTGGAACCAGAAGAGAACAAACTGAGGCAGATTTATCTATCCTTAGACACGATGCTGGATTCTTCCATAGAGCTTGGCTCAGTGGTAGAACAGCTCCAGGTAGTCCTGACAGAGACACCTGTCTGAAACCCTCACAGATGCTGCCAGTCAGTGTAGACAATACTGAGCAAGATGGCCTCATAGTCTCACTCCTATATTCTTATGCACATTAGCTCTCTCTGCAAACACGCAGAATATGTTATGCTTTAAAATTCACTCAGGATGTTCAGTGAAGCAGCCATAATCATTTCTCTCCCCATCAAAATGTACTACCGCCAACCCAAACATTTCTGTGCATTCCTAGCAATTCTGAACTGATGCTAGAAAGCAGGCAGATGCTGTTGGGCTCCCCCAGTCAGTGCCAGCCCACAGTGGCAGTGGTCAGGGATGATGGCAGTCCAACAACATATCTGACATCATAATTTCTTTGATTGGATACTGAGCATTTGAATGCTTGCTCAAAAACTATTTAAGTAAGTGAGGCCAGAGTTTGCTAGCAGACAACTGGAATCTTTTGCATTCAGCAGAACCTATAACTGTCCTTGATCCAGGGACAGATGTGATTTACTCACAGTCCTTCCAGGAATTGTCCATACGAATTCAATGCGTCCATTGAAAAATGTCTCCGCTCTGCATTCCAGGTTAAGGTTGTCTCCAACCAGCAGCTTTTGGGGACTTGTTTTGAGAACCAGGTTCTGTATCCTTGTCTCTGGAAGAAATAGCAAGCCATAACCAATATCAAAATCCAAACAATGGCATATGTCAAATGCAGATTATCAAGTATTTGGCAAATATTATTATTTTTATTTCATAAAATTTATACACCTCCTGCTTCTTAGAAACAGCAACTCATAAATAAGAAAAATAGCCACAATTTAAGACTTCTGAAAGGTTAAAATAACAAAATACTAAAAACAGATTAAAACTTGCTTCAGCCTTCTAAACTTCTGGGTAGGCTTGCCTAAATGAAAATGTTTTTAGCAGGTGCCGAAAAAGGTACAGTGAAGACACCTAACTGATATCAATAACAGAGGCAGATTTAGGGTAGCATAACTAGTTCAGTCGCACAGGGTGTGGAGCCCCCGGGTGTGTGTGTGTGTGTGTGCCACAGGTGACACCACAAATATGATTTAGAATGGAGTGTAAGAGGTAGGGGGCACCACATGTTGACATCACACAGGACCCCACTGAAAATTGTCCAAGATCTGCCACTGTACCAGTAAATAGGCAGGGAGTTCCAAAGTGTAGGTGCTGCTACACTAAAAGATCATCAGCAAAATATCCAAGTATTTAAGTAGCCTTCCTGAGGGTGTCCTCCGGATGTTTTTGGACTACAATTTCCATCAGTCCCAGTTTGAGTGCACCAGATTGGGGGAGGCTGAATTAAAGGATATCTGGAGAACATCTGACACCAGGCTCTGCAAGGTAGATATCTGGAGAACTTCTGACACCAGGCTATGGGCAGCATTTGTGGAAGCATCTTAATTTGACCTGTAATTGAAATCAGGGTTCACAAATACTGTGCTCAAGTGATGTCAGCAATGGGAGTGCTGGTTTTCAGTGTCCGCCCTAAGGCTGCTTACAATGAATACTGTACAGGATGGAATCTGCTTCCTCCTCGCATCCCTACAAGTTACTCACCTACTTTCTGTGGCACATAGTAGGATGTGTATTCATCTCCCTTGACTGTAGCAACACACTTGAGCATGCTACTGAAGAACTCATAGGTGGGCAAAGTGACCACAAATCCTCTCTTGGGGTCCCATTCCATCTTCACAGACCTCACAACATTGCTGGAAGGATGCTGAGGAAGATGAGAGGCAGATGTGATGCTACACCTGACATTCAAAACCACTCCAACAGTTATTCATTCATTCATTTATACGTTTTATTTATGAATCACTTTTCATGAAACATCCCAAAGCAATTACCTATATATCATCAAGAACAAAAACATAGAAACACAATTTCAAATATAATGCAGATGCACACTGTGGATGGGGATGTTGAAAAGGTTGGATTTCAAGCTAAAAGCAAAGAACTAATCATGTGAAGTTAGGCTCTTTCCTTTAGCATTAGCAGTCTGCACACTTCCACATAAATATTTAAAGGATATGGAGTGCAGTCATTTTAAAGTATAATGGAAACATAAGAAAGGTAATTTATGAGGGAGAAAGTACATTCCTACAGGAATAATACAATGGAATAGAGTTGAATATTACAGTTTTGTGCTTGAGTATCCCCCAGTGGTCAAGAAAAAGAATAGGAAGGAATATCTGCCTTTTTAAGATGGTCCCACATATTAAAGTTATTCATTATAATAAAATATTTTAACAACAACAACAACAAAAGGGTAGAATCTACCCAACCGCTTGAAAAGACCTTGTGGTATTTCCCCCCACCCCACTCCTGCAGCTTTATCACTGGGCCAGTTATTAAATTTGGGTGAGGATATTCTAAATTCGTCCGATCAACGGACTCCTTCCTTCCGCGTCCCCTCAAACTTCCTCTGAGTACAGGAAGCAGCCAGCAAGGCTCTACACGCTTCCAGGCCAGGCCAAAACAGCCACTATGGTATTTCCTTAAATGGGAACAGAATGAAGGCGCCCAAGGTAAACACTTGCTCACTCACACACCTCCATGAATAGGTTCATCATCTTTACTGAGGATGTCCGGAGGCACCTTTCCAGCCCTGCCCATTTGACCCCTTTCAAAGAGGAAGTGTGGAATATTTCACCTAGATTTTGTAGCAGCTCAGAGTGGAAACATTTCATTTATCCACTCAAAAGGGTAGTAGGAAGAAGGTCCCTTCAGTTCCAATAACAAGAAATGACCAGGTAGAAACTTGAGACAAAGCCAGGTAAAAGGAAGGTTAAGACTTTAAAAAATAAGGTATGTAATGCTCAGTTGCTCAAAGGTAGTCACAAGAAACCTTCTTATGCCACTGGTCAATATTAATCTTGGTACAGTTCCGGGGGCGGGAGAGAATGATTCTGGCCATGAACCAGATGCACCCCACAAGCATATCTCATCCCACCCTCTGTGTCCCTTCAAGCCAGCAGTTTTTCAGTAGGATACAACTGTGAGGGTGGTATTGTGCAACTGTGCATCTGCTGCTCCTTCCTCTTACAAGAAGACCAAAGCAGATGGTATACTGTCTGAAGAAATTGGTACTCTTTGCAAATATGCAAAACATAGTCCATGAGTTTTGCAAATTGCAAAAATGAAATTTTGGGGATGCAGCAGCCTTTTGAAGTTCAATAATTTAAATAGATGTAAGGCGGTGCTTGCAGTTCAGCTGTGTATTGACATTATTTGCATTCTTTTGTAGGGACTACTGGAGTCTTCTTGCCTTTTGCATTCCTATGAAGAAACCCAGAAATGAAGCCCTAATTGGAAACTGTCTGTTGATGATGAAGTGTAGAGTCACTCCTCCTCTCACTTTTTTCATGTTATCTCACCCTGCCTTGAGCTTAACTGGAGCCTGTCCTGTACTTCAGAAAGAATATTGTAAAGCTGAAAAG
The DNA here is from genome assembly GCF_963506605.1 of Zootoca vivipara. Lineage (NCBI taxonomy): Eukaryota > Metazoa > Chordata > Lepidosauria > Squamata > Lacertidae > Zootoca > Zootoca vivipara. The sequence continues at coordinate 21,896,776 of NC_083294.1, forward strand.
GTGCAGAAATAGGCAACCAATATAACCAAGTTCATAACAACTCTTCTATGAAGAAACGTTAGAACATCTGGGGCTTTCTAGTTTTGGCCTCATCTGCACTTTTGTTTGACATGTATTTTGATCATATCCTGTCCCAATTAATCCTCCCAGGTCTGGGGGCTTTTTTTCATTGTTCTGTGGCTGTGCCTTGGGAAAATCCAATCCTACCTGCTAAATCAGATCTTATCAGATGCACAGAAAATCTGAGGAGGGATTTTGCTTAACTGAGTTAGATCAGATTTTCACAAGGCACAGCTGCGGAACAATGAGAAAAGTTCTCTGACCCAAGAGAATTCATCAGCACACAATGCAATCAAAATATGGGTCAAGCAAAAATGTGGATGAGCCCTGGGGGGGGGGGCGAGTTAAGGGAGATAGGATACAAATGAGTACAGTTATGTATGGTGTTATGTACTGAGCTGAATCCTAGAACAATAGGATTCAGAATCAGCGGGAGCTACCCAATCCAACTCCAGGTGGAAGTGAATCCGCAACCTGATTGGCCTGCGGGAGCAGCCAATCAGGCGGCTGGCAGAAGTGAATCTGCTACCTGATTGGCCTGTAGGAGCAGCCAATCAGGCTGCAGGCAGAAGTCAATCCACAATATAATTGGCCCACAGGTGTAGCCCTGAAGTAGCCAATCACGCAAGGCCCATTGTGTAAATAATGTATATAAGCAGATGGTTTTGGGAAAAGAGCCATTCGTCTTCTCTTCTTCTCCTTGATGAATATGAGCTGAATAAAGAGCATGAAATTCACTCTCGACTCCGAGTATATTTCATATGGTATGGAGAAGGTGACTAGAGAGACTCTTTTCTCCCTCTCTCAAAAAACTAGAAGCCAGAGAAATCTAATAATAATAATAATAATAATAATAATAATAATAATAATAATAATAATAATAATGGTGGGAGATGCAGACAAAAGAAAGTATTAATTGCACAGCACATAATTAAACTATGGAATCTGCTTCCAAAGACACTATCAATTTAGGATGCTTTCACACTAACCTGTTTGTACCCTAAAGTTTGTGTTTTTCTCAATCTGGAATCATTCATGCTCATCCTCGGCATGCTGCTTTCAATCTAGGTTGATAGTGTTGTTTTCAAAAAGCTAAAGGGCTGGATCAGGAATAGCTAAAAATAGCTGAAGTGAGAACTGAAGCAAAACGGTATGACGGGTGACAAGTCCGTCAAATCCTATTCCAAGCCGCTACCAAGAATCGGATTACACCCATAATCTGGTTATGCCACTTGCAGAATTGATTATTTCCTCTTAGATGAGACTTAGAAAAAGTGTGCTCACCAGCAGGAGTGTTGGTGTGATATCCGGCGAGGTGACCCGGCAAGGCACGATCACTTCTGTAGCATTGTGTACGAAGATAACATCAGGAACACTTGGGCGGAAGTCTACAAAAGGCTGTGTGTTATCTGCGGAACACAGAGAAGATAAAGTTAGTTACGTGCCAGCCAGCAAGCTTGTTTGGTCATTAGTCAGATGCTCATGCAGGCAACTTTGATGGTACAATGGAACCTCGGTTTATGAACACATTGGTTTATGAATTTTCGGTTTATGAACGCTGCGGACCCATCTGGAACGGATTAATTCACTTTCCATTGCTTTCAATGGGAAAGTTCGCTTCAGTTTATGAACGCTTCAGTTTATGAACAGACTTCCGGAACCAATTACACCCATGCTTCGGGTTAAGTACGCTTCAGGTTGAGTACTCCGCGGACCCGTCTGGAACGGATTAATCCACTTTCCATTACTTTCAATGGGAAAGTTCACTTCAGTTTATGAACGCTTCAGTTTATGAACAGACTTCCGGAACCAATTGTGTTCATAAACCGAGGTACCACTGTATTTCTCTCCTTTGTAACCTGTTCTTTTCTCCAAAAACAAAACAGCCCCTCGTTTTTCTCAACAGCAACCTTGTGAGATAGATTAAACCAATGATCAGCAGACATTTTAGGATCATGGGTACATTTTTATTTGTGAGTGAGTGATGTGGGTGCCACCCTTTCTGGTCACTTTTCTTCCCATCCCCTGAATCAGCTCCCACTCACCTCCTATGCAACAAAAAGGAAGGAAAAAAGTGAGTACATCACACACACACTTCAGTTTTTCAGGGGATCTGGATAAAGACCACAGTCACCAGTTGAATTAATCTGAGCCTTGAAAAGCAGATAGGGTTGAATGAGGAAGTGGGAAAGAACATCACTCTTCCAACTTCCTCCTTCCATTCTATGTTCTTTTCCTGGGGAAAATGGTAACCACCCTTACCTGTACCATGACAACGTGGGCAGTGAGTAGAGGCCTCAGAGGCTTTGTTGTAACCAGGGGAGGCCTCAAGGGTGCTTTTCTGCCCATGGGTGCCACACTGGCAACCCCAGGGTTAGAATGAGAGAATGCTTGATTGAGCCTGGATCTGTCCCGTCTTAGTCTGTCACTCTACACTTTGCTGGCTTTAGGCCTACATGTGAGCAAGACGGCCACAGGGTCAGGACTGAAGTCTGTAGGAAGGCATGAACTGTCAACCTGTGGGTTGCAGGCAGGGGCTTAATCTGGTGCACCACCAACCAGCTTCAGCCCAGAAGAAACAATTGTAGAGGATAAAGCCCCACTGGTCAAGGAAGCTTATTTACACTGATAGGCCAGAATGGGCCCTTAACCCATGTAGGAGTTTATGGATCCTGCTCACTGGTCTGGACAATGCTAATGCCTGCTTTTACAGGCTGTAGACTCACTTTTACCCCACATCAACCTCTGCTTTTGTTCAAAATAAGAGACACAACTGCGATGAGTTTTTGTTTGTTTCTTTGTTTTGTTTTGTTTTTTGCAATGTGCTTTTGAGACAAATCTGTGGAGGGTGGAATCTCTCAGCTTTGTAATGACCATGGCACCACAGTTTATGCAGTTACAGATTTGAGGTGTCAAATGCTGTGTATTGTGGGATCAGTTTCATACCTTCCAACATTCCTCAGATGAAAATAGGAAAATAGGAAAAATGTCTCACTCCCCCACCCCAACTGAACCCTCCTTGCATCCCCCCTCACCCCCCCTAGCAGAAGAAGGGCAAGTGCCACCACTAGAGCCGTCCTTCCTATTGGGGCTACTGGTGCATTGCGCCAGGGTGCCAGCCTCTCAGCGAGTGGGGGAGTTGTGTGACTTTCCCCTTTCCCTACACGCCGGCTCAAGTCGCTGTGCCCCGCCGCCTACAGCCTGCGCCTGATGTTGCCATGGAAGAGGTGGAGGCTGGACGTGGCGCTTCCCGTATCAGCATCCCGCCCTCCCCCATCTCCCCCATGCTGCGACACGCGCTCTTCGCCAGACCTTCACAGCATGCAAGGGCTGCCAGGAGGTGGCCGGCCACTGAGGGCGAGCCCCCTCTGCCCTCGGCACTGCGTCCAAGTCCTCCTCCGAGCATGCTGAGGGCGCGTTTGCGAGAGAGCCCGTGTGGGGGCTGCCAGGAGGCAGCCGGGCACCGAGGGCCATGGCCGGGCACGAGCCTCGGAGTTGCCGCTGCTGCTGCTTCCTCGCTGCCAGGAGCCCACGCCTGTTGTGAGCGCAGCAGCAGCAGTGCCGAGGAAGGGAAGCATGGCGCGGGCTCCTCCTGGGTGCCGTCCGTGGCTCCTCCTCCTTGTGCTGCTCCTCCGTGTGCTGCCGGGGTTGCTGTGGGGCCACCCAGAGCCTCCGTTCTGCCGAGCAGCAGTCTCCTGCCTGCCCAGAGGGAAACGTGGGGGTAGGGGCGCAGCAGGGGTCCTTGCGCCAAGGCGCTAGATAAGCTTAAGACGCTCCTGGCCGCCACCACTACAGCAACAGGACACAACACCCACTCATCTGCCATCCTGAGAAAACCCCTTAGTCTGTATTTTATTTTGTTCTTTGAAAGATTTACAAAAAGAAAAACACACACCAATAAATAAATTTTAGAAAGGGGCAAAAAATGGATGGACAAAGCTTTTTTAAAAAAATCAAGACTCCTTGCGCTCCAAGGGAGGAGGCTGGCAGCAGCGGCCATGGAGAGGCCATGGGATGCTCCCTTGCCGCTGCCGCTTGAGACAAGCATCAGCTCCTCCTCCTTGAGCTCAGCAGCAGCAACACTGGAGGGGGGAAAGGACACTCCAGGATCAAATCAGAAGCTGGGATGACTTTCATAATTCTGGGACATCCCCTGGAAAATCGAGACACTTGGAGGATATGCAATTTCAGCCAATGCAACCTGAGATGTTTACAGCAATGTGGCTGTCCCTATGTCCCCATGACTCCTGTTCCTCATGGTTAATAGAAGCTAGATGGCGAGGCCCAACCAGATTTAGGGGTGCAAGAAGCATATCCAGGACCTGTTAAGCTGTGCTATGAACCCACTGCAAACACACCTTTTCTTCAAAAGGTGGTGGGGAGGACCTGGAGGAGCAACTGCAGAAATTCTTGGATGAAACTGATTATCTAGATCCATTTAAGTCAGGATTCAGATCTGATTTTGAGACCGAATTGGCCTTGTGTTTCTTGAATGGAGCGCTAAGAGTATCTCATGTCCCTGATGCCTGGAGCCTCTCTCTGAGATATCAACTAAAAATGTTTTCTGTATTCTGGAGTGAGCTTCCAATTTAAATTAGACAAGCACTTAACATTCTTGCTTTTAGGTAGCTATTGACAACCTGTCTTTCAAAGAAGGCCTTCCTTGAAGTATGCCTCAGCCACTTTATCATGTGTATTGCAGTTATGTAGCTTGAGGTTTTTAAGAACTGCTTTGAAATCGCTGCATATGTAGTTATTTCTATTATACATTTTACATTTTCCAAACCTTTATTGGGCACCATGTCAGAAACATTTCACTGGGAAATGGTGCCTCAGGGGCAGAGCATATGAGCAAGTGCCTAAACAGAGGTGGCGAAAGATGATGCTCTAGGGCTAAATGACAAAATTACAACTGAACAATTCATCGGCGGCAATCCACACAAGAGTTCCCCAACAGCACAAATACACAACTGTTAAATCTTCTAAGAGAAGGCTATTCAGAGGTAGCCAACAGAACACATTTCTTTTTCTTTCTTTCTTTCTTTTTTTAAAAAAAAGGTATTGGGAGGGGGTGGGGAGGAAATTACAGACCCATTAGCTATGTCTGCCTTGGACAAATGGGGGAAGCATTATTAAAGCTAGAAATATTTTTCATATAGAAGAATGAACTTTTTCTGAAGAAGGTTCATTATAGCTTTGACAAAGGAAAGTCCACCTCACATTTTATCCCCCCCCTCTTTCTTTACCGCATTTCCCACATTTTTCTTGAAAAAGTTCAAGGGGGCATACATGGTTATCCCCCTCATTTAAATACCTAAAATAGCCCTGTGGGGTAGGTTAGGCTGAGAGTCAGTAGATGGGTGACTCAGTGAGTTCATAGTTGAGTGTGGATTTGAACCCTGGTTTCTCAAGCCCTAGTCCATCACTCTAACCACTACATCACACTGACTCACTTACATATACAACTCTCATTTACTTAACTTGAATACCACTTTTTGTCCCAAAGACCTTTGAATCTATGAACACCATATTACTATAATGAAAGGTGAAATTAAAGTGCAATTTATCATCTGCAGTAAATGGTAGCAAAAATGAAATACTTGATAGTGGTTGACCTACACAGTGAACTGGCCTAAATATGGTGTTAACTCACAACCCTAGGAGTGACTCATCCCATGAATCTTTCATGAATCTCTCTCACTTGGGAACCACAGCCTTTAATTTGGAAGCCACAAAATTAATGGAATCTGCTATCTGTGGTGGAGGCTGTGGCTTCCTTTTCCTTGGAGGTTTCCATTGAAAGTTTGTTCAGGTTTCTTATTAGAAAGAGAGTAACTGCAGGCTGGGAGCAGTGGCTTCCAGACAGCTTATAAATAGTTTTTCAATTAGAAGACCATCAATAGGAAAAAAGCTCAGCAGAGAAAGATAGCTTGCCCAACACTATCAGTCGTACTCTAGAAGTGTGTAGCTGCAGAGGAGTGTTGAATGTGTTCTAAGTGGGCATGAGCATGAGTAGAGCTTGAGGGCTCTACTTTGCTTTTATTAGCCAAACAGAGCCAAGCAGTTGGGTAGTGGTGGCACAGCCAGGTGCAGATGGCGGCTCAAGACAAACTTAAAAAGGTAAAGCTACCCCTGACCATTAGGTCCAGTCATGGACGACTCTGGGGTTGTGGCACTCATCTCGCTCTATAGGCCGAGGGAGCTGGCGTTTGTCTGTAGACAGCTTCCAGGTCATGTGGCCAGCATGACTAAGCCGCTTCTGGCGAACCAAAGCAGCGCACGGAAACACAGTTTACCTTCCCGCCGGAGTGGTACCTATTTATCTACTTGCACTTTGACATGCTTTTGAACTGCTAGGTTGGCAGGAGCTGGGACCGAACAACAGGAGCTCACCCCGTTGTGGGGATTCAAACCGCCGACCTTCTGATTGGCAAGCCCTAGGCTCTGTGGTTTAGACAACAGCGCCACCCGCGTCCCTATAAGACAAACCTAGTCGCCCGCTTAAACCCATAATCCAGCATTTGAGCTACTACAGATTAAAATGTTTACCAGTGTCCCATCTAGTCCAGAATCTTGTTCTCAAAGTGGCCAAGCAAAGCCCACAAGCAGGACCTGAGCACAACAGGGGCACTCTCCCCTCCAGCAAAGTGCCTTTTGTTGTATCCTGCATCAAACATGAATGGAAAGACTATATTACTCAGAAGATAGACCCAGAATTAAATAGTCAGGCTATCTAGATCTTTTGGTAGATCTAGTTTGGCAAGAGTTTCTGACTCCAAATTTGGGGAAGAACCATAGTTCAGTGAAAGAGCATCTGCTTTGCATGTAGAAGGTCCCAGGTCCAATCAACGGTATTTCCAGGTAGGGCTGGGAATGTCCCCTGTGTGAAACCTTGAAGGCTCCCTGCCAGTCAGTATAGACAACAGTGAGCTGGATAAATCAATGAGCAGACTCAGTATGAATCAGCTTCCTATGCTCCTATATTCCAAGCTGCCTGGTCATAGCAATTCTTTATAAAGAACTCTAAAGCCTTATTTGTCATTTAGGATTATGCTGACATAAAACGCTATGTAGGATTATGCTGACATAATCCTGTATGACATCGTTTTGGATGCCTGCAAACAACTTTTTTAAAAAAGAATTGTTTTAGCAAGTGTATCCAGGGGGGAAAACCAATTCAGTTATGTTATACTTGGTTTTAAATTATGTTGAGAACAGGGTTCAAATTCCTACTTGACCATGAAGCTCACTGGGTGACCTTCGGGGCCACTCCCTTTCTCTCTGCCTAACCTCACAGGATAGTTGTGGGGATTGAATGAGGAGGGGAAGAACCATGTATTGCCACCTTGAGCTCCTTGGAGAAAAAGGAGGGATGTAACTGGAATACATAAATTCATAATGAAATATATTGTTGGTAATTATTTTGCTGTTTTATGTACACTACTTAAAGATTTATTGGTTAGGTGGTTTGTAAAAGGAAGGAAGGAAGGAAGGAAGGAAGGAAGGAAGGAAGGAAGGAAGGAAGGAAGGGAGGAAGGAAGGAAGGAAGGAAGGAAGGATTATGCTGGCATGAGATGCCAGCATGTTCAACAGGCATTCTCTTTTAAGAGAAAAGCAAAAAAAGGAAGACACCAGAAATCAATGAGGGCCACTGTGGGACTGTTGCTAGAGTTAAACTATGCAACTCACTCCCACACAAGACAGGGATGGCCAGCAACTTGGATGGCTTCAAAACAGGATTAGACAAATTCAGGGAGGAGGTTATCAATGACTACTAGACACAATGGCTATGCTTTGCCTCCATGGTAGGAGGTAGAAAGGCTTCTGAAAATTAGTTGCTGGGAACTGCAAGAGGGGAGAGGGCTCTTGTGCTCAGGTACTGCTTGTGGGTTTCCCAAAGGTATGTGATTGACCAGAATGCTGGACTAGATTGGCCATTGGCTGGATCCAAAAAGGCTCTTCTTATCACATACGTTCTTATAGAGTGTTGGACTACGAATGGGAATATCCAGCTTCAAATCTTCACTCAGTTGTGAACCTTGCTGGCTTGGGCCAGTCAGCATCTCCTAGCGTAACCTAGGGACAGGGAGGGAAGATGAGAGGAAAACAACCCCTAACTTAGGCACCAATTCTTGACCAGCTGGCACAAATCAGGGGTAGGAGGTGACTCATGGAGCTGAGTTTTCAGCAAAGCTGACAGAATCCAATGCCAGAAACTTGTGCTGTTTGGCGGAAATAATAGTTGGTGTGATCCATACAAAACACTTATATCCAAATACTGCACCTCTAAGAGGCTGTCCGCTGTTTAGATACTGCTGAAAAATACATTCCTTACATTCCAACTTTGTCTATTTACAGTATTCATTACATTTCTATCTTGCCTTCTTCCATCAGAGAAGTCACAGTGGTGTACCTGGGATCCCTAGGCACCCTACACAAAGAGTGGGGATCAATAAGACAGAGGAGAAACCTTGCCAAAAGATATATTGAAGAAGAAGACAGCTACTCAGAGATAATAGAGCTGACTTTCTTCTTCTTCTTTTTTGTCTTGGATTCCCAGGTTTATAACCACTGAAGGAAGTAGATCACATGCCCAGCAGGTTCACAGATAACGCTGTTTACAAGAAAGATCCATGGTCCCTGCTTCCTCTACACACATGGTGAACTATAAGCTTAGCGATAAGTCTCGACTTCCTTTGGCTCACTGATTTACAGGCTTTAAGAGATGCCCCCCCCCTTCCATCCATGAGGGAAAGAGACAGTCATCAACATGGTTCATCTGCTTTTTACTGTGTTATACACTGTGCACCATTCAAGCATGATGCTTCCCTAATGCTTTCAGGAGACCTTTCGCTGGAGAGTTCTGCAACACAAGTCCTGCCTATTACAAAGATGGATTGCATTAGATTTTTAAAAGATGTTATTGAGGAGCCATCGCCAGCCTGATACCCTTGGAGAACTACTTCCATCAGGCAAAGCCGCTGTGGCATATGGGAGGTGTAGTCCAAAACCTCTGGAGGGCACTAAATTGATGAAGGATGCTGTATAGCATATCTGTTGAGCCTGGGCATTCGCCATAACAGAATAGCCTATGCCTCAGGACCGACTTGCAGAACAGGACTTGTTCTTCTAATGTCTCAAATCCAAGACATTGGTTTTACAACTCAAGTAAGAGACTCCCCTGGCAGCTCTATGCAAGTGGGATGCTGTTGTTTGACTTTGCAATCATTAAGATTTTGCCATTTAAGCCTTGTAGCAAAGGAAGCAAGTCTTACTGTCTGATCCAGCACCATGAAATACCAGTTCTTACCACACGAGGGTGCAGTTAGGGTGACTTCTAACCACATCCAAACGTCTCTCTTGGTACTTTGTACAGAATTTTAAATCTTACCATACTTCTAAATTCATGCTTGGGTGGAGGAAACTGAGCATGTGAAGCAGAAAAGCAGATAGTAAGATGAGAAACAACATCCCTCATGCATTTTGCATCCCTCCCCTTTTGTTTTATTCAGGGCTATACGGTAGGTACTCTGTCCTTAAAACACCCCAAACACCTTCACTCAAGAGAATCTAAGTTCTGCACCAAGAACAGCTGCATTCTGCAATCTGCTTAAATTATTGCAAAATTTTCACAATTCCTCTTGGATTGTTTACTGCTTCGCCTAATTTAGTTTGGACTCACCAAGACATTGGGAGGGGGGAGGAGATATATGTGGCCCCAACCCTAACTACCACATATTTTATATAGCTGGAATTTTGGCTGCCAAGATTTCAGCAAACATTGTCCATGCCTTTCCAAACTCTCTCTCACACAGTCATAAAAACAATTCCATAAGTTTCTCAGTGTACCTTATGGCACACCCTGTGTTTTTTTCAACCACAAACTTGCCCATGTCATGTTTTTGCTGGGGAGGGAAAATCCAAAGTGGGGCAGAAGATCAAAGGCAGAGGAACCATGAAATTGAAAGCCTGCTAGGATCACACTGGAAGGGGCAGAGGAAGAGAGGGGGCAAGAAGCTATTTTATTGTCTCCCCTAATATTTCATTAGCTGTGCTTCCCCCGCCCACAGTATCTCTTGGCTCTTCTTGGTCTGCTACTTCAGGGTTTGCTAATCACAGTCAATATAGCTCTTCCCATTCTGACAGGTCGGATGGCATTATAGCTATTATTATAGCTACTGTACTATTCAAATTAGTTTTGGAAAATACCCAGAAGCAGCTCCTCTATCCTTGTCAGCCTAAAGTCCATCCATTGGCCAGTAAATTAAAATTTCCCAAAGAGCAAAGTGCCTAAGGAAGATGAGAGTATCAACATCAACTCATGTTTGCAATTTCACACTTTCAGAATGTTCTCTGCATCAGAAGCCTGTAGAGTAAATCCAGATGCGGTCCAAAAGAGTGTTTTCAGATTTGATTTTAGATTTGATAAAAATTGAAAGAAGGGTTCTATTATCAGCCTGATAATTTTGTAACAATGTGCAACTGTAAAAATGTTGAAAAGGTTCTTTCAAGATTCGGTTTGTCATGAGAAAACAAATCCAGCAAAGGAAACCTTCCATGCCCTCAAAGAACTATGTCAAAACACTGTATGACAAAGTGATATTTGCACAGTGTCAATATGATGCTCCTGCAAGATGGTTATTTTATATTTTATTTTAGCTTGGGGTTTTATTAAATAAAAAATGGGGTAAAACCAGTTGAAAGGGGAAGTTGGGGTTGGCACTGGGGGCCCTACCCTGACCTCACAACTACACTCCATAATCACAGATGTATTTCTGTCCTCAGTCCCGTCATCATTACAGTAAATATATACAGTGGTACCTCATGTTGCGAATGGGATCCATTCCGGCGGCCCGTTCACAACATGAAAAGGCCGCAACATGAAGCGTCGCATCTGCGCACGCGCATGATGCAATACGGCATTTCTGCGCATGCGCACAGATCACGGACGCACTGAACCCGGAAGTAACCCGTTCTGGAACTTCCGGGTTCGGTGTGTCTGTAACCTGAAAAGACGCAACCCGCAGTGGACATATCCTGAGGTATGACTGTTAATCCTTACATTCTGAAGTTAGGGGGATGGAAGAATCTGTCGATTTCAGTTTCTTTCCACTTCATTTTTTCCCAGTCTTAAATTCAGTTCCCCCCTTCTCTGCATAGGTTGTTTTTAGCCATTACATCATCCCCAATGGGATGTAATGGCACTTGTAATGTGGAATTATTTATGATAATTATGGTTAGATAATAGATGGATAATGGTAAAAGATGCAGCAAATTTAAACTTAAACATGGAACCCATGGAGGGAGGGAGGGAAGTCTGAAGGTTTGAAAGAATCTTGTATTTCAATGTTTGAAATGGTTATGTTTTATATGTACAAAATTATCAAAAACCCAATAAAAATAATAATAAAGAAGTAAGTTATTTTGGGCAGTCTGGAGGTTACTGACAGTCTTTTGGTGTGGCAGCATCTACACTTGGGATCTCCCTGCCTGACATTAGGCAGGTGCTTTCACTATACTCTTTTTGGCTCTTGCTAAAAACCATTTTTGTTTAGACAAGCCTACCCAGGTATCTAGAATATTGATGTGCGTTTTTTGTTTATCACTTAGCTTATTTGGGGAAAATGCTTTTAAACCATTGTTTTTAACTGTATTTTAGTAATAATTTTATTGTTTTATTCTCTTTCTAGACCACTTTGAGGCTTTTTCTGGAATCAAGAAATGTATTAATTTTATGTAATAAATAATTAAATTTCTTTTAAAAAACTGTTTTAAGCCCTAGTCGAAATACATAGGCATTTTTGTGTAAGCTTATCCTAACAGACACATTTTTGTAGGAAAGTTTGCCCAATATTCATATTTTTGCAAGCAATTTCCTCTAAGGTAACTTGCTTTTTGAACATTGCTCTCACCAACATACACATTCTTGCACATACTTTCTGCTAATCTTGGTTTGTTTGTTTTTGAGGCTGGCAAACTACATCCCAAAATTTAGAGATGGTTGGATTTTAAAGGATAACGGGTGCATTTTTTGTTCACATACTAATTCAGAAAGTGTGAATTAGGTGGGTTCACATTAAAATGCAAATGAAGTCCTCCCCCACCCTTGGTCGTAGGACACATAAACCCATATTCCAGACCTCATTAAATGCCTCACTGCTTTTTTGCAGATCCTTTGCTGGCAAAAGAACAAAGCCACTCAGACCTCATTGTGCAAGTCCTTTCCTCACAAACATCTTGTCCTTGGACCTAATAGTGACATTAAAAACAAGACAAAGAACCCAAACTGTTGACTCACTCTACATTGGTACCCATTATTAAACTCAAATAGTTCATTTTTTTAATAGATGGGCTACATCTGAATGACCATTTTCCTGCAACTGTTTAGAAGCTAGAAGCCAAAAAGCTTGAGTTGGATGCTCTTAAGACTACCCTGTTCAATTGCAACTTTTGACTGTTTTTGGAGCTTTCAGAGATCAAAGACAACCATCTTAATAACGACAAAGAGTATCTGACAAAGTGTGTATTACACACGAAAGCTCATACTGTACCTTGAAAGCTTATATTTAGTTGATCTTTAAGGTGCCACTGGAATTATTAAAAAAATATTTTTCATCTTTCATCTTGTTATTTATTATGACTATGACAGATCAACACGGCTATCCACCTGAGTCTTAATAATGAGCAGCTTTGGCAGAAGAGTGCTGCTTAGATTTAAGAACATCAGAACATAAGAATAGCCTGCTGGATCAGGCCAATGGCTCATCCAGTCTACCAACCTCTACTCACAGTGGCTGACCAGAGGTTTGTGGGAAGCCCACAAGCAGGATTCAAGTACAAAACACACACAACCTCACTGTGGTTTCCAGCCACTGGTATTCAGAATGTGGTAGCTATACTGGTGACTGGGAGTGGCCGCCAAGACCAAATAACACCGGTCCTGAAAGATCTTGGCTCCCAGTATGTTTCCAAGCACAATTCAAGAGTGTTAGTCTGCCCTTTAAAGCCCTAAAGGGCCTCTGCAAACAAAAGCAGCAGGTTTGTTAAAACAGTAAGAACCAGAGGGAGCAGATGCCAAAAGGGAGAGAGGCAGGAAGCAAAGTCAACCCAACACCTAGGTCAAATGCCTGCTGAGCAAAGATGTTTCCAGATGACAGCAGAATACCACCAGAGCAGGGAGTTCCAAAGAACAAGCGCTGCAATGGTGGAAGCCCCTGTGATCACATCCACCCACCTCACAAAGGGTTAGGGTCTTCTGTGCTGACCTTAGTGAATGGGCAGAATTATGCAGGTTACGGTGGTGTCGCCCAAATCCTGTTCTCCAAGCCACTGATAGGGGCTTAAAACGCAATAGCCACTAACTTGAATCAAATACAGAAGCAGGCATCAACTATCAGCAGCCATTCACTTACATAGCAGAAAAGAAAGAGATGAATCCATGGGTACCATCATCAGGCAGATGAATACAAGAATCATAGAACTGTAGAGTTGGAAGGGACCCTGAGGATCATCTATTCCAACCTCCTGCAATGGAGGAATCACAGTTAAATAATCTCTGCTAGGTGGCCATCCAACCTCTGCTTAAAAACCTCCAATGAATGAGAGTCTACTACTTTCTGAGGCAGTTCGTTCAAAAGGCTCTTGCCGTCAGAAAGTTCTTCCTAGCATTTAGTTGGAATTTCCTTCCTCATAACTTGAATCCATTGGTTCGGGTCCTTTCCTTTGGAGCAGCAGAAAACAAGCTTTCCCCATCCCACAGAGTTGGCAGTGCATTTTTTAGCTTCTCAAGGAAATGTTTCTTCAATCCAGCTTTCACCAACCTGGTGCCCTCCAGATGTTCCCATCCAAAACACCTGGAGGACTCCAAGTTGGTGAAGGCTGGCTTAAGTGGATGAATGAACAAAGTTCCATTCAATTGTCTTGCAAGATGTCCACAAGCTGTCGGATAATGTCAAATGTTGGCTCAGCAGTCACATGGGACCACCCTAGATGGAAGCATATCTGGCATCCTGAGCTCCTAGAGAAGTGATTTCCCCTGTGGCACAAAATGTCTGGGCTGCAAGGGCATCTCACTGCCTCCCATTCAAACACCCTTCAAGCCACCCACAGCTTCTTCAAGGGAAGAAAATTGCTATGAGCTGCAACACACATCGCACCCAGAGACAGGCAGGCACTGCAGAATGTTCACAGCTTATCGGCTGTCAGGGAAGTCCGAGGAGACGGGAAAGGCTTTTTTTGTGGGTCCCGCAGACAGGCTGTCTGGCTCCGCAGGTCAGTGGAATTCTGCAGGAAGGCAGGCAGGGCGGGGCTCACACAATTTATGTCCAGTGTAGGTCAAGGAGGTACGCTTACATGGAAGAGCTGAAGAAGCATTAATGATGGGTCAGAAGTTTTTTTGGGGGGGGGGAGTGAAGAGGCGAGATGTGAGCTTAAATCAGCAGAGATTAGCAGGCAAAATGAAGCCACACCAATCTGTAGTGGAAAAACAAAACAAAGGTCACATCCGAAACATACATTTAACGCAATATGATACCACTTTATAAACAGTTGTGGTTTCCCTCAAAGAATCATGGGAAGTGTAGCTTTGTTTAAGGGTGCTGAGAGTTGTCGGGACCAGGGCATTTTTTTTGAGCCAGAACCTGCTGGAACTCAATTCCAGCACCTCTCAGGTAGGCGCCATTGCCTTTCTAAGAAAACAAGGGAGGTGTTCATGGTAAGTTCCGTCACCTCTTTTTTTCTAGAAAAATTGACACCCCTATTCCCCTCACAGAGCTGCAATTCTCAGAGTGGTTTAAGAATCAATCCCTCTTCACAGAGAATGCTGGGAATTGTAGCTCTGTGGTGTGGACAGAGATCTCCTAACAGCTCCTAGCATCCATAACCAACTACAGTTCACAGGATTCTTTGTGAGCGCGGGAGCCACTGCTTTTAAAGCAGTAACAAAGTGTTTTAAATGTTTGATTCAGAACTGGCAGAAAAGTAGCATGGGTAGCTTTGTGATTCATTGAAATTCATCGCAGTAGCTTGCACAGTTATGATTGACAAATGTGCATGCCACACTAAATCAGAACACTGAGGCCAATTCACACTTTACACCTGGAACAGAGTTGACCCTGCTATTAGGCAGAATGAGGCAACTGCCCCAGGCAGCAGACTGAAGTGGGGGGGGCAAGTGATGGTGAAGAGTTAGAGAGCAGAGCTGTGTGTACCGGTACCATACACAAGTAGGCCTGCACCACCAGCTTGCTGTTCTCAGGTGAGTAGAATATGTTCTTCTATAGCTGGTGTTGAGGTAAGATTCACCCTGCCAGCCTAACTACCGGTAGCTTTAGTACATGGAATTGGAATGGAAGGGTGCCATATTGTCCTTTGCTTCAAACAGCAAGATGTGTTTTGGGTTGAGCCAGTCATTCTTATGATGATTCTGTATTGTACTGATGGTATTTTATGTTTTGCTGCACTTGCATATTTTGTTGTAACACCTCCTCAATATCTGATATCAACAGGGGTGTGTGTGTGTGTGTATGTGCATGCATGCATGCCATGGTTTAAGATCCTGGTTACTAAAGTGGCAATAAACCATGGTTTCCCAGTTAGAAGTCTGCTCCCAGACTTTGGAATTCCCTTCCTAGATAATCTAGGCTGGCTCCCTCACTGCTGTCCTTCCGCTGGCAGTTGAAGACTTTGTTCTGAAATGGACTGGGTTTTGTTTGTTTTTTAAGGAAAGGGCTTTAATAGTGCTGTGCTGCTTTTATTATCTGTATTTCAATAGGTTCGTTTAAATTGTTTTAATTCTATTAGAGTTTAATTAGTTTTTAACAGTTATCTTTTACATGTTTTTAACTTTTTGTATTTTATCTGTGTTTTTAAAATTTGTGTAATTTGAATCCTAGTCTGGGAAAAATACGAGATACTGTATAAATAAATATTATAATAATCATGATAATGCACTTAGCTCCATCCAGCCTATTTTGTGCAGTCAGAGATGCAAGACAGCATCTTTCACCATTCTGCCCTGTACTCATTGTATGCAGCATCACTTCTGTTCTGCTGCATTTCACTTTCTGCCAAAACTTACGTTATTAGTCTCACTGTCCTCTGTGGTGCAATTACATAATTTACACTGTCATTATATTATTCTACCCCATTCATTTCAATGCAAGGGATGGACAATGCAAATGAGGGGGGGGGATAATTAATTTATAGATTGAAAGCAACAGCAGGGAATACTAATCATATTCATTCCAGACATAGGATGAATAAGTGAACAGTGGCAATTTCCACTCCGCACACCTGGGATGTCTAACCTGTTCCCTTCTCGAGTCCAAATGTTGTCAGACTACAGCTCCCATCATCTCTGACCGCAGGTCATGCTGGCTGAGGCTGATGGGAGTTGGAGTACCACATATGGAAGGCACCACATTGACTACTCCTGTCTCAGGCAGACTGTGCCATATATTCAGATGTCAGGGAGCCTAGTCTGACAGCCCTGCAAAACTCCCCAGGGAAGGCTGTCGAAACAGGGGCAGGAAACACAGTAGCAGGGCAGCAAAACTTTTGTTTCAACAACAAGCACAGCTGGGATGGGGGGCAAAGAGGAATGGATACTATTTTTCTTCCCCTTTATTAAGAATGGCCTGGTGCTCCCAGAGGAAGAACAATTTACTCAACAGTTCCTTTCACTCCACCTGCTACAGCCCAGAGCAGTTGTGTAGCCCTTCAAAATCCACACTTACTTTGATGCAAACACAAACAAAAGCTATGGAAGGGCTTAAATATAGTAGTTTTTAGAAAACATGGCAGCAACCATAAAACTTGGCAACTGTTCTCCCCCCTCATTTTTTTGAACTTCCATGGCATTGCATTTTGGGATTAAATTTAGGGGCCAATGATCTGGCATCCTGCTGAGGGATCTTTGATCCCATAACCAGCACCCACCAGGAGGATCTGCATATTACATAATGGAGATGGGAAGGTGAGGCACCTAAATCCTACATGGTGTTTTAGCACCATAGATTGGGTCCTCCCTCAAAGAGGGCACGTGTTGCGGTGAGACCTGACAACCAAACCCTGTGTTGTGGGTGGGTATGATTGGCAGCCACAACACCCAATTGGTAGGTCCCTTGATGCAGGGTGTAATCAGGCCAATGGGATGCAGCCTAAACAGATTGAGGGACCTATGACCCAGAGCTTCCTCTTTTGGCAAGTGCATCGGAACACCCGCCCACCTTTCCCTACTTTTAGGGCTTTTTTGAGCTTGACCTTGCTATGCCGTCGTGTGTCATCTGTTGTTGGGACAGGGGCACGGCAGGAATTTTCCCCACTTGGTTGATTGGCTGTTGCCATTTGGGCTTCGCCTGCCGCGTAGCAAATTGTCACAACTTGTAAGGTTGCGGATAGGCTCTGGTTCAGGTGATAGGGATGGGAGAGTGCTCTCGCCATCCCGATGTGAAGGGTATTCCATTAAAGGACCCAGGGACTCAATAGTTTGATCAACCCCTAAAAGGGGGTTGTGCCCATGCCTGAGTCCAGGGGGACATCTGGGTGGTGGACATAGCATGTCCCCGGCTTTCCGCCATTCCAGGTGTTCACCCTAGGCTGACCTATGCTGGTGCCCTGGGTCAGTACTGCCTGCAAGGGTGCAGGGAGCTAGTCTAACCAGAGCCTATGCAACCACTCACCTGATGTAATCAATAAAGTTGAGGCCTAAATTCTGCCAAAAACCAAACCAAAGTTTGAGTCTTGTCTGAATTTATTTAAGGGGGTGGTTTAAAGGTCTGAACACACAACAAGTAGACGTGTCCTGCCTCTTATTTCTGTAGTCAGGTGTTCCCTGCCCATGTGCTAAATCAGTGGTTCCCAAACCTTTTGGGGCCACTGCTCTCTGATTGTTCAAAACTGTGGTTTGCAGAACCCAGTAAAGAAGATAATAAAACAATCAAAAAACAATAAAAGAAGATAATAAAACAATAAAAAACAAACAATAACAAAATAATAATAAAACAATAATAAAGACTATAACAACTGGTTGCGCATTTATTTGAAATCCAATTAAAACTATTTAGTTTAATTAATTCAATAAAACTGATGAGCTTGATCCAGTGATATCAGCTTTTCAAAGTCAGAGGGTCATTTACACTCTAGCACTCCCCTGCTGCCCCCATGCCACTTAATGCCCCCCCGTAGGTAATCCCACCACCCCACAGGGGACAGCACTGTCCATTTTGGGAACCACTGTGGTAAAATAAGTAACCGGCGACCAGTAGGAGAAGGAACTACTGAGCTCTACATAATGTGTCATATGAAGAGATTTGCAACCAATTTTTATTTAAATCTAATTTACCTAAGTTTTCCTATTCACATGCACATTATGATTGCCATAATTTGTAGTTATTTACACAAATGGTTTTAATTTCCACTGCCTTCTTCTGTCCCCAGGGGCTGAAGGTATGATATTCAAGTTCCCCAGTTATCAGTTTCAGAAAAATATATAATAATAATAAGATGATCATTTATAAATCGCTGAAATGCAATACTGATTTCACAAGTCACATCTATGAGCTGGAGAGTTAGGGATCATGCTAAAGTATTTCTAGAGTTAATCAGTCCTCATTTCTTGCTCACAACAGGGAAGATTTTCTTAATACCGGACTGCACTTTTTAAAAAGGAAAGACCTTGGGCACTCCTGGAAGGGTCTCAAAACCCACGTTGAGGCAATTGCAGAGAAAAGCAATTCAAGTCAAGGTGGTTTTTAATTTGCCAAGGGCACCGAATGCGAGAGGGGAATTGAATTTTTGAGTGTCCTGCTTCCTGTGGCTTGAGATGCCCGGGGTGAGTCAAGAGAGTTAAAAGGCAGGCAATCACAGCAGAATGTTGAAACAGGAAAAGGAAACCGCTCAAGACTAGAATTAAGGGAGATAAAGACAAATCAAGGTTATTGTGTTGGAAGGAGAGGGAATTCCAGGAATGTACAAAATGGAGGAAGAGGAAAGGAAAGTAATTCACTGCACACAACGATGCAGAAATAAAGCCCTATTATAAGGGGTTTAGGAACAAAGTCCTGTGGGTGCAGTAGTGTAGCTGGGCAGAAGCACAGGGCCCACAACCCAAAGACCACTCAAAGGACCACACAGAGAGCAGCAGCTGCTGGGGGCATCAGCATTTGGGCTGGCAAGGTTGTGACATCATGATTTATTCATTTTCCTATTTTTTGATAACATTTCATGGCATTCACTTTTAAAAGTGAATAGAGAATAATCTCAAAATTCTGCATCGTGGTGTCAGAAGCAAACCCTGGTTTACTCGTGTATTCATGAAGGGCTGGGCGATGGGCTTCATGGGTTGGTGAATGCTTCTCTCTGTGAGGGAGCCTTCCCAGACCCACTGAAAGAGGCGGTTATTAAACCGCTTCTTAAAAAACCATCTTTAGATGTGGCCAATATGACCAACTATCGCCCGGTCTCAAATCTTCCATTCTTGGGAAAGGTAATTGAGCGAGTGGTTGCTAAACAACTCCAGGCATGCCTGGAAGAAGCGGACCATTTGGATCCCTTCCAGTCGGGATTCAGGCCTCATCATGGGACTGAAACTGCCTTGATCGCACTGGTTGATGATCTCCGGCGGGCTAAGGACAAAGGCGAGAGCTGTTTCCTAGTTCTGCTGGATCTCTCAGCAGCTTTTGACACCATCGCCCATAACATCCTTCTGGACCGTCTAGAGGGGTTGGGAGCTGGGGGCATTGTCATACAGTGGTTCCACTCCTTCCTCCTGGGCCATGTTCAGAAAGTGGTGGTGGGGGATGGGGGTTCAGACCCCTGGGCTCTCACTTGTGGGCTGCCTCAGGGTTCTGTCCTCTCCCTCATGCTTTTTAACATCTACATGCAGCCTCTGGGAGAGATCATCAGGGGGTTTGGGCTGGGTGTTCATCAGTATGCGGATGATACCCAGCTCTACCTCTCTTTAAAATCAGAACCAGTGAAGGAGGTGAAGGTCCTGTGTGAGTGCCTGGAGGCATTGGAGGATGGATGGTGGCTAACAGATTGAGGTTGAATCCTGACAAGTCAAAAGTACTGTTTGTGGGGGACAAGAGGCGGGCAGGTGTGGAGGACTTCCTGGTCCTGAATGGGGTAACTGTGCCCCTGAAGGACCAGGTGTGCAGCCTGGGAGTCATTTTGGATTCACAGCTGTCCATGGAGGCGCAGGTCAATTCTGTGTCCAAGGCAGCTGTCTATCAGCTCCATCTGGTATGCAGGCTGAGACCCTACCTGCCTGCAGACTGTCTCGCCAGAGAGGTGCATGCTCTAGTAATCTCTCGCTTGGACTATTGCAATGCGCTGTACGTGGGGCTACCTTTAAAGGTGACCCGAAAACTACAACTAATCCAGAATGCGGCAGCTAGACTGGTGACTGGGAGCGGCCGCCGAGACCACATAACACCAGTCTTGAAAGATCTACATTGGCTCCCAGTACGTTTCCGAGCACAGTTCAAAGTGTTGGTGCTGATCTTTAAAGCCCTAAATGGCCTCGGTCCAATATACCTGAAGGAGCATCTCCACCCCCATTGTTCTGCCCGGACACTGAGGTCCAGTGCCGAGGGCCTTCTGGTGGTTCCCTCATTGTGAGAAGCCAAGTTGCAGGGAACCAGGCAGAGGGCCTTCTTGGTAGTGGTGCCAGCCCTATGGAATGCCCTCCCATCAGATGTCAAAGAGAAAAACAGCTACCAGATTTTTAGAAGACATCTGAAGGCAGCCCTGTTTAGAGAGGCTTTTAATCTTTAATCGATTATTTTATTCTTCTGCTGGAAGCTGCCCAGAGTGGCTGGGGAAACCCAGCCAGATGGGTGGGGTATAAATAATAAATTATTATTATTATTATTATTATTATTATTATTATGGCTCTCAGCTTTATGGGAGTTTTAAAATGCAAAACTGCACGTTTACTGAATTAAGAAAAATCTGGGTCTGCACACATTTTAGTTTGACTTTTTTCTTTTCTTTTGCTCTAGCAGATCAGGAACATGGAAAGAATGATCAGTATATAATAATGGGGAAGGTGCGGAGGAGAGAAAGGTTAACCATTACTACACATGGTTGACTAAAGGCGACCACCCTATAAGACAATTAAGTCCAGGTTCTAAGATTACTGGGCTGCACCACTGCATGGGCAGTGCTTTAAGAGACCAAGGAACAGGCCAAATGATTATTCAAATGACTTGAACATATACTCTGCCTTTCTTGGAAGATGCAGGGTAGTGTTTTGTTTTTTAATGGTATTAAGACACAAAGCCTATAGTGCCCCCCGCCCCGGAAGGGAAACAGTGGGAAGTGATGGGCCTGGGAGGTGCTTGGAGGACTATGACACCTGTCACGGTCCGGTCGGCGGGCGTCAGGACCAGAGGCAAGATGGTGGTGAAGAAGCAGGGTCGAGGAGCAAGGCAGAGGCGAAGTTCCACGGGGCACGAAGCAAGGCGAAGGCAAAGCAAGGGTCCAGAAACAAGAAGCAAGGTGAAGGATCCAGGAACAAGAAGCAAGGCGAAGGTCCACGGGGCAGGAGCAAGGTGAAGGCGAAGCAAGGGTCCAAGGAGCAAGGAGCAAGGCGAAGGATCCAGGAACAAGAAGCAAGGCGAAGGTCCACGGGGCAGGAGCAAGGCGAAGGTGAAGCAAGGGTCCAAGGAGCAAGGAGCAAGGCGAAGGATCCAGGAGCAAGAAGCAAGGCGAAGGTCCAAGGGTCGAGGAGCAAGGCGACGACAAGGCAAGAGTTCCAGGAGCAAGAGGCCAGAGGCAACCAGGCAGGGATGGTGTTGCTGTGGCAAAGAGCTGAAGGGAAATGCTGGGCTTTTATCCCTCCCAGCTCCTGCCACCAGGTGCAGTGAGATCTCAAGTGGCCTCACCTGGGTGACTACTCCTTGCCTCTCCAGCACAAGCTGATGTCTTCACCTGTGTGGCCACGCCTTGCTTCCCCAGCACAAGCTGAGGCAGGCCCCAGTCCTGCAAGGCACTACAGGCCCCAGAGCCTGACTCCTGCCCATACTCCTGACAACACCAGGGCATTGGAGTTGGTGCAGAGGGTAACCATGTGCTTCAGGAGCTCCCTGCAAGGTAGCATCTCGGAGGCTCACCAGATGATAAAGCTGGCTTTCCATGCAAGGTTGTTGTCACTGAGCAGCTCTGCAAATATATATGCCTTCACTGTACTGTTTTGATGCCGGCAAAAACCTTTCCTATTTATGCAAGCCTACCAAGGCATATAATTTTATTATGTTTACCATTTTTTAAAAGAGCTGGTTTTATCTACATTTTGATATTATTATTATTTTTAAAAAAATGTGCCTCCTTGTTTTCCCGTTGAATTTATTGGTATTTTCTTATAAATATTTCATATTCTTTTATGTAAACAGTTTAGATGGTTTTCTTATATTATGCAGTATATAAATCCTGTTAAATATATAATGCTAAGCACTGCTGTTATTATTCTTTGCTAAACAGTGGGATTCATTTCCAGAAGCCTGACCAGTCCTGTTACACACACGTGTGTGTGTGTGTGTGTGTGTGTGTGTGTGTGTGTGTGATAAAGCCACCAAGAAAATGCACTGACAGCCACCTTCCTTGATCACTAACAAAAGTTTCTCCAAGCCTTGCACTTTTCCAAAACCCTGCAAGGTAACTCAGTAGGCTTTGGATAATTTAGAGGGCAGGAGGACCCTAAAAAATAAAAATAAAATAATTCACCTGTGTAAGGGTGACTCCCTACAGGGAGCCAGCCCCCATCATCCTAACGTCCACCTCGCCAAGCACAGGGAGCAGCAGTGGGTCTGAAGCAGCCAGGGGGGAAGGGAGAGACTCAGAGGGAGAGAGCAACCAGCGTGCGGAATGATGGGAAAGCTCAGGGGAGGAGAGATGTAGGCAAGGGCTCTGGGATGCTGGGGAGCCATCACACCGCTTTGGCCAGCAGGAGGCTGAGAGGGCATCGCTCCTTCTGGCGCAAGAATTAAGGAGAGCACCGTGACACAGGTCAAGGGGGAGGCGTTTTGGGGTGCCCCGACTACTTTGCTGGCGTAGGAACAGACGTACGCCATTGCCGGATTCTGATTCGGAATGAGAGGTCATGTTTTAAGCTATCTCTGCACTGTAAATACCATGCACAATAAAAGTCTTTAAAGACAAACTGGACTCAAGCAGAGTTACTCTAGAGTAGCCACGACGACCCTCTGACAACCTGACTGGCAGGATGTATTGCCTGCCCCTGCCCCTCCTCCCACACTTTGTAGAGCTGGTGTCTGGCATGGTACATCTCCCGTGGTCTCCAGGTTCCTCTGCTCAAGTTGGTTTCTACTGTGACTTCACAGGAAGCTGCCTTATACTGAGTCAGATCATTGGTCTATCCAGCAACTGCCCCATTGTTTCAGGCAGGGGTCTTTCCCAGCCCTGCCTGGAAATGCTTATGATTGAAATTAAGCCAAGGCAGGTGCACAACCACTGAGCTGCCCTTCCCCCTGCTTTTTAGCCTTGGTTGTTCTCTGCCTTCCTAGGATTTCCACTTTTTCAAACGGAGAGGCTAAGGGCCAAGCAATGATGACTACAGAGGATTCCCCTCTACATCCTGTTTAGTTGAAGGTTCATTTCTTCACCACTGAGGGCTTCCCTCCACACTCTTCATTTCAATGCAGCCATCATGAAAATACATGATGTGAGTGAGTCCAAGAACCTGCCCCTCAGGCTCCCACACGTATCTTTCTCTTCCTAGTCCTGTACTAGCTCATGTCTGTGTCTTTGCCCTTGACACCTTTCAGATCTTTGCTGTTACAGTCAATGATAAGCAAACAAGATAAGAAGTACAAGCTTTGCATTATCCAGGTGTGTATAGTAGAGTAAAAGAAAAAGAGAATAGAAAACAACAACACAGAAGTGGCACAGAGTGAAATAAAATGGGCACCAGCATTTTAAAACTTGTAGTCATGTCATGAACTCCAAAAGAGGAAAATTACAAAATGTCAGAAGGGTCCGTTCCTGGCAGGTTTTGTTTGCTGCAGCATAAAACTTTGCCACACCAAGAGTATTAGATGCACTTTGGTAAAGAGTAAAAGGACCTAAAATGCATCTGGTTATCTTGGCAGATTTAACAAAGATGCTGTGGGCCGCTGACAACCCCTCACATGGCATTGTGGGCTTTGTGGGAAATTAAGTAGCATCAGGGTGGAATGTTTTCTAAGGGCGGGGAGCCAAAAGCAGACATCAGTATTCAGCCTGGCAGATTTAATAAAAGGGGTTTGGCTTGTCATCTTTCATGCCACGAGAGGAAGCAGCCTTGTAAAGATTGATAGCCCGAAAGACAGGTTAATGAGTACTTCAGGGCCAGGACCTTTTCAGTGATAGTTCTGACCTGGTGGAATGCTCTGTCCCATGAGACTAGGCCCTTACAGGATTTAACCTCCTTCCGCAGAGCCTGTAAGACAGAGCTATTCTGCCTGGCCTTTAAGTTGAACTCAGCCTGATCTTTTATTTCTCTTCTCTTCTCTCCCCCACTCCCTCTTTATGAAGATTACCCGCTCTGGGACCCCACAGCTAATTCTCCTCTGGCCTCCTCGCTGGCCCAAGTAGGACTAATTTAGCCAGCTAGCCCTGGTGACTATCTAATGTTTATTGGATAGATTTCCCCCAAATTGATTTTTGAGTTTTGAATTTTATTGTTATTCATGCTTTTATACTGTATTTTATGCTGCTTTTATGTTGTATTACAATTAAGTGTTTTAAATTTGTTGTTAGCCGCCCTGAGCCTGGGTTTCTGAACCAGGAAAGGTGGGGTATAAATAAATAAAAATATTATTATTATTTATTATTATTATCTTGAACCATTTACCTCTGACGAAAATGTATAACTTGGCCTTGAGTTCTTTGTTTGATGGAAGGTTGCTGTAAAGGCAGGTGAAGTAGCTTGTGTCATTGGCAACAGCTCGGTTGACCACAAGGGTGCTGCAGGTGTGATGTGACCTGTCTGGGCATTTCTTTTCGAATACCTGCCACCGATTGCCATCCTTGTCATTTCTCCAGGTCCAAGTCAAACCAGGTGAGCCCCTGCCAAAAGAAGACATTGAGACATGAAACTTATTTTGGTCTTCAGACATAATTAGGCAAGTACATATGTGAGTGTAACTTAGAGATGTGTCACCTCAGCCTTGGGGAACAAATGTGGCCCTCTGGGCCTCTCTGTCTGGCCCTTGGAACTGGATGGAGGATAGAGAAGCATGTGCAAAAATCCTTTGGCACAGCAGTAATGAGCCTACCATAGAAATGTAAGAGTCTCATCCATTGCTCCAAACATTTCCCCCCTCATTCACTCTGGGTCAGGACTCACCCACTATGGCATGCGCCCCCCCTGAAGGCTGTCCATGAGGGAGCGTGGCTGAAAAAGGCTCCTCACCCCTGATGTAATGTATTAGGCAGGCATATATGTGAGTGCAACCTACGCTTCAACCATATGGAGTGGGGATGAATTGTATGATGCATGGATTTATGAATAAAATTATACACAACTTGGAGAAAGTGGTTATATAAAAGTTTCACCAGAACTCATTAACGTCCAATAAAGCTGAATGTTGGAAGATTAAGGACAGATGAAATAAAACACTTCATCACTCAGTGCATAGGAGGCAGTCACAGCCACCAACCTGGATGGCTTCAAAAGATGACACAAATTCCTGGAGGAGAAAGCTATTGGTGGCTACTAGCCATGATGGCTGTGCTCTGAAGTTTGGGGCAGTAAAAAATAAAAAAAGGAAAGGAAAGGAAAGGAAAGTGGACTACAGAGGGCACAATTTGCATAATTTTGCAGATGCTAATTTATATGTATAGTTGCAAATTTAGAAATAATTTAAATAGAAATAAAATTAATGTTATAGTGGGGAAGAGTGGTGAGGTGGCCAATGTGTGCTGGCTCAGCCTGCTGCCCTAGTGCCAGCCTCAAGCTTTGTTTCCCCTCCCCACTCTTGAGGCTGCTCCCCCTTTATAGGGTTATATTTAAACCAGACTTATTCCAGGCAGCTCTTCAAATAGAGAACTCCTTCAAGTATAGGGCTGTCCTGTAAAGTAGGACACATAGATTACTGGTACATCCAGCTCAGTGCTGCCTACATTGATTGATAGCAGCTCTCTTGGGATATCAGACAGAGAACATTAGCAGTCCTACCTGGAGACACCAGGGATTGAACCTGAGGCCTTATGCATGCAAAACAGATGCTCAGTCACTGAGCTATGGGCTTCCCTACTCCGGACACAGTCAGGCTCTTCTGCCAACTAGCCATACACCATCTTCTGCCCTCACCAGGTACTAACCTTGGCCCAGTGAGCACAACCTCTACATTCTCAGATTCTGCTAACTCAAGCAACTCAAACTGGGATGGGGGACTTTCACAGGCATACTCATCCCTGTTCCTCAAGATTCATTGGAAGAGAGTTTGCTTCCCATTCTATCTTTTACCCAAGTCAATACTAAACCTGCAAGGAGCAGGACCTCCTCAGTGTTGGCTCCCATCTTTGCAAAATTCACTCCCAAATGGGACTCTGCCTGACTACCTTTCTAGCTAGCTTTGACATCATTCATGTGTGTGTCAGAAGACTATTGGCCACAAATGGGATGGACCAAACCTGCCAGTGCTCTTTATTCACTAGAGTTTGCTTATAGCTTGTTTGTAGACTGCTCATACACTATATTGATGGTGTTCATTTTGCTTAAAGATATCAATGTTGCATGTTGCTACGAGTTTCTTTAAAGCAGAAGAGTAGCTTCTAAGCACTCTCTCTTTTTCCTGGAAGAGACAACCCCATCACTATCTGTATTCTGTGATCCCATCTTCTTTAAGTAAAAGCTTTGGCTAGTTCAGGAGAACAGCTGCGGTTTGGAGACAGAGCATCTGCTTTGCGTGCAGAAGGTCCCAGGTTCAATCCATGGCATCTCTAGGTGGTCCTGGGACAGACCCCACCTGAAACCCTGGAGAGCTTTTGCCGGTCACCGCCAACAATACTGAGCTAGATGGACCAATGGTATAAGACAGCTCCCTATGTTCCTGAGGTTGGCTGCTAAAGCTGTTTGAGGTGTTATGCTAAGTCTCTTTCCCCCAAAAGAAAACTTCTGAAAAGTTAAGGGATGAGTGTTCCTGCATTTCTTCCCTGACATACGTGATGTCACAAGAGCAAGGTTATAAACAGCACAGTATTGATTCTGGAGGAAAGGTATGATTATATTCCATTTTGGTGGAACAAACAGTGACTGTTTGAAGTTGCTATAGAAATGCTCTAAGACATTAGTGGGAAAACACACTATAGATTTTTTCCAAGTTAAATTCAAATCTATTTGTTTCCATCAGTGTGAGTGAGTGGGTGTTGCAGGGGCAGGGAGGAAGGGAGAGGGAAAGAGGAAAGAGTGATTGGCTCAGGAACTTGCAAAGAGGTTAGGATATTTTCACATGTTGTGAGGTTTAAACACAGTGTTTTCACTGCAATATTCTGCCTTGCACTGAATTCCTCATTAGAGCATGATTAGGAGGTGATTGCCAAAGAGGGTTTTAAAAAAGATTTATGGTCCAACCATAGACTTAAACAAAAGAAAGCCCCATTTAACTCAACGAAGCTTGCTTCTGAGTGGACATGCATAGAATCACACTGCTAATATCTCAAGATATAGTGATAGTGTTTGGTTATAGTGTTTGGGGATGTGGGGAGTGTAATTCAAAACATTTTCAGTAAGTTTTACTATCTGGTAGGAAGTTATTTTATTAGTTTGGACAGAATGCAAAAGCTGGAGTGGGGCACCAGTGACCCTCCAGTCCGATGTTTCAAGATGGGACTGTTTGCACCCAAAGGATCTACTCTGCTACTCAGCTAAGCTTCTTTCCTGTCACCATAGGGATGAGTGAATCTATCCATTTTGGTTTCTCTCACTTTCCATTTTTCTTAAATCCAGTTTTCCACATGTCCACATCAGTGTCCTGATGAAAAGTCATCACTATTTCACAGTGCAAAGTTCTCCTAATATGCACGTTTGTATGCAATTTTGCATAAAATACACATTTTTGCCAAAGATTTTTAAAAATATTTTTAAATTTATTGCATTTTCATCCGACCTTTCCTTCAAGGAATCTGGCTTTTGTTTTTTCTTCTGTTTTCGAAAGAGTGGTGAGAGGGTTGCATTTTTATTTTATTGTAGGTTGTAGGTCTGATTTTTCATTTTCTTGTAAAAGCACCTTGAGTTTTGGTGAAGTAGGGCAGTGTTTCTCAACTGTATTACTATTGTATGTTTCTCAACCTTTTTTGGGTCATGTCATACTTGGCGGCCGCCAGGCACATGACAATGCAAATCACCCTTCTCGTCGCCGCACGTCGCGGCACACCAGCCAGCGTCTCGCGGCACACTAGTGTGCCGCGGAACAGTGGTTGAGAAACACTGAAGTAGGGTACAAATATTTGAAATTTCTGCCTCCTGCAACTTTTGGATCACAGCTTAATTAACACTCTCCCATTTAGAATTCCTCCCCTAATCTTTGCATTGGGATTCTATGCATTGACTCTGGATTTGCCACCACACCTTCCGTTTTAGGATGGAACCCTGGATTCTCAGTGCACCACTTACCGGCAAGTGATTGTGAAAGGCTTTCCGGCAGCAACTATAATATGGTCACTGTTCAAGTTCAACTCTGGTTTCATCAGCCGCAGTTCCTTTGCATGACCTGCATCAAACATGCACAAAGAACACAAAGCAAAACAATATAAATACTTGTGTCTATATAGTTCCATCCCTTTTTCACTTCTTAAACCCAAACTGATGGACAGGAGGTTGCAGATTTCGAAGATTAACACATCTCATGCAAAACTATTTCACCCTTCAACTCTTATGATGACAAATTGAGAGTGGAATATGGGGTGGCTTAGGGCAGCCGCCACTGACTGCAGATGTTTTGGACTATAATTCCCATCAGTCCCAGAATGATGCTGGGGCTGATGGGAATTTGGGAGTGCTGCCAGAGACTGATGGGAGTTGTAGTTCAAAACAACTGGACTACAGCTGGAGGGTGCCAGGTTGACAAAGGATGACTTTAGGGGATAGACTGTGCTGGGCTTCGG
Source organism: Zootoca vivipara (assembly GCF_963506605.1). Classification (NCBI taxonomy): domain Eukaryota; kingdom Metazoa; phylum Chordata; class Lepidosauria; order Squamata; family Lacertidae; genus Zootoca; species Zootoca vivipara. Next base: position 21,925,948 of record NC_083294.1, read on the forward strand.
ATCTCCTACTCCCTCCTCCTGCTTTTTTAAATGTTAAAAACTTGTAAAACTTTTTCTTTGCTTATAGCAGAGATGACTAACCCCCAGTTCAAAGGCCTGCCCTGCCCGCCCCCGCCCCCCAGCAACCATTTTTTTCTGGAGCATGAAGATCCTACCAATTTGCTAGAATTGTTGTAATTTCATTAGGTGGGTTAGGAAAGCTCTGCCACAATGTACTATATGTACCAATTTGAGTGGCAGTGTGGAGGTGGCCAGAGCCCAGTGCCCTGATGGGAATGTGAATCACCCCTTTCTCAATAACCCCCACCTTTCATCTTCATGAATCAGCTGAGAAGAGGGACTGTGTGCCTGTGTGTGTGTGCATGCTCATGTCCCTTGGGACAAAATAATAATAAAATAAATAAAGATTAGCCACCCCAGCTAATGGCAGGAAAGTGGGGGGTAAACAAAACAGAGTATCAGCAAGAACCCAGACACTCACCATCTGAATTTGCACAGAGACAGAGATTTGTATCTATACATATACAGTAGACCTGCAATTTATGCAGGGTTACATTCTGGGGATAGTGCATAAAGCCAAAAATCAAGTATTGTGAAAACACATTGGGTGCAATGTTAGGTGGGATTGCCAAAGGTTTTTTTTTATCCCAGACACTCACCCTGTTTCCACCCCAATTTTTTAAAAAATTGAAACTTTTTTTGCCAAGCACATAAAGCTGAGTGTGCACAAGTTAAATGCATGTAACTCAAAATCATAGAATTGTAGAGTTCAAAGGGACCCTGGGAATCATCTAGTCCAACCCGCTGCAATGCAGGAATATGCAGCTATCCCACATGGGGATCAAACCTGCAACTTTGGCGTTATCAGCACCACGCTCTAACCAGCTGAGCTGTCCAGGTCTACTTTATGACATTTGTATCTTATTTTAAGTTATGTAACAAGGGTCCTGTCAGCAACACAATTCACTTGGCTTAGTGGTTTTCTGCAGTAACCGACCATAAATAAGAAATTTCTTCATATGCAACTGAAGCCACTTTAATGATGTCATAAAAACATAAGAAGAGCCCTTCTGGATCAAGCCAGTGGCACATCTAGTCCAGTTTCCTGTTCTCAAGGTGGCCAACCAGTTGCCTCTTCTGGGAAACTGGCAAGAAGGACCAAAGCATAAAAGCAGGACTCTCCCCCCACCCCCCGTGACTTACAGCCACTGGTATTCAGAAGCATTATTGCCTTTAACAGTGGAAGTAGTGGAGGCATCATGGTTCAACAATTCCATTCTGTTTCACCATGGGACTTTCCGATATAAATGTCACATGACACATCAGTGGAGCTGAAATGGGTCTTTGCAAAAACTCAAAGTTTTCTGAAATTTTCAAACTTATCACTAAAAAGTGGAACGATACTTGACAATGAAATTCTGCTTTGACATTTGAAATCTGAGCAACAGATTTTAGATGACACTTTTTGGCTTCTAAATTTTAAAAGTACAAATGTGTTGCAAGCACAAACACACCAATGCTATTCCATGTTGGCTATAAAATGCTGTCAAATATTCTATGGCATTAACATATCACTCATCAGAAATGTTGACTCAATTGACTGCCAAATATCAAATGCTAAAATAAAAAGTAAAGCAGACTATCTCATATTAAACTAAACATTGTTAAATATTGTTGTTAGTTGTTGGTCCTCAACTGATGGGTTGGGGTTGGATTGCAGGCAAAACCAAGAGAAGTTGCAGCAGGATCATAACCACCACTTTGTCTTCAAATAACAATAAAGGGTAAAAGGCAGGCAGGCAGGCACACATGCATGCACACACACACACAGAGGGAGAGAGAGAGAGAGAGAGAGAGAAGAAACAAGACAGAAGACTACAAACAGCCGGAACAGCATTGGCTAACCTGGTGCTCTCCAGCTGTGATACAGTGTTTGCACAGTACTGCAATAACATAAAGCATGCACTTGGCTGGCATTCTGATTCACTCCAAGCTGCTGTTTTCACTGGAGAGAGAGGAGTATGCATTGTGGAGCTTTTCCTAATCCTTCAAAATGTTTTCACAAGAGGCAAGAGAGAGAAAAGTGTTTTCTTCCTCCGCAATTACAAGTCTTTGCATTAAACAGCTACTTCTTTAAGTGAGTTTCTTTTGGCTTCACAAAGCGGGGGCAGGGGGGGGAAGGGTCAACGAAGTGGGCTGTGGATGTTTCCTCTCTACTGTACTGGCTCTTATATTTTCTGCCAAAATCTTTTAATGCCAAATCAGTATGGGGAACACAAGCAAAATAAGATTCAAAGGCACAACAGGTGGTGGACATGGCCAAGCAAGTGAAGAGGTTGAGCCAATGAACAACATGCCTCCTTGGGTCTCATTATAAGGGAATGGGATGGGCACAACTTCCAGGGCAGGCAGGGCATTCCTTTGCACTGGACATGGAAAGAGGAACTTCCCTTGGTGTGCTGGATCTGAACTGCCTGTTCATGCCACCGCTAGCATCCCTATGACCAAGGTGAGTTGGCAATGGCGCCTCTGAACCAGACTTGGCAGAGGATAGGCTGTGGATGGGTTCTGGCAGTGCTGGTGGTGGTTCCAGGACTGGAGGCAAGGTTGCCATGGGAAGTGAGGAAAAAGTGGGCACCGAGCATCTGGTTAACATGAGAGAAAACGGGGCAGTCCATTACAGTGTCACCTCCCACCACTCATTCTGGTCTGACCAGCCCCTGCATGGCATCTCCTCAGGACTCAGGACATCTCCTCCCCTCCATGAGGCAGCAGAGTGAGTGAGAGGACTCCACTTGTGATTGGTGCCTTCCCTTATCCATCTATATGAGAGCCAGTGTGATGTACTGGTTAGAGTGTTGGACTAGGACCTGAGAGACCAGTGTTCAAATCTACCACCACCCCTGCCCAACCCTGAAGCTCACTGGGTGGCCTTAGGCCAGTCAGCCTAATGTACCTCATAGGGCTATTGTTGGGGTTGAATGAGGAGGGGAAGAACTATGTATGGCACCATGAGCTCCATAGAGTTAAAAGTAATACCCCACCTTTTCTCCAGACTTGGACTCAAAACATTTTTCACGAAGCAAAACAATACAGATAAAATACAAAAAGGTACAAACATATAAAAAATTTGTTAAAAAATTGTGTGTGTGTGTGTGTGTGTGAAGACAGGAGTGCCTGGTGTGCTCTGGTCCATGGGGTCATGAAGAGTTGGACATGACTAAATGACTAAACAACAACAACAAAGTGTGTGTGTGTGTGTGGTGCTGTTTCTACTACTAGTATCTGTATTTTCGCATATATATAAACATGCACACACTATAAAATACAGGTAGTAAAAACAGCACAGCACTGTTAAAACCCTTTCCTTAAAAAAAACTGTCAGTTCCCAAAGGCCTGTTGGAATAAAATAGTCTTTACCTGCTTGAGGATGGACAAGGAAGCAGCCAATCTAGCTTCTCTATGAAGTACCAAAGTTTGGGAATAGCCACTGAGAAGGCCCTGCTCTGGGATGGTATGACTGCTCCTTGATCATATATGATCAAGGCCAGGAATCCCCAAACGTTGGCCCTCCAGATGTTTTGGACTACAATTCCCATCTTCCCTGACAACTGGTTCTGTTAGCTAGGGATCATGGGAATTGTAGACCAAAACATCTGGAGGGCCGCAGTTTGGGGATGCCTGATCAAGGCCTTCGGTAGGAAGCCAGCATTCTGTTTTGCTTTCTACCTAGGATTATCAAGAAACAATGGGGGCTGGATTTCAAGCATAATTCCATAACTTCTCAAACGTTTATGCTTATGAACTTGTGGATAGCAGAGAAGAAAGGTCAAACACCTTGAAAGACCCCAATACAATAGCTGGTGACCTGCATTTGTCTTAATGGGTCATATAAGCAGGGGTCGCCAACCTTCTTGAGCTTGGGGTGACATGTATAAACTAGGGAATCTGTTTTGGGTACCACAGGCACACCACAACCAAGCACACGTTGTTGTGATGTGGGGTTCGTGATTTCAGCTCTCTTGACATAATATGCTGGAGACAGTTCTCTAGTAACACTTCTTTATTAAAGCAAACGAGACTGAGCTCTGAGGAGAGGAAAGCTACATTTATAGGGACGGGGGACTAGCTAGAAAGGGATATATTATGGAGGGAACACTATCAGGCAATCACAGTGCTGCCTTTTGGAGGAAACCAGTAAGACAGAGGATCCAAATACAGCAGCTTAAATGAACCAATAGTAGCTGTACCTTCTGGAACTAAAAGGCAGTTACTTTACCCTAATGCAAATACATACAATAGTAATACAGATATAAAATCCTTTGACTCAATACACAACAATTGCAACCTATTGTATCGCCTATCAAAGAATGTTTCTTTCATGCCTGATCAGCACAGAGGGTCAAGGGAGCCCTATGGGTACTCAAGAAGTCTTTTGTGGGCACCATGTTTGGAACTGCTGGACTACAAGTACTCCAGCCCCTGCCCATCCAGTTATCTGCATGGTTTAAAATAGCTACCAATGAACACTTGGCAGCTTGACATGAAGAAGTGTTCAAGGCACTGGATCCATTGACAACTAGCTAGCTGTCAAGCACTTGAAAAAAGGTGTTTGCTTTCTTAACAGGTCTTTGCCATGCTGAAAACTCAGCTGGCTCATGGCATGAAAAGCAAATTAATTGAAGAAGGACGACAATGAATGAAAGAGACATGAGGTGGGAGGATGACTTCAATCCTCTTTCAGCGAGAACATCATTTGTGATTCATATAGGAAGATCACCTTTGAATCTCAGGTTTCATTTTATTTTTTTTAAGTCTTGACAATTTCCTATTATGCAGCAGAACACACGACGACAGCAGAAACTGGGGAGAGGGGCAAGGTTGAAAGGAACACGCAAGCACACTCACTGCTGCTGCTAGCTTGCCTATTGAAGGTGTGCATCTACTCGGCAGAATGACAGCAAATGTCATCCTGACATCTGAGTAAAAGGTCCACATGCCCTTTTGAAGTGGCAGAATAGGAAGGAAGGAAGCCAAAGCACAATACACACAGGAGGAAGCACAAGGACTTGCGATATAAATAGGGATGCCCTGGGCCCCCTCCTCATGAAGAAACACTGCTTGTCTTCTCAAAACTCCCTCCCCCCCTGCTCCTCAAAATTGAGGAGAACTTTGTCCAAGAAGGAGCACTTTGTCCAAGAAGACACATAGATAGAGCAGGCTTTGAGCAAATGTCAGGGACTCTTCCAACAGCAGAGAAGCCTCAAAGTTTTGTTTCAAGAGAAATTCAAGAGAGGCAGCACTTGCACAAGAAAAAAACAAGAAGTGAATGAATGTTAAGAACCTAAGAAAAGCCCTGTTCTTGGATTAGGCCAAAGGCCCATCTTGTTCAGCATCTTGTTCTCACAACAACAAAAGTCTGGATCCTACAAGATTATGCTCTTTGCCCAAGAAGAATCATACCTGCCAAGTCTCCCACTGAAAAATGTGGGATCAGCAGTGGCGCGGTACCGGACGTTGTGTAGAAGCAACTTCCGGGGCTGCTCTGCCCATGTGTGGGCACCGGAAATAGGGCAGAGCAGCGCCGGAAGTCGCTTCTACGCATGCCACCATGCGGCCACCACCAAGATGGCCGCCGGGCATGCGTAGAAGCGACTTCAGGTGCCGCTCTGCCCTATTTCCGGTGCCCACACATGAGCAGAGCAGCACCCAAAATGAAGGCTCCCTGGCAGGTAGGAAATCTGGGGGATTTCCGGAATTTTTCTCCATTCGGGAGAACAGCGGGAAACGGATTAAAATCCGGGGGTTTCCCACGAAAAACAGGATACTTGGCAGCTAAGAGAAGAATAACTACAAGAAGACTTGTGAAATGGGGTTTCTAGTCTTCATGACAAGAACAAGGCAGATCCAAAGCCCATTCAAACTTTACACATGAAAAATCACCTCTGAGACTCTTTCTTGCTATGTTAAGCATATCTCTGATTTTTGCTTACACAGAAGATAAAAGCAGGGTAGAGCAATTTCTAATGCAAATGGGCACTCCTGCATTCACATTCCAAATGGGTTGAATCCAGAACCTTTTTTTAAAATCTTCTCTTCCCCCCCCAAACAGTTCTTTTTTTTAAAAAAATCATTTTTATTAGTTTTCCAATAAAAACATCCAATTAACAAATCAATCAAATCATAATCCAATTAAAAATAATAAAATAAAATAAAAAACAGCCAAATTACAATCCAAATTATTAATTATTATTTTTTCCGGGCTTCCCATAGTCTGGAACTCTGAAGTATATCTCCAATATTTCCATTTCTGCCTTCTTCTTCTTGCTCTCATATTTTCCACATTCTGATCTTGACACTTTAAAGTTCCCCGTCCCTGGCTGTGCGATTCTCAATCACGTCAAAAATCATATATCCTTTCATCAATTGGGTATATATATTTTTTAATTGTCTATTTGCCAGTGCAGCTTTTCCTGACTTCATTCCAATCTTCCAATCCGGGCTGTTGTCCAAGCCTGTCGTTTGAAGTTTAATGACGCAGTAACTCCCAAGTTGTTAAATTGTAACTGTTCACGATAATTTCCCAGTGTTAAGTTGTTAAGCATACTGTTTGCAATATTGCAATGTAAATGAACTGTATTCCACAGATATAAGTCATTTGGTGATCAATCAGCTTTCTCACACACCCTGGACCTAGAAGGGGGGCTGCTAGACATCCACTTAGCCGTCTCCCTCGCTCATAATGAAGAAATTCTGCAAACAGATGCACTGTATGTTGTCCCAAATTGTTATCTCAATTCATTATAAAGTCAGCTAGCAAGTATTTCCCACTTCCCTCGAAAAGGGCAGAACTCTCATTTTTCCATGCTGCGTCATACTAACAAGCGCCACCTGTTTCTTCTTTTACCTTTATCAAGTGTAAGTAAAGCTGTTCAGTTGAATACTTAATTATAAATAGAAGTCCATCTGTACTCCGTTTTTTTAAAAAGGTTTGTTAATGAGGCTTGGCATAGAAAAACAATTGTAGGCATAGAAAAGAAGGAAAAGGAACATACCAATCACCTCCTTAAATCCAGACACCATGATGAGAATCTCTTTGAAGTCTGAGCTTAAACACCAGGGACTGTGCAATTCTGCAGATTTTTTCTCTGTCTTCTTTGGTCCAGACCAGGGGCGTACTGAGGTGCCGCGACACCCGGGCCGGCAAATTGCCATGCCCCCGGGGGGCACGGAGTTGCTACGTAATGACGCATGCGGCGCTACGTAAAGGGGGGTCGCAACCCCCCCACGCAAATTTTAAACGCAGCCTAAACAGAGTGTCCAGGCTCCCACCGCACCAGTGGGCTATCTGCCTGGAGCCTGGGCACTCCATTTAGGCTCCGTTTTGAAGTCTTGGGAGGTGTGATCCCCTCTACATTGTACGCATGCACAGCATCCCGCTGCACATGCATGCTACGTAGAAGGGGATCGCACCCCCGCGAATTCAAAACGGAGGCTAAACAGAGCGTCCAGGCTCAGGCGCTGATTGCGGGGTGGGGGCGCGGCCCCGAGTGCCACCCCCCCTCCAGCAGGCACCCGCACAGTGCCCAATCGCTTGGCCAGCTCCCCCCTGGCTGCCGTACAGAGGCAAGGCGTGGCCCCGAGTGACACCCCCTCCAGGACAGTACCCGAGGCAGACCACCCCCACCCCCCACTTGCTCCGCCCCTGGTCCAGACTATGTCTGTTTGTTGTCCAAATCTAATTATTTTATCAAACAGATATTTCTGGCTTGTGAGAGTGACTTCGGAGAGTGCCAGCCGTGCTGTGCTCTGGGACCCAGCGTCCTGCCACTTGCACCTTGATGCTAGCTGACAATCTCGGATGATCTGCGGACTGCGGGTCTACGAGACAGTCCTCCCCCACCCTGGGGAGTCTTTCAGGCTAATTACCCCCATATCAACCTTGAATTACCAGCATGTCTGAGGTCCTATCATGTGGGAGTCAGCCATTTCTCACTGCCGGAAACAGGAAGCCTTCTTTTTAATCTTCTCAATCAATGTTCTCTCAATCGGGGTTATAGGATCATAGCTAGCATCTAGCTCAGCTTTCTCTACTCTGAACCTGCCAGCAGCTGTTCAAACACTCAGAGAGGACTTTGCCACCACCCAATTACCGATCCATTAAAAGACACACACATCAGTTTTGAAGCTGACCCAGGGATCAGACCCATCAGTTTCTGCATGCAAAGCTCCATGTCCAGCTATGCAAGAAGATTTATGAATGTTCAAGTAGATACCGGTATACCAGCCAGGGAAAAGGATATAGAGTTGAGCCAGTGAGAGACCTGGTCTGGGGAGGGAGTATAGAGAGTGATGAGGCCTGGAGGGCCACATCTGGCACCTGGCTCTGAGGTTCCCCACAGCTTTAAATGAAACTTGGAGATGAAGCCCTTCAAATACAAGGCACCTTCAAAGATAGGATTGTCTTCTGTAGTTGACATGTGGCTACTTTGTTTCTTCATATCTTAACTATGATGCTTCCCAATGTCTTTGCATCAATCAAAACAGCAGTACATATCTGTTGCACCTTCCAGGCCAGCCAGAGGTTTTGAGATCAATCATGCTAATGTACTGCAGCAACAAGTCTTGTGTAAACAGATCTTCCTTGCCTGATGCCCTGCGGCATCCCAGCGGCTCTGGGTCAGAATCTATGCAGAAGAACAACACTACAGTCCCAATTTTCCTTTTAAGCCCAACAATTGCACGGGCGCTGCACTCTGCATCAAGCCAATTCCCCCTTGCAAACAAAGCTCTGCTTCATAACCCCCTTGCTTCATCCAAGCACAACCCTGAAAAACAGAAGACATTGACGTAACAATCTAAGTGAAGACATCTCTTTTGAGAGCGTGTCAGCACAACCTGCCAAGCCATCAGTCTGAAAGGGAGATATTTCCAGCACATGTGTTTCTTAGACACTTGGTTTAACCACAAGCTTAAACAGCAGCCTGGCGCCAAGCACAACACAAGGCAAGGCAGATATTTATTGACTTCTCCCCAAAAATGGCTTGGCTACAGTGAGCAGCTTGCAAGAAAGCGGGCTGATAAATGTATGCTGTGGAAAAACCATGAAAAGAGAAAAGAGGAACAGGGACTCAGGGGCTCCAGCCTGGAACCACATCACCAAGTGTCCAGTGAGTGCTCTCGCACGAGAAAATGGGAAGTCCCATCTTTTTCCAGTATACTTGTGGGGTATGATAAAACCTATACTCAGAATGGCTTTGTTTTCCATCACTAATAAACCTTAGGTTTTCTTCATCCTTTCAACCAGCAGTCTTACAAGACTATGGGCTCATCCATCCAGAGTTCCACTTGTCCTGCCACTTTCACCCAAGTTTACTTCTTACCTTACAATATTCTGACAGAATCGGAAATCAGTTGGCAATTCACCCTAAGGTATTGTCCCATCTGCCCAGTTATATATATCTTTATCAATTTACTTTATACTGCCTGGTGTCCTAAAAGATCCCGAGGTGATTTATAATGTTCAAATTAAAAGAATAAAGTCACTTAAAAAACAACAACACAACACCATACTTCTAAGCTAATCAAATCACTGCGAACCAAGGTTACTATAGTTGCTGAAAACTATATCTAGCTGTGATGTCTGAACTAAATCTTGATTCCTCATTTGTGAAATGGAAACACTGATCTTCCTACTGGAATGGAACAAGGAACTCTTGGTCCTCATCTCCTGTGTCCCAAGAGTTGCAGGTTATTCTCTTGCCTCCCTTTTGATTTTCTCATCTGAGTTTGTGGTCTATAGTGGTCAAGATGCTTAATGAAGAGACAGAGGTGGAAACTGGAAAAGGGGAAGATGAGAGCAATCAAAATAAATTAAGGAAAATGAATAGTGTGTCTTTCATAATATTGCCCATGGTTTGATCTCTTCTGCTGGTTGGGGAGCGGGGACACTAGACTGTCTGAAGCATGAACAGAAAGATTTGAAATATTCAAACCTGAACAAGTTATCCAATCTTTTAAAGACATGTCTGTTTTTCTCACCACAAGAAGTATGCATACACTCAGAATTTTGATGCAACGTATTGTTTTTCAATCTCAGGGGTGGTGGCGGATTTCAAAAAAGCATCTCTTAACCTGGCACTGAGAACCTGGCAGTCACGACAACAGCAATAGCTACATTTCACAGTTCCCGTGCATTTCAATAGGGTTTGCAGAACAGAACATCCAAGAGGATTGTGCCCAATTTGTCTGTAATGTGGCATTATCTGAATTGCAATCATGAATACTGCCAAATCTTTGCCCATTAATAGAATTCGCTACCACATGATGTGGCTAGGACCACCAACTGAGATGGCATTAAAATGAGACAGATTTGTCTGAAATAAAGCTACCACACAATACTGGAATTAAGCACAAGTTAAGTAAGCTATGACTTAGGACCCCATGGGGCCTCTAAATAAATAAAAATACTAAATTTAGAGTTTTACATAGAAAAAACAAAGAAAACAGGGAAAACAGACTCTAAAACAGACACTATTATTCTGCTATGAAAAACCTATTTAATGGCCACACAATTATTTGTCATGGTGTGTACGTAAATCTGTGCAGAAAGTAAGAAATAATAAGGTTTTATTTTATTTTAAAGGTATTTAATATGCAAAAAAACTTATTTCAGGATATATGTTTTAGTTAAGTTTTTAGCTGCATTCTTCCCTGTGTACAAATATGTGCAAATATGAAAGATTCGTGTTTCTTTTTTCATCATCTTTTCTGGTAGAATAATACACTTCTATGCTATGGGGCCTCTTAAACCTGACATAGCTTCCCATGTCTTAATCTGTCCCTGGCTATCACCACCTTATTACTAGTCATGATTATTATTAGATCAATCATAACATAAGTCCACTGGATCAGGCCAATGGTGAGAACATGGTGAAAACTAACATTTGCCCAGGAAGCTCATTGTGAGACCTTGGACTAGGCACTGTATTTCAGCCTAGTCTACATCACAGGGTTGTTGTGAAGATATCATGGGGAAATGGAAAAGCATGAATGCCACATTGAGCTCCTTTGCAGGGGAATATGAACATAGAATAAGATATCCAGTCTATCTGCCCCAATTCTGAAAGGGGCAGCTGAGGCTAGGTTTGGAATAATACAACCAACCAACCAATCAACCAACCAACCTTTAAATCAGAGAAAAAAAGAATCTGGGACACAACCAGGATATTATTGCCTATGCACATTAGACTTTACATGCAACTCCTTGGCAAATCCACTGTGTAGGTGTCTGCTGCAACAGGCTAGCCTAGTTAGGCTGTGCAGGAAAGCAATCCATGCTCCTGTACTATTGTACATTGCATTCTCATCTTCTTTGAAAAAACTGTTCTTAATCAAGGATGGATTAACCCAAATCAGTTTCGTAAAGAGGCCAATACTTTGGCCACCTCATGAGAAGAGAAGACTCCCTGGTAAAGACCCTGATGTTGGGAAAGATGGAGGGCACAAGGAGAAGGGGGCGACAGAGGACGAGATGGTTGGACAGTGTTCTCGAAGCTACCAACATGAGTCTGACCAAACTGCGGGAGGCAGTGCAAGACAGGAGTGCCTGGCATGCTCTGGTCCATGGGGTCACGAAGAGTCGGACACGAGTAAACAACTAAACAAGGAGGACACACCATTGCCTCCTTCATGGTGGATGGTATCTCCCCTCTCGCCAGAGAAGCACTGATCACTCCCTGGAGCGACCCGCCCAGTCAATGCCCTACAGCTACTTCTAAGAAGCCAAGATGGACAAGTGGTTGGCTACATTTCTGCAAGCAGCTTGTCTATCTCCTTGGGGCAAAATATTGAAACCAGTCCTGTGGAGATGGATTAGACAGGGCTCTGATTGTTTCCATTGGACTTGTTCTAAGTATTACTACAGGTAATATGCTACCTCCAGGATCCAGGATCAGAGGAATAATTCTGAAGTGGGGAGAGTATTGTTGCACTTGTGTCCTGCTTGTAGCCTTCCAGTAAGCATCTGGTTGGCCAGTGTGTGAAACAGGATGCTGAACTAAATGGGCCTTTGCTCTGACCCAGCAGGCAGGCTCTTCTTGTGTTATCAGTTTCCTATGCTTTCTGTACAAATAAGCACTTCACACAGGCACTTTATGCGGGTGCAAATGCATCATCTCCAATGCGCCTTCCCCTTGTCTCAGGCGAGTGGCGCATTTTACCGCATCACACTCAAAATAAGCAAGGAAGGCCACAGCTTCGAGATAAGAGGAATAAATCCCAAAGGAAGTGGTGGTATCTTGAGCTCCTGTTGCACAGTGTTAACCAGGCCAGCCACACATGAATAAGCTTTTCCTGTTGGACTGCCATGGGGTCATGCTAGTTTCCTCCTGCAATCAGTAGAAACCTTTCCATGAGGGACATTCAACTGCCCTTCTTTGCTATTGGCAACTCCCTAATAATTTCTGAGGATTCTTCAGCACTGCACTTTTCTGAACCCAGAAGGTCTCATTTCTCCTCATACCAGGGTTGTGGACCTGAGGCTCGGGGCCAAATGAGGCCTTTTATCTGGCCCTCAGGACTCTCCCAGGACTCACCCCTCTCCAAGCCATGCCTTTCAGTTGCCTAGCTCCATGCCATCCTCAAGTGCTTCTACCTGGATGGAATGTGCCCTAGAACTAGGATAATGCCTCTTGCTTGCCTGGATGGAGGAGGAAAACATATAAGTGGATGCCAGAAATCTCTGGCTTTTGCATGAGTGGAATGTAGCCTATTGTACAATGGTACAAGCGCCACCTGCTTTTGCCTCTGGTTCTGTCCACCACTGGCATGTACCCCTCAGAAGTCTGTCTATGAAGGAATGTGGCCCTCCAGCTGAGAACAGTTCTCTACCGCTGCCCTGCATCTCTGGTTCTGGCTCACTGTGCCTGCACAGTATGGGAAGCTTTAGAAGGTCAAGAATTTCAAGAATTTTCCGGCACTTCTTGTTAGTTTCTATCTCCATTTTTTTTGGGGGGGGGGGTAGGCAACCTTTATGATGTGCAGCCCGTAGTGATAAAGGAGTGGTGTCATTTCCTGACCAATGTGCACTGCCAATGTGTGAAAAATTAGGGTTGTCACATTTGGTCTGGCAAAATAAAGGACAGGTTTGGCAAAATACAGGACAAAAAAAATTTGAAATGAAATTATCCATGAGAGAAATTAACAACAATTTAAGACTTTTGAAAAGATAAAGTGACAATAGACTAAAAACAGATTAAAACTCAC